>NC_141879.1:438969511-439272541 GCF_056163025.1 Triticum urartu | reverse complement strand
GTGGGAGCGTCTCGAGGCCGAGGACGCCGACGAGGCCGACATGCAAGAGCTCCGTCGGCAGCACTCGGAGCTCGTGGAGGCGGAGCGGGCAATCTTTTCCGGCATGGAGGGTTGCGTGGTTATCACGCTCTCCTTCGATGACGAGGTCGAAGGCGGCGAGGACGACGGTACGGAGGGCGGCAAGGTTATCACGCTCTCCTCTGATGGCGAGGTCGAAGGCGGCGGCGACGATGGTGCGGAGGGCATCGAGGTGGGCCCCAAGGACGAGGAGATCGACGTCGACGAGTGGAGGAGTGCCTTTCCTAACGACCCCGACAACGGTACTGGCCCAGACCCGGCTCGCGGCACACCGTACATGATGAGGAAGGATTGGCTCGACCTCTACTTCGACCATAAGTAGTTTAGCTTAGTTTAAATTTATGTTTTATGTTCGGTTATGCAAAACTATCTATGTTTATGTTTGAATACATGCTACTTTTGGTTGAACCTGCTTTGAACTTGATCAAATTGAAGTTTGCAACCTTAAGTTTAGGGGATCGACTAGAAAAGGCCAAAAATTGCTCGAGTATATATATATATATATCCACTAAGGGTTTTAGTCCTTTAACTTTTTAAGGATCGCCTAGAGATGCCCTTATGACTTGTTTATTTCAGTTCTTCACAATGCAATGCTCTATATGTGCAACTATTTGCCGTGCAGTTCAATTTCATCTATAAAAGTTTCAACAATACCACTACTAATTATGATATTTGGTTGCTGTTAAGGATACTGCAGTTAACATGCCTTTTCGTTTTTCAATTGGTATTGTACTGAATGACTAAATATGCAATCCCAGGCTACATAGCAACAAGGAAGAGTGTTACCTTAATGTTCTGATGATGTCTAGATATACATGTAATAAAATCTTATATAATGGGATGGATGGATTGTTGTACTACATCATTTTTCAATTGTTGTTTATCTTCTAATATTAACTTGGTGCTTTTAGGTATATATATCATTGCCAAAGATCCACACTTCGACCCTTTCTGCGTATGGGGAATGAGATATTCATGAACCAGCATCAAGTGAGGAAACTGATAAATATTGTTACTAAAATGGGTCAAAAGATGTCAATCAAACTATTTGTTTACACTTTATGCAAGACAACAGTGAACTGCATGATGGTAAGTAAGAACGCTGTAGCCTTCTTTTTACTGCTCGTAATGAGTTGTGTTAGATGACAATATCTGAATATTTTTTCTTTTGTAGTGGATCCTGAAGCAGTTTACTCAAGATGACCTCTCAAACTACATGATTGGCGGCTGACCATCACAAGGGGTTGGACTAGAGTCCTGCATGCCTTCTGCATCCAGGAGAGCACAATAGGGCCATTGTGCTTCACCTTGTTCGGCAACTGGAATGTCTATCGCCTCTTTCTTTACCATCTGTAATAGTACAAGTATAGAACCTTGGTACATCATTCTTTGTTTAGTGCTTTTGTAATTCTTAAACATATGTACCTGTGAATCGAACAATGCATTAATTGCATGCACACAGTTGCCGTTTGCAAAGCATGTGTAATGTCAGACACTATCACATACAGTGCGGGAAAACTAAATGTGTGTGATTGTCTACCTATCATACACGGTTTATAATCATGAACTGTTTGTGATGTGCTAGGCATCGTAAATCTCCCGTGCCTGGGATCTGCCTAAAATCTGCCTGGAAAGCTCCCATGCCTAGAATCTGCCTGGTTTTATGTAAAACCACAAAAGTCCGACTGTGATGGCAATGCGAGCACAAACGACTCGCAAGGATGAAGCGTTTGGGATATTCGAGATATCGTAAACGGTTATATAGGGACAACTGTATGCATCAAGGCTCCCTATCCCCGATGGTTTCTGGGCCGTGTGGGAAGGACCCCCGTATTGCCCACACTCACTTGGCGACGGTTCCAAATGCCGTCATGGAAAGGGGTTAAAAACCATTTTTTAGGACCAATGCGTACAAGTGTGGGGCTTGGGAGCAACCAAGGTAGGCACAGAGGACAAGTAGGCCTTCACCTCTTGCAAAGCTGCATCTGCTTCTGGAGTCCACTTCATAGGACCGGCCTTCTTCAAAATCTTGAAGAACGGCAGGGCGCGCTCAGTAGACTTGGAGATGAATTTTCTTAGCGCGACAACACATCATGTCAGGCCCTCACATCCTTAACTGTCCTTGGCATTTGGATTTTCTCAATGGCCTTAATCTTGTGGGGTTGGCTTCGATCCCACGATG
This sequence comes from Triticum urartu, assembly GCF_056163025.1. NCBI lineage: Eukaryota > Viridiplantae > Streptophyta > Magnoliopsida > Poales > Poaceae > Triticum > Triticum urartu. The sequence continues at coordinate 439,270,281 of NC_141879.1, read as the reverse complement.
GGATACGAAGAACCCAAGAAACTTGCCGGAGGGAACACCAAACACACACTTCTCCGGGTTGAGCTTCAGATTGATCTTACGCAGATTATCAAATGTTTCCTCCAAATCCTGAATAAGGGTGGCCTTATCCTTGTTATGGACCACAATATCATCCATATAAGCTTCTATGTTTCTGTGTAACTGTGCCTCAAAACCAATCTGGATTACCCTTGCAAAAGTGGACCCGAAACTCTTCAATCCAAACTGCATGTGGACAAAGTACTACATACCACAAGGAGTGATGAACGACATCTTCTCTTCATCTTCCTTGGACATGAAGATTTGGTGATACCCAGAATACGCATCCAGAAAGGAGAGAAAATCACAACATGAAGTGGAATCCACAATCTGACCGATACGCGGCAAGGGAAATGGGTCTTTTGGGCAATCCTTGTTGAGATATGTGAAATCTATGCAAAGCCTCCACTTCCCGTTTGCCTTCCGGACTACCACTGGATTTGCCAACCACGTGGGATGCAGTGCTCCTCTGACCAAACCAACTGCCTCAAGTTTCTCGATCTCTTCTGCAATGAACTGCTGCCTCTCCAAGGCCTGCTTCCGGACTTTCTTCTTGACAGGTCGGGCATGTGGGTAGACAATAAGGTGGTGCTCGATTACCTCCCTAGGAACACCGGGGATATCAGATGGTTGCCATGCAAACACATCGATATTCGCCCGTAGGAAGGCAACGAGCACGCTTTCCTATTTGTCATCAAGGGTAGCGCTGATAGTGAAAGTACCATCAACGCCAGCCAGCCTTGCCGGGACCTTCTTTACTTAGGGTGCAGCAACCTTGGATCTCTTGTTGTTAGAACACTTTGGCACGTCGTCAACGGGTGTCGTGCACTCGGTGGGGGCACGCTTCCCGGACTCTTTGCCGAAGTTCCTACAATCTCTCTTTTTTCCTTTACTTTCCTTGGCGGGAGCTGCCACTACCATGACCGCGTCCCGGCACATCTTGTCCATGCAAATGATTGCATCCTTCTCATCTGATGGGATGGTGATGACCCCTAGTGGCCCAGGCATCTTCAAGGTGTTGTAGGCATAGTAGGATGCTGCCATGAACTTAGCCAGGGTCGGGCGTCCAAGAATCCCATTGTACGGTAGGGGGAGATCAACCACATCAACCACAATCCTCTCAGTCCGGTAGTTTAGCTCTCCCCCAAACGTTACCGGCAGCATGATATTTCCCTTAGGATGGCTCCTGCTGGGATTAAATCCTTGAAACGTGCCGGTAACCTCTAGCTCTTCCTCTCCTATCTGAAATCTACTGATAACTACTGGGGAAATCGGATTCAATCCGGCCCCGCCATCCACCAGCATCTTTGTGACCTTGAGGTTGCGAATTGTTGGGGAGACCAACAATGGCAAAGATCCTACCGCCATGGTACGGCTAGGATTGTCCTCTTCGTCAAAGATGATGGGCGTGCGGGACCATTTGAGAGGCTTTCGGGCCTCTGGCGCTCGTTCCAAGACATTGACTTCTCGTGCCCACCGTTTGAGCTGGCGGTGAGAAGTGTGCATAGATGCACCTCCGTCAACGCACAGGGCCTTCGTGGCCCTCTGAAACTCGTGGTCACTGGTTTCCTCTTCATCCCCTCCATCACTCTCATCGTCGCAACTTTCCTTCTCTTGACCTTTGGCGGGCTTTCCTTGGTTCTGAAAGGGTTTGCCGGGGCGATTTACATCACAGCCTCGACCCTTACCGCCAGCAACATTCTGACCTTTTTCATTATCACACTTCGCATACTCTACTCTCTACTTCTTGATAAGATGCTCAACTTGATAACACTCTTGAAGGTCGTGGCCCTTGGTCCGATGAGTCTTGCAGTACATCCCATCACCTTGCCCAGCTTTCTCGACGGCAGCGGCTTCTCGGCAGTTAGTGCACACGACAACTTCCGTGTCGGGGGCCTCAGCTTTGGCCTTCTTACCGGTACTAGGCGTACCTGATCCTTCAACAGTCATTACCGCTTTGTCCCTCCGCTTCTTACTACACTTCTTGCTCTTCCTCTGACTAGTTGATTCATCCTCATCCTCTGAATCAATATTGGTGCAATCTTCATCTCCGGGCAACTTCCTTCACTCCTCCATCCGAGCACACTTATCTACCAGGGTGTAAAGCTCCTTCATAGTCTTGGGAAACCATACATTCATCTTGGAACGAATACGACTGTTGTGCACATTGGACTGGAAGGCAGCTATCACGGCTGCCATATGGATATTTGGGATATTTCTATGAACTTTGCTGAATCTCTGTAAATACTTACGGAGGGTTTCTCCTTCCTTCCATTGGTGAAGCTGCAAGTCGCTGGGCCTGTCGGGTTCTTGATGGCCACCAGTGAAGGCGCCAATGAACTCATGGCACAGGTCAGCCCACAACGAAATGGAGTTCTCTAGTAGGTGCATCAGCCAAGACCTCACATTGTACTTGAGGGCCAAAGGGAAGTAGTTGGCAAACACCTTCTCATCTCTTCCCCCCAGCAGCCTAAACAATGATGGTGTAGATGCTCAAGAACTATGCCGGGTTCAACCTTCTCTCGTACTTCTCGGGTATCTCTGGCTTGAACATGCAAACGGACGGCCAATAGACTTGTTGTAGCTCGCAAATAAAGGCAGGGAAGCCAACCTCGAAAGGTAGGCACCCGCCAATGCCGAGCGCGGGTTCGTCAACGTCAGGGCCGTCGTACCAGTCGGTCTGGCGGAGGTCGTCACGGCGTTGCTCGATGGCGACACACGTGTCTCCTCTTTGCCCATCCTCCAGGGCTCACCATTGGCCTAGACATGATCGAGGGTCATAAGAGGCCATCGAGACGTTGTTGTGGTCTTGATTCTGTCATGCTCACGCTGGCTGCCATGCGGGGACTGCCCTGTGGGGACGATGCCTTCCGTACGGCCAGCAGCATGAGCCGTTGTTGTCGCTTGGGGAGGCCATGGAAGGGCAGCCCGCCGTGAGCCCCCAGCTTTGACGAAACCGAGCTGGCTTTGGATGGTGGGACACCACTCGTCCATCTACTCGTCCAGCTGAGCCTGCACCATGGCCTCCAAAGCCATACTTGGTATGGGCAATGATGAAGTCGATCGCACCGTCACTTGGCTCCTGATGGTGCCAGCGGCAGCGGCACTGCCCCCACCCGCTGCCGCCGTGAGGTGATCGCTTGGATGTGGCGCGGTGGAGGCATTCGAGGGTCTGTGGCTCCGTCGAGCATAGCAGCTTGGTCGACCTGTTCGGGGGAGGTGCACGCGCTACAACCGCACCCATGGTGGGAATGGCTGGAGGGCGGCGATTCGCCCCGGTCCGCGTGCCGTTGCCGCGGCTGTGCTCGTTGGCGAGGGAAAGGGGCACAGATGGAGTAACCCTTTCGCTCGTACCTTCTAGAGCATGGTCGTCGGGGTGTTGCTGATGCTGCTCTCCTCCGATGCCTCCGGTTCCTGCATCGGCCACGGCGAAGTGGTGACGGTGCCGCCTGCTCCGACCACGTCCCCAGCAGTGTCCGCATCCTCGCGTGTCTCCGCACCCCCCACAGCATTGGAGGCCGCGGGCGGTGGAGCCTTCGAGGTCGATGGGTGAGCCGAAGGACCGGGTTTCTTCTTAGGCGCCATAGTCAATGGCGTCGTTGATGATGAAGATGGTGATGAAGATGATGCGCTGCACACGCCTTCAGTTTCACGCAAGCGAGCCCCTACCTAGCGCACCAAATATGTCGCGGGAAACCAAGGCCACCGATGGGACCAAGAGGCCCCTTGTTGGTTTGGCAGGGGGACGACGCATTGCACAAAGAGCAGACTAGCGTGGGGCAGCACGGCAGAGATCACACAGGCAATTTTACCCAAGTTCGGGCCGCCACGAGGCATAAAACCCTACTCCTGCTTTGGTGGATTGATGGTGGAAAGGCGGTGGCGGAGCATAGTACACTTGCCCGGCAGGGGTTGCCTCAGGGCAGCAGCGACTACGCGCGTATGGGGTTGTAAGTAGTCCGACCTTCTAACCCTATCTATGGTTGCCATGGGCCTCCTTTTTTGGATTAAGGGGTTACCACAGTGGCAAAGTAGTCATTATGCACTTATAAGATAGCAAATAGTCCTATCATACCTAACTCTGTGGGCTGACATGGCACATTAAATGCACCACTCAATGTCACATCCTTGGTTGGCCGACAAGGCTTGCCGGGCTATCTTGCCAGCTTCGCGTCTGCTCGCTTGACATGTCACAGGACTGGTGTCGTCTGTGGGTTTCTCTTGTAGAAAGTTTTCATGTGGCGAATGGCTACCACTTAATCACGTTGTGGCTTGACACCGCACTGATCAACGATGTGGGTCGTGGCAGAGTGGTTGGTGAGGTGGAGTTGCCTTAGTGAGCCCCGGCAGGCCCTGCCGGGGTGCTTTGGTCGTCTGTTTTTGGGGGTGGACTCGCCCCTTGCTGGGCCCGCCTGCCCGGCAAGGGAGGCTTTTCTCTTGACGATATCCTGCTTCTCTGGTTTGATCTTGGTCCTTCTAATCTGCATGTTGGTCCTTCAAATCCTTGGGGTTCTTTCACTCCAATCTGGGCTGGTGGTTCATCCTTGTTCCCATGCCTGTGCACAGTTTGGGCAACAAACCCAGGGTTTGTTGCACCGACATTTGTGAACAAGTATTATTCTACTCTGGATCCGTTGCAATGCACGGGCACATTGCTAGTAAAAGGAAAAGGCCTTCCATGTTCACGTCGCACCTCCACACACCTGGGAATCAGGAGTACTCCATGGCCCGTCCGGCACGCCACACAGCTAGGGAAGGCGTGTTGCCTAGTATTTTCACTTTGATGTGGAACCGTAGTTGAGCAAATTTACTATCGACAAACCGCACCCCTCCCGCTGCATTGAAAAACAGAAACGAGGAGGGGAAGATCTAGCTGTAGCACGGAAGCCAAGAAATTTGGTGTCAGATGGAACTCGTTGATAGAGTAGGAGCACTCCGTACTACTCCTACTACGAAGTTTGTACTACTACTACTACCACTATACAACTAGGTATGTGCACGACACAACATCGTAGTAACAAAAAACGGAAAGATCTTGTTTTGGGTGATTTATTTTTATTTCAGTCAACATAGTATGAATAATATGATGTTGGGGCACCCATGAAGCCACGTGGAACCTCTGGAGGTCTTATTTACAGCTTCTTGTGTGGATCGATCACACTGTCATGCTGCTCGTTTGAGAAGAATGTGTATGGCTACTTATAGTAGATCCAAATCCCAGCCACCTGGACCATTGGATCAACATCAATCAACGGTTTATATCGTGTACGTGCAAATACACGCATTGCCTCCAGAAAATTAATGAATATGGAATGTATAATACATATACCACATCTTGGGTTTCTCTAAAGTCAAACTTTGTATACTTTCAACAATTTAAAGGAAAAAGTATTAACATATACACCATCAAATATATATCATTTGATTCATCATTGCTTTTATTTCCACATCGTGTAAATTTGTTAGTGTAAATGTTCATGTTTTTTTCACCAAATTCAGTCAAGCTTTATAAAATTTGGCTGCAGTCGAAGCTATATATATGTGCGGAGTAAATTACAAATGGAGGGAGTGGAATAGATATAGATATAACTATGCAACTAAAAATATATAGTAATATATTCTATAGATATAAATAAGGCTACAACCCTTTTCTAGGTCAGAACTCGCATTCTTGTGCACATATTGTTTTGTTTTCGCTATAATTTGCATTTGCGGGTTGTGTGTAGGACCACTGCCTTTTGTTCAGTACCAGCAACTGCACCATTATCCTTAATTAATTCGTACTGGCAATTACGATTGCATTATCTTAGTTCTAGTCGATTCTTCGGTTGCTTGGAGGAACTTCGTCTTGTTATTCAGGTTGATTTTGTGCATAAGACAAGATCATCGTCCATCAAAGATTTGTTTAGTAACGATTGTCAATTTGTATCACTGGGTATGATATAGCTGGATCGTCAACGTCAAAATCAACCAAGTCGATACTTATCCTCACTCTCATCGAAAGATTGGGTCACCATCATAAGACTACCACCTATACAATTCCTTCCCTATAACATACACATGAGCACCCATCTCATTATTGTAAGTGCATCTAGTGCCACCCCTAGTTGGTTTTGGAGTATTGACGACAAACTTGGTTGAGGGACTAATGTGTTTGTGAGAATTGCAGGATAACACAGGTAGTAGTCCCTTATTGATTCGGTTTACCTACCAGAGATGAGCCCTAAAAATGTGTGAAAACATTGAAGACAATGGTGGTACGTGAAGACATTCATGATGAAGATTATGACATGAGAAGACATTCATATGAGGACTATGGAGCGCAAAGACATAGTTGTTTTATAGTTTACTTTTCTTCTTTGTTGAGTCATAGGAACCACCGTACTGTTAAGTGGGGTCCATGTGAACAAAGCTAGAGTGACTAAAGTGATGCTCAACCAAATCCTATGTCTTCGAGCGAAGACAATGAGAGGAAATCTTATCCAAAGACGGATGAGTCAGCTTTACTTGTAGCCCAAGTCAAGCTGCCGCATATGTTTGAAATCTGACCGTTGGACATGTGTTGGTTTCTTAGTGACCTAGGGTCATTTCATACAAATCGGGCCGGGTTGCCTCCTGGCTATAAATATCTCACCCCCTACACCATAAATTGGTGTCTGCTCAAAGTTAGCACACGACTTTTGTCGTTTGAGAGCAACCCACCTCCGAAGCATTTGAGAGAGAGATCCTTGCGAGGACAAAGCCCTAAATACCCAGAGAAAAGAGTGTTAGGCATCACTGAAGTCTTTCTGCCTGCGTGACCTGAAGACTTGTTACACTTGTGGACTATGAATCCTCCAACCAGTTAGGCATCGCGTTCTGAGCATCCAAGAGCCATTGTGGATTGCCGGTGAACGAAGTATGTGAAGGTTTGGAAGTCTACCTTGAAGACTTACCAGAGTGATTGGGCGAGGACTGGGTGTCCTTAGCTCAAGGGGAATAAGGTGAAGACACGGTCTTCTGAGTTAAATCTCAGCCTCCCTAACCAGATGTACAATTGTCACAACAACTGGAACTGGTCTACCAAATCCTTGTCTTCACCAAGCAACTGGTTATATCCTTCACTTCCTTTACTTTATAGTTTTTCTTCATGAAGTCATTGACTGCCTGTCTGTGTTGATTGACTTCACTGAGTGAAGACTATTAATTTTTTGGTTTCATACTGTCTTCCATCCTGATCCATACTACCTAGCTATTGATAGTCTTCGTGCTTTCACTTCATTGCTTAATTGACTATGGCCTATCTAGTATAGTCTACCTTCCACTGCATATCAATAGGCTCATTTCTACTCTTTGTCTTCAAAGACCTCGTGTTTTGAAGACTTCCGTAAAAATCACCTATTCACCCCCTCTAGTCGATAACTAGAACTTTCAATTGGTATCAGAGCGAGGTGCTCCCTTGTTCTGTGTGATTCGGTTTAACCACCTGGAGTTTTAGCTATGTCGACCACAGGGATAATCAAAGTCTTCAATGCGTGCCCAGTCTTCGATGGCACTAATTACCCCTATTGGAAGAACAAGATGTGTATGCATCTCGAAGCTATTGACGTTGACCTCTGGTATGTCATCAAGAATGGCATTCCCAAGGTCGGTGAAGGTGTCACCGCTGTTGATGTCAAGAGGTTCATTCAACTAGATTCAACTGCCAAGAACATCATCTATGGTCATCTGACCAAAGGACAGTATGGCCTTGTGAGTGCACTGGAAACTGCGAAGCTAGTCTAGGACTGGCTCTCCAAGGTCAACAAAGGCGTCTCAACACAGAGAGATTCAAGGATTGATGTTCTTCGGAACCTCTTCAACTGATTGAAGAGAAACGACAATGAGGATGTCCAACTCACATTTGATTGCCTCACTGATATCACAAATGAGCTTCGCACACTTGGCGTCACTGAGATCACCAAGCATGAAATCATCAAGAAGCTCCTGAGATCTCTTGACAACTCATTCGACACCCCGGCCCTGATGATTCAAGAATGTCCTGACTTCAAGACTCTTGATCCGTCTGACATACATGAGAGGCTTAACACACATGAGTTCTAGTTATCTGAGAAGAGAGATATCTATGGCCCCAACTATGGCCGAACCCGGGCTTTGAAGGCAAAAGTTGTGTCCTCATCTGAAGAAGAATCTGATTGCAGTTATGGGGATCCTGAACACATTGGAAAGGAGCTAGCTATGCTCGTGAAGAAGTTCCAGAAATTCTCCAAGAAGAAAGGTTTCAGAAAGTCTTCAAGATCTAGCTCAAGAAATGATGAAGCTTCCTCTCGTGACTACAAGAAAAGAACATGCCACAAATGCAAGAAACCTGGTCACTGCATCTCAGAGTGTCCTCAATGGGATAATGAGACCAAGAAGAAGAAGAAGAGCAAGGAATATGATTTTGATGACAAGAAGAAGAAGAAATCCTCAAAGTCTTCATCATACAAGAAGAGCTCATCAAGCAAGGCTCTTGCGTTTGTTGGCAAGGCGATGGATTCGGAGGAGGAGTCTGCTTCTGAGGAAGCGGAGGTGGAGTCAGAGGAGGAGTCCGACTCAGGCGTGGCAAGCCTGGCTCTAGCTTCTGCATATGTTGCCAAGTCCATCTTCAACACCAAAGATAATGACATCGTCGCCAATGCCGATGCTGATGATGAGGATGACTCTGCTCCTACATACTGCTTCATTGCACGTGGTGCCAAGGTAAACTCATGCGATGCTTACTTTCAAACATCCAGTGAAGATGGCTCTCAATGTGAATCTATACATAGCTACAAAACAGATGCTAAGATTGCAACTTAACAACAAAATGCTATGGACCACATTCATAAGTTGCTAGACAAAAGCGATGACCCGTTGGACGCGGAAATTACTCGAACTCGGTCCTTAATAGAAGACATTAAAAATCTCCATGTTAAGTACAAAGAACTTGAAAGTCATCATGAAACTCTCTCAGCTACTCATGAGAAGCTTTCTTATGATTATCTTCAAAGGAAGCAAGAACTTGAGAACCAGAGAGCGTCTCATGAAGATCTTCAAAAGGAGAACAAGCCACTTCGCGCTCAATAGATCAGTACCGCTCAGGAAGACCTTGAGCCACCATGTTTAAAATGTCTTGAGCATGATAATGTTGTCTCTGTTGCTGAATGTTCTACTACTACTACTATTGCTATATCTTCAACTGCTGATGTGGTAACTAACCCCTCTTCTGAGGATACCACTACCATTGCTGATGAGAATGCTAGGTTGAAGACATTGCTTGAAACAGGGATGTACAAAAGCCTTAAAGGGCATCAGACTCTATGCGATGTCCTCAAGAAATAGATTCTGGACCAAAACCATAGAAAAGAGGGTGTTGGGTTCGAGAGGAAAATGAACATTGATGGTTCATAATGGAAGCCTGAGCAGTACCCCAAAACCACATGGGTTGCTGCCAAGGGTCCTTCAGTGGATCCATCTACCTTGTCTGGCTTCACTTGTGCTAACCCGATTATCATTGATGAATCCTTTGATGCAAACTATAAACTGTTTAAGAATCGGAATGGTGAAGTGTTTGCCAGGTATATTGGTACTAACTGCAGGAATGGGTCACCTTTGAAGAAGATCTGGGTGCCCAAAAGTTGTCTTGAGAAGCTTCTTATGAATGTCAACATGACACCACATGGGAAGAAGACAAACCCCAGACCTAAGGCTTCACATGGTCCAAAGGCTTCATACGGACAGAGGACTCATCAGAGTCACCCTAACGCCAATGTTTTGTAGGGAAACCATACTCAGACTTATGAATATGAGCATGCTTCATCAAACCGCTATGTTCATAAGACCAAGAACTTTTCTACCTATTCTTGTGAGTATTATTCACCTCCTGCAAGACTATTTGCTAGGGATCGAAAGCCAAAGTTCTCAGATGATGCACTTAGACTCATTGCTTCTAAGCCACCCCTGAAGATGTGGGTGGTTAAGAAGAATTAACTCTCTTTTGCAGGGAAAGGTCTCCAGCCAGAAATCAAAGACTTCTGATGCTTATGCTGGGGACCTAAAATATCTTGTGGGATGCAAGATAAAATGTCAGAATGGTCTTACTATGTATTTCGTCCCAGGATTTCTAGGAAAGCATCCTATCTACCCTAACAAGGATCTGAACTTTGATAATATGCTTGTTCGTCAAATGTTTATGTTTCACATTTCCCTTGGTGAAGCCTATCCCCCAAACTGCACTGTAGGGTATGACACCAAAGGCTTCTGTGTGGATTATGGATAGTGGATGCACTAACCACATGAGTGGTGATCGAAGTCTTCTTATGGATTCAACCCTACACCTGTTTGACAAAAGTCACATCACATTTGCTGACACTGGTAAAAGCAAGGTATTGGGCCTAGGTAGAGTTGCAATCTCAAAGGATCATCACATGGAAAAAGTGTTACTTGTTGAATCCCTTGGTTTCAACTTAATGTCTGTCTCAATGCTTTGTGATTTGAACATGATTGTGATATTTGGAAAATATCGTTACCTTCTGCTTATGGAATCTGACAAATCTCTAGTCTTCCAAGGGTATCGAAAGGATGATCTGTACATGGTAGGATTTCTCAGTAGGACCACAGTTTGCCGTATGTATTCTAGCAAAAGCTTTAGAGTGCTGGCTTTGGCATCGGAGGCTAGGGCATGCGGGCATGAGGAACTTACACACTCACATGAAGAAGAAGCATGTCATAGGCATCGAGGGCATCAGGTTCAAGAAGGATCATCTATGTGGTGCCTGCGAAGCTGGAAAGATGACTCGGGCCAAGCATCCCTCGAAGACAATCATGACAACGACATGTCCCTTCGAGCTGCTTCGCATGGACTTATTCGGCCCTACTCACTGTTCTACCCTTACTACCACTGCTTGCCTCTATGGCTTCATCATTATTGATGATTAATCAAGATATACATGGGTGCACATAATCCTCTACAAGACTGAAGTGCAGGATGTCTTCAGACGATTCGCCAATCGTGCCATGACCAACTATGGCATCAAGATCAAGCACATCCAAAGTGATAAGGGCACTGAATTCAAGAACACCGACCTCGACACTTATCTTGATATATTGGGCATCACACATGAGTTCTCGGCTCCATACATACCTCGGCAGAATGGGATTGTGGAGTGCAAGAACAGAACCCTCATTGAGATGGCACAGATGATGCTTGATGAGTACAAGACTCCAAGGAAATTCTGGCCTGCAGCTATTGATACTGCATGCCATGTCATCAACCATGTTTATCTTCACAAGTTCCTAAAGAAGACATCATATGAGCTCCTGACTGGTAAGAAGGAAAACGTCAGCTATTTCAGAGTATTTGGTGCTAGGTGCTGGATCAAAGATCCGCATCACACTTCAAAATTTGCACTGAAAGCACCTGAAGGATTTATGCTTGGCTACAGAAAGGATTCACACTCCTATAGAGTCTTCAACCTCTTTCACTACAAAGTGGTTGAAACTGTGGATGTGCGTTTTGATGAGAGCACTTGCCAAATGTGCTAGACGAAGCTACACCAAGTGAATCTATCAAGCTAATGGGTACTGGAGAAATCATACCTTCAGAGGCACAAGCTGAAGAGGAAATCATCATTTCTGCACCTAATCAGCCCGAAGACACAGCTCAGCCTGAAGCCAATGCTGAAGATTAAGACAATGATCAGCAAGGGAAGAATCTTTGTCCAGTTCATCCTCGTGTTGCAAATGAAGTACATATTGAGAAGATAATTGATAGCATTAATGCACCTGGTCCCCTCACTCGTTCAAGAGCACACAGCTAGAAAATTTCTATGGGCACTTTGCATTTGTCTCAATATCAGAACCCAAGAAAGTTGACGAAGCCTTCATGGAACCTGAATGGATTCAAGCTATGCAAGAGGAGCTTCAACAGTTCGAGCTGAACAATGTGTGGGAGCTTCTAAAGCGTCCAGATCCTCGTAAGCACAATATCATCAGTACCAAATGGATCTATCACAACAAACAAGATGAGCATGGTCAAGTTGTCAGAAACAAGGCTCGTCTCGTTGCTCAAGGTTACAGACAAGTTGAAGGGAATGGCTTTGATGAAACATTTGCTCCTGTGGCCAGGCTTGAAGCCATTCACATACTACTTGCCTATGCCAACCACAACAACATTCTTCTATATCAAATGGATGTGAAAAGTGCCTTTCTCAACGGAAAAATTGAAGAAGAAGTGTATGTTGCACAACCACCTAGTTTTGAACACCCAAAGCATCCTAACATGGTATACAAGCTCAACAAGGCACTGTATGGCCTCAAACAAGCACCTCGCGCTTGGTATGACACACTCAAAGACTTAGTGAAGAGAAAAGGCTTCAAACCTAGTTCACTAGATCCCACTCTTTTTACAAGACATATGATGGTGAACTGTTTGTATGCCAAATCTATGAGGATGACATTATCTTCAGCTACACTGACAAAAGATACAGTGATGAGTTTGGGCATATGATGCAAGAGCAATATCATATGTCAATGATGAGCTGAAATTCTTCCTTGGTCTTCAAATCCGTCAGCAGAGTAATGGCATCTTCATATCACAAGAAAAATACCTCAAAGACTGCCTGAAGAAGTTTGGAATGCAAGACTGCAAAGGGTACATGACGCCAATGCCAACCAAAAGTCATCTGGGCCCCGACAACAATGGTAAAGAGTTCGACCAAAAGGTATACTGCTCCATGATTGGTTCCTTACTCTACTTATGTGCATCTAGGCCAGATATAATGCTTAGTGTTTACATGTGTGCCCGATTCCAGGCGGCACCAAAGGAATCACATCACTTACCTTTGAAGCGAATTCTTTGATATTTGGCTTACATCCCAACACCAGGATTATAGTATCCCAAGGGCTCAGAGTTTGATCTAGTTGGATTCTGAGATGCTGATTATGCTGGTGATAAGGTCAATCGCAAGTCCACATCAGGCACATGTCACTTTCTTGGACGATCTCTTGTCTGTTGGTCTTCAAAGAAGCAGAACTGTGTATCTCTCCACTGCTGAATCCGAATACATTACTGCTGGATCTTGCTGCGCTCAGCTTCTATGGATGAAGCAAACTCTCAAGGACTATGGCATCCACCTGAAGCATGTGCCACTTTACTGTGACAATGAAAGTGCCATCAAGATTGCCAACAACCCAGTTCAGCACTCTAAGACAAAGCACATTCATATTTGTCATCACTTTCTTAGAGATCATGTCATGAAGCAAGATATTGATATCATTCACGTCAACACTGAAGAGCAATTAGCAGATATCTTCACAAACCCCTTAATGAGTAAAGGTTTTGCAAGTTGCGGTGTGAGCTAAATATCTTAGAATACTCAAATGTCCTCTAATTGGACACACAACTATCGGTGTCGAAACCGACATATCTCGGGTAGGGGATCCCAAACTGTGCTTCTAAGGATTGAAGGTAATAGGAGACAGGGGACACGATGTTTACCCAGGTTCGGGCCCTCTTGATGGAGGTAATACCCTACATCCTGCTTGATTGACTTTGATGAATATAGGGGTTACAAGAGTTGATCTACCACAAGATCGTAATGGCTAAACCCTAGATGTCTAGCCTATATGATTATGATTGCCTCTACGGACTAAACCCTCCGGTTTATATAGACACCCGAGGGGGCTAGGGTTTGTACAGAGTCGGTTTATAGAGAAAGGAATCTTCATATCCGCACGCTAAGCTTGCCTTCCACACCAAGGAGAGTCCCATCCAGACACGGGGAAAGTCCTCTGTCTTGTATCTCCATCGCCCATTAGTCCGGCCCATAACACATAGCCCGGACGCCCGAGGACCCCATAATCCTGGACTCCCTTAGTAGCCCCTGAACCAGTCTTCAATGTCGATGTGTTGGCTTCGGCATTGCAAGGTGGGTTCCTCCTCAGAATACTTCAAAGTAGTTGATCACCAGTACTATATCTGGCTCGGTACAACAGCCATACTTCTGAATTACAAGGGCAGAATACAGATAAGTTCTGTCCTTTGAAGATTTTACTGCTGAGACGTTAGGTCGAGCCATTTTATTATTTCAAATCGTTCTTCAGCTTCCCGTTTCATGTTTCGAGACACAGCCACCGACGACACGTCCTGTCAAAGTAGAGATCGTGCCCCCTTATTACGGGATTCTCATCAATATGGGCTTGGGAAACCCAACCATGCCGTTTCGCACGACCCCTTGGAAATAGGCGAGTTTTAAGGCTCGTGGGGGACACATGATATTCACTGCCTTTATAAGGAGATAAGATTCCCCCTTTTACCCCACGCCTTCCCCTTCCTCAGCCCATCCGCCCTCAAGCTCTAGCGCCCAAGCTTCAATCCTCTCCGTTCCTAGAAAGTACTCCAGCCATGTCCAGATCTGAAGCGCAGGGCAAGTGGGCGGATTCCTCTGTCACGGAGAAAAACATCAAGGAACTTCGAAAGCGGGGTATCTGGCCAAGGAGATCGCCCATCGGCTCCCGGCCAAAAAACAGGTCATCACCACTCCAAAGCCCGGCGAGAAGGTAGTGTTTATCCCTCATTTTCTTCACGGACCGGGGTTTCCCCTTCATTCTTTCATCCGCGGCCTCATGTTTTACTACGGGCTAGATTTCCATGATCTATCCCCAAATTCTTTCCTCAACATTTCAGCGTTTATCGTCGTATGCCAGGCATTCCTCCGCGTTTCCCCCCACTTCGGCCTATGGCTCGAGGTTTTCAATGTGAAGCCGAAAGTGGTGGATGGCCAGCACGCGGATTGCGGTGGCGCTATGGTGAGAAAACTGCCCAACGTCACTTGCCCAAGGGCAACTTCATGGAGACCGTGAAGGGATGGCAACATGGGTGGTTCTATGTCACATAGCCCCGTGACTCCACATGGGCTGCTCCTACGGAGTTCAAGTACGGACCCCCAATGTGGCTGACATCCTGGATCAACTAGGGCCTGGGTTGCGCGTCGTCTGACAAGGTAACGGTGCTACAGAAGCGTATCACGAGCATGGTAGATAAAAATACCAGCCTCGCCAGCGTGATCCAGGTGATGCTCTTCTGTCGGATTCTCCCATGTCAAGCGCGTCAAGAGTTTATGCGGGAGTTCAACCCAGCCGGTCCCCGGACCCTACAGCGGTTCTTCGGCATGAAGCACGAAGACATGTGGAAGCTGCTCTTCAAGAACCAGAAATCATGGCCAGAGATAACCGAAGACCTCGGCTACGACAACACCCATGATGCGACCCCCGTAAGTTCTTTGATAACCTTACTTTGTGAGTCCAAGGATCACGCTAAACCCTCCATTTTATTTTGCAGGGTTGGACAAAGAAAGCGAATGGATTCATTGTCCTGCTTCGCCGCCCGAAGACGCAACTATTCCTCTATTGATGAGGATGCTGGTCCCGGCGTCATAATAGGTGCCGAAAAAGAAGGCCAAGGAGGTGGGAAAGGAGGCCAAGAGTGGCCTCCGCCATAAAGGTTCCTCGGACGTAGTGTCCGAAGACATCGAAACTCTCTCCTCCCCTGACAAAGAGGAAGAGGAGGAGGAAGAGAGCAATCCCCCACCTAAGGGGAGAAGAAGAAGAAGGCAGCTTTCGCTGATCTAGAGGCGGAAGCGTCCAAGAAAGGGAGGACCTCCCTTACGGATGACTCTGAGTCGGACGCCGATGAGTGGCACCCCAGGCCGAAGCCCCTGGCTGGATCGTAAGTACTCAAAGGTATATATATATCCAACTTTTGTGGCTTATAGTTATAACACGCTTAAATTGCATGTTGTAGTCCGGTTCATGTCCTCCCCCAGCGATCTTCCTCTACTGGGAATTCACTGGGTCCGAACATGATGGGGGAGGCTTCCAAAGGACCCTTTCAGAACAGGGAGAGGTGCCGGAGGCTTCCAAGACGGTGCCGAGGTGTGACACCTCGGCTGCCAAGAACATGGGGGAACCAACCCCCATGGAGACTGGAGATGGGGGCCAAGTCCAGTTTGGCCCCCAACCAAATGTCGCTCCGGAAACCCGCACGGTTCCGAAAGCAAACGAGCAACCCTCTTTGCGAGAAGGGGGTGCGCCTACAACACTGGCGTCCTCTATCAATGCGGAGGCGCCGGACACTCTAGTGAGAGCGCTTCAGAGCGCCACCATTGTGGAAGAACATCGTACCCTTATGGGTATGGCAATTGAAAAGGTTTAGTCTATGAAAAGGCTTTGAGGTATGTGCCTTACAGTGTCTTTTTAGATGTATAAAATAATGCCCGTGTATAGATAGTATCCCCTAAGACTCTGTTCGGTGTTCAGAAAGAAAAACCAAACAGAGGATCTAATAGCTCATGCAGGAGACTAACGCACATATCTGTTTGAACAAGCAGGCTACAAAACAGCCGTCAGCTGCCCATGCTGCCGAAGCATCCGATCTAAGGCGGAAGTTATAAGAAAAGCAAGGTATGTAATACCGAAACACGTCTAAAATGATGCTCGCTATGATGTAGTATCTCAATGAGTTTCATAATTATGTTTGTAGTTGAAATGTCTGAGGTCGAGGCCCTCAAGAGTGCGCTGGCCGAGGCCAGGAAGGAGGCGAAGGAGGAACGAGCCTCCCGCCTTATACATGAATCGATGGTGGAGGAATTCCAGCAAGAGGTCAAGGATTCCATAGCCAAATCCGAGTCCTTAGAGCGCAAGAGTTCAGAGCAAAATTCCGAACTTGCTAAGGCACTCCAAAGCGCACAGGAAGCCCGGGCCGAATCCCAAAGCACTGTCCGGGAAATCCAAGAGGCAAAGCAAATTGCGGTGGGTAAGGACTTAAACATGCAGAGCAAATTTGTGAGGAAAAGGTATATCTTGCTAACCCGGATTTGGGGTTCTCCACGAGTGTTTGCGGACCTAGCCCGGAGTGTTGCCGATGCCGCGGAGTTCATCTGGGCTAAAGAGGGGAGCTCAACGGATAAGCTGTTCTAGTCGCAGTACCTTGCGCCAGAGCATCCCATGCCCCTCAGCGTTCAGCTAAAGAAGTGGACCGAACTACATAGGGTAGCCAAATTGGTGATGAGGGATTTGATAATCCGTCTCTGGCTCGCCGAACCCATGCCCATTAGCTACTTCGGTCTCATGAAGCAGATGGTTAGTGCTTGCCCTTGGCTTGATGCCGTGAAGCGGTCGATCTGCATCGAAGGTGCACGGATGGCCTTCGCCCGCGTCAAGGTGCTCTGGGAGAAGATGGACGATGTCAAGCTTGCAACTGAGGGACCGCTCGCAGGCAAAGAGCACCGTACGCTAGAGCAGTACTTTCATGATGTCTTGAAAGGATCCCGCATTGTAGAGGGCCAATGTTCGAAGGACATCATTTTTGAATGAATGTATCTATGTTGTCCAATCATGTATCATGGAACAAGGCTTATGTATGATATGCTGCTTATTTTACTTTAAAATATCTCCTCATGTGCTGCTGTTTATGACATCTAAGAGTTGGCCAGTCGTCAGCTTCAGCCCCCACGTAGGTAGTACGGGGGTGTTCGGGATTCGAGATAACACTTAAACACACTTGACCCGACATACTGGTCCGTGAAGGAGGTGTTAGTGCGGCGAACCAGGCTATCGGACTATACGGCTTTATCACCCTCACTTAGCCATAGGAGTTTTATAATGGGAGTGCGGGCGCAACCCTAGTATTGTTTGATTATCCGAAATTTGGTGCTGTGAATGCCCGGCCGGGTGGATGCCGGCCTATCGCGTAATGCAAAAAAAATCGCAAGAGATTTATACTTAGTCACCGAATAGCTGACCAGCTCTCACCGCATCACGACAGTTAGTTTTTAGCTTTCTCTACTGAGGTGTTTGTCCAGGTGAACCGGAAACACAATCGCAGTAGTTCTCCCTTTACTACCCTAGCCGATCAGACGGAACGTAAGGTAGCAAGCATAGGAGCCGGGCAACCCAACTATTGACCAAAGACATGATTCGGAGCCAATGCATATAATGCTATATTCGAGACGCTGAATTGCACTTGTGTAAGTGTTCGGAATTTGTTTTAGTATTTAAAAGATGTACGCGGCTTAATAGAGCGCATGGCAATTTAGGTCATACCAAGGTGTACATGACAATCAGACAAAAACAGGGAAACATATGTTAAGAGATAAGTCAATGCCACGTAGGTTTGGGCTAAAAATTGTTTCCATTGTAGTTTGATTGATACGTCGAAACATATTGATACAAATAGTTCAATAACCAGCACGGCTATTTTACATGCTGAACACAAGGGGAAGCTGTGCATGCGTCCTGAAAGCGGATGAGATCTTTAAGGATCCTTTAAGTACTCTAGTACGCGTCTATGCTTCTTTTCTCCTTGGTATATTGTCCTTCGAGAGGATCATCGACTGGTGTTTTCACGATAGGCCACGGAAAAAGGCCTTGGTACCGTCAAAAGGATGGTATGGGTTGTAAGGAACCTGGAAAAGTAAACAGAAAAGAAAAAAGGGAATGTGAGTGTCCTGATAGGGTCTAGCCGTATTTCAGACATTGTCCTTATTATGCCTCCATCCTTTTCCATGTTATTTTTAGTGCGTAATTATGTACGCGTGGTACATATGCCACAATTCGGTAGGGGATGAGATGGAGGCCGAATTGCTAATCGAGCTCCTGATGAGCTGGATTGTCGTACAGTGGGGTAGTAGGGACTCGTTTGACAGTGTCCGAGGACTTGGCCGCCGATGTAATAGTTGGCTTGATGAGGTCACCCTGTACTTCTGCTGCCAGGGCCATGGTGTGCTCCTCAATGCGGAGGGAGCATTCCATCACTACAAAAAATACACTTCCGTGATGATACGTGTTTGTCATAGTAGGTCACATTTTCTATCATGCATGTACATCCATGACAAATTCATGACAGAATCAAGATAGTCATACCTGTGCTGTCGTAGAAGTGTTCCATGACATTACCAAAATTATCATCATGGAAGTGTCTACTTCCATGACGATAAATCGTGTGTCACAGAAGTGCTTTCGTCAAGGGTGACCGACACGTGGCATCCACCATAACGGAACGCCGTTAAGCTATCGGGTCCGGTTTTGGATCCGATAACCCGTTAACTGCCCCGACCAATGGGGATTTTCCATGTGTAAAATCATCATTGGCTAGAGGAAACAAGTGTCGGCTCACCGTTGGGACAGATGTCATCCACTCATTGGACCCAAAGCACCTATGATACGTTGACATGTGGCACATCCCAACAGAGGCCCATTCCTATGAAAAGGCCGGCCCGTTTGACTTGGTCAAAAGGTGGCGGGTTGGCCCACGGCAAGCCTGCTAACGACCTGTTCGCATATAGCCCATTTACAGCCCGCTATCCCAGGGCTTGCTTACGGCCTATCCGAATTAGGCCCAGTAGCGTCATCTGGGCCGTCCAATATAATTCCAGCCCGTTTTTACTTCCGGCCCATGTATGGCCCATGACGTCTTTCGGCCCATATGAGGCCCTTAGTAACCCTCGGCCCCTTAACGGCCCGTGGTACAACTGGCCCGTAATGAACAGTGTATCACTTTATACCCATTAACGGCCCATTATTCCGTTGGGCCGTTTCCAGCCCATGTTATCTTTTGGCCTTCTTAGGGCCCATTTATTCTTGGGCTCATTTCTAGCATTCGGTTACTTACGGCCCGTTACTGTCATTTTCTAGTTGTGGGCCAAATTCAACCCGTGGTTACAGTCGGCCCGTTTGTGGCCTGTTAATACGTTGGGCCATTTTCATGTCAAAAAACCTGTTGGGCTCTTTTCATAAAGTTATCAAATACGGCCTATTAACGGCCCGTACTGTCCACGAATAGTATGGCCCATGATTAGCGAAATGATGATATGCCCCGTAGAAGGCCCATGGATCCTACGGCCCGTAAAAGGCCCATGGATCGTACGGCCCGTAGAAGGCCAATGGATCCTACAGCCCGTATAGAAGGCCAATGGATCCTATGGCCCGTAGAAGGCCCATGGATCATACGGCCCGCAGGAGGCCCATGGTTACAACAGTCTGTGTGTTGCCATCATTATTTTGGCCTTGTTTCCAAAAATAGGTTATTGGGGCCACTAGAAAAACACAGAAAAAGAACTGCAGTGACTACAAGCAAACAACTAAACAAGACAATAAGGAAATAAATAAGCAAGCAATTAAAGCTAGCCTATTACCGCTATTACACATATTACATCCACTGGGCATCAAAGTTCGCCACCAGTGCAAATATAGGGAACAAAGCAGCATATTACATACACTGGCCGTCAAAATTGGCCACCAGTGCAAATAAATGCGGTAGCAAAACAAGAGCATAACTGAAACAACTTCAGAAGTGCTCAAGAAACATGGTATCCACCATGCTGGCAATAAGCTTAGCAAGCTTATTAGCTTTGTCCTGTTTGGCGCTAAAATCCTCCAACGCTTGTTGTTGCACCAGAAAGTATGCATCTGAATGCTCTAGGGACTTCCGCAGTCCTTCCGCTTCTTGTCATAGCACAGCTGATCGATGTCTTTCATCTTGTACTTGAGACTCAAGAAACCGAACTGATTCATCCAGTGAGTTTGAATAGCTTGTTCAAGCGGTAGTGGCAGTAACTCGAACACTAAACCAAGACAGGACTTTGGGGTTGTCTCACTATCTTCGAGATAGTCTTCCTTAGCTGTTTTATCAGCTTTGTTGGGGACCAACAAGGATGTGTCACTATCCTGAACCTTATCTGTATTACTTCCTTTACCATTGCTTAATAAGGCACTCTTCCCCAATATTCTGTCAGCATTCTAAAAGAAGAATCAAGCAAACACATAACAGGTTTAGCACGTACTAGTATATGAAACTCATTCCGGTGAACCAGTTCATTAGTAAGGTGGACAGGATTAAACTACCAAGTTTTCTATTTCCAAGTACTAGTACATAATAAAAGCATCAAACAAACATATATCTATGTCCTATGGTCACTGCGTTGTCTTGCCAAATCAAAATAGAGACACGGTTCAAATCATATCAGTTCAAGACAAAGCAGTAGTGAAAGAATACAAAGCGTGGGAAACTACACAGCACAACAAGATTTTAGATGGCTACCACGGGTCTACATGAACAGCAACACTATTGGCTCTGTTGTGATGCTAGTAATGTGCATGATATGAGAAGTCAACTGTATACACAATTGAAATTGAAATCAACAGAGCTATTGATAAGAGCAAGCCTGTTAAAGAAACATGCGTGAACATACCTGCTGTGCCATTGGTGATTCGGTTGGATCCTTCAATTTAAAAATAAGTTTGTTTGAGCAAATACAGTGATACAAGAGCAAAGCGAGCACTTAAGCGCGCCTAGGCTCTAGGCGTTGGCGAAACACATTGTGCATAACTACGCTTAATCTGTGCATAACTGCGCATAAGCATGCTCTTTGGTCAGTAAAGCGCAAGGCGGTGGCAAAACGCACAATTAACACCTAGTGCTTTTTTGAACTATGATAGCAATGGAATCTTAAATTAGAACAATTGTTCTTCAGGTTTAGGCACTTGTTCTACATGAACAGAGTAAAGTAAGACGCAAGAATATAGTACTTAAAAATAGAAAATGAGCTCATAGACCTTACCACATTCTTGGTTCGGGACCAGTACAGAACAAGGCGTTCCCAGTCATCGTCCAGTAAATGTGTCTCAGGAGAACGTAAGGGAATTTGATGAGTTTCTTTGCCGGTGAAGTACATTTTCTTCAGGTAATTCTGATACTTCCACCCAGCATTCTTGAAGATAGCAGAGGTATTAGCACATGTTACCTCATCCCGAGTTTCCAAATCGGTCCTTCTCTATAGAGAAAAATGGGAAAATTTGTTGTATTATAACCATCATGGAGGTACGATGTATGGGACAAAGCAAAGTAATTTCCATGAATAACATTACTTACACATAACTCCTGGACAAACACCTGTAACTGGCATTTTCCTTCATCTTTAGTGTAATATTTCCAAGATGGGAAGATACGCACATACGATTTAACAACATCAAATGCGATAGATGCTAAACTACGACTAGCTGGTTGTGCTTCCTCCACAGGAATAGGCGTACTAACTGGTGGAGTTGGGGTTCGCCGTGGTAGTACTGGCCCTTTGGGCACTGGAGCTGCCTTACTAACTGCTCTTGTTTGGGAGCTCTATGGTGGAGATGGTGCTGTGTCAACAGGAACTGGGTTACTATTTGCTGGGGTTGGGGTTAGATTGGGTGAAGCTGGTTCTCTGTCCATCACAGTAGGGGGTAGAATTTGCGAGAGTTTGGGTTATTTGTGGTAGGGCTGTTCTCGTGCATGTACAACCGGGGTGCTATCTCCACCAAGAGGTAGCACTGTTTTAGTTGGTTCTCTATCCATGGCAGTAGGGTTACAATCTGCGAGAGTTTGGGTTATGTGTGGTAGGGCTGGTTCTCGTGCATGTACAACCGGGCTGCTATCTCCACCAAGAGGTAGCACTATTTTATTTGAAGACAATCTTTTTAGTCCGCTAGATGCTGGCATCACCCGCTCCAATTCAAATGGCTGATAAACAGGAAACATAGTTGAATGTACAGACATTGTATGAGAGACAGATGCAATAGATAGTGTGGAAAAAAGAGGGCATGAAATAGTTGACATGTATATTGTTTAACTAAAATGGATAGCATGATATAATTTCACATATATGATGTCTATCTAAACTGGATAGCATAGCATAACATAATTCAAAGATATGATGAATAACTAAACAGGATCGCATGGCATAATTCACCTACATGTTATCTAAGTAATCAGGATCGCATCATTTAATTCACATATGTGATTTTTATGCTAAACAGAGGGCATTAGATATGATGTCTGAACTAAGAACATGGTGTTGAATATTGTGTATATGATCTCTAAACTATGCAATGCAAGACACCATATGCATGATATGAGCAGTATAACCGTGCCAAGTTAGAGCATACACCTCGGTGGGGGAATAGGACTGGTCATCTGTCTCTGAATCCATCTCTAAGGAGCTATCGGGACCCAACAAGAGATCTGATTCGACGGGTAGCACTGTCTGCTCTGAAGGCCTTCTTTTCACTCCAGATTTTTCAATCTCCCACCCAAATGGCTGATTCACAGGAAGAGTAGTTTAATGTACAAACATTGTCGACAAATGGAAATGTAATGAAGAAAAGGATGTGCAAGATATCATTCAAATATATCATGCCTGGTTAAACAGGATGGCATTGCACATTTCACGTATATTATGGCTGGCTAAAAGACATGAGACTGCATAATTCCCATATATGATATAGAAACTAAATAGATGGCATGACAGAACATGTCTAAACTAAGCAGATGACATATATGATGTCAAAAGTAGGCACTGCAAGGCAACATATGCATGATATGACTAACATCATCATGCCAAGGTAGATCAAACACCTTGGGGGGTAAATAGGAGTGGTCAGTGGCGTCTGAATCCGCCTCAGAACATATATCTTCCTCTAGATTACAATCTAAAGAGGGGTGGGGAGGGTTTGCCATTGAACCCACCATGGAGCGATGTCTGCATGACATTGTATTGCCGCGCAAAACTCTTCTCTTTTTCTCTACATGTTCAGCATGACTGTGTACAATATCTGACATGCATACGAAAAAATATGGTGAGATTATGTAATGAGAGCATGCAGAAATTCAGAGTGATGGTAACAACCAGTGGATGGATCCAGAAATAATGATAGCAGGCTGATGATTGCTTTAATTTAATAAAAAGAGATGATGATTGCTTTACTATTTGTTTCCCACCCAAGATGAATAACATAGGCATACCCTAGGTGAACCAGATATTAGACAGAGATACTATTCACTACTTCCTCGATATGTGCCCCACAACTAATTTAGAACTCAAGTTTGAACATTAATTTGGACCTGACTTGGAGTCCAAGAGGTGAACAGGACGATAAAGTAGCAGGTAATTTTAAGCAATGCATAACATAAGCAGAAACAAAAGAGTGCGACCTCTCTTGTGGACCCGTGTACTCCTCAGGTTCATCTACTGAGTCGATGATGGTGATGCCGTTGCGGTGGGTGCCGGCAGCAGGGAAGGAGATTTGAGGCGGCGAAAGACGGTCAGGAGTCGTGATGTCTGGTTTGGTGGATGTTTCTGTCGATGGAGCAGCTCAGTTGAGGTGGACAATGTCGCAGCAGGAGCAGGACAAACCACACAAAGTTCCCTTTGACACCTACCTGTAACTGAAGTAATTCAGTAAGGGCTCATTTGGCTTGCATGATTCTAAAAACGTAGGGATAAGAAAAACACCGGAATAGGATAGGAATGCAGATGGTAAACATAGCATTTGTAAACACAGGATTTCTGTCAACTTGAGTGTTTGGTTTACACAAATTGGAAGAGCAGAGAAATGCAAAGAAACATGGCCAAAATAAAGTGAAACCATATGACAGCATGTACAGTTAGAATGATATTCTGCCACTAATGCACTTGGTCTTGTTTTCATGCATAAGATTTTGAAAAGTAGGTCCAGGTGGATGTTTTGCTTCATTCCTTTTAATTGAATAGTAGAGTGCCATTGGAAAATTCCCGATTGCTATGTTTTTCCGTCGAACCAAAACAGCCCTAATGGATCGACATGAATGTATAGTAATAAGTGATGCAACAAGTGTACAACCTCTTTGCCGTAGCCGTGTCGACCTTATCATCATTGGGTTGGTCGTTGAAGCAGTTGAGGCAGAGGTGGCTGTTGGAGGTGTGGAGGAAGATCTGAGGAATCTGTAGACGGCGTCCAGGGCACTGCTCTGTTGTGATGGATCGTTCTATCGTTGGAGCAGCCTCGGTGAGCCGTAAGACGTCAAGGCTGAAGCAGCACAAGACAGACATCATCAATCTCAAGTGGGATTCTAATAGCATCTCCAATAGATGATGTAAAATAGATGCAAAATTTACATCACCAAAAACCACCTGACTACAACAGATGAGGTAAAAACTGTTGACTCTGAACTTAACTGTCGAAACTGAAATTTACTATGGAATCTGAATGTTACTGTCGAAACTGAATGCAATGGTAGCAGAGAGGCACTTGACATGTAGTTTAGGGAGGGCCTGCAGTTCATCTTCAACCCGCACCCCCTGAGCTGCCAGCCACCACAGGCCGAACCGTTGGCCCCAGCGCCGCCTCGCGGCCCCGAAACAACTCCCCACCGCCGGTTCGCCGCTGCCTCGGCCAGCCCTATAGGGCCCCCGCCCCCCGCCCCCACCCTGAACCCTAAGGTAGATAGTGGGGTACCTCTCCGGTGATCCCCCGTCCCCGCTGCTGGTGGTTCTTCCTTAACTCCGGCGAGCCCCCCACCCCCTGAAAATCGACTGACCCAAAAGTCGATTCAGTCGACTGAAGTGTAGCTAAATCGGAGAAAAATAGCAGCATGAGCGAGGGGGAGAGCAGCAGCAGCAGCGTGAGCGAGCGAGCGAGAGCCAGAGCAGCAGCAGATCCGGCTGGTATGGCTGCCGCCGCCGAAAGGGCCTCACACCAGGGGAGAGCCGTCGTGGAGATGTTGCCCGTGGCACCGGCTTCAAGATAGTCGCTCCATGGGGGTGCGGGATGGAGCACCATCGGCGCCGGGAGGTCGAGCTAAGGAGAATGTTCCATGCGATGAGTGTACAACCTCTTTGGTGGCGCCGAGTAGGCCTCGGCTTCGTCCGAGGAGTCGGTGAGGATGTTGCGGTTCCGGTGGAGCAGGTTAAGGCGATGCTGTGGGGATGGAGCAGCCGCAATACACGAGGCGATCGTCGGAGCAGCTCCTTGGAGGTGGACGACGGGGCGGCTGAACCGGCGGGACGACGAGCTGGATGACGGATCCTCATCCGGGGAGGTGGACGAGGGACGTCGAGCTATTGCGGTGGACGACAAAGTCTGGGAAGAGGCTCCGGTTGGGAAGCGTGAGGTGGCGGACGGAGGAGGGTGGGGTTTTGCGGCTGGAGCGGAGAGGTTATGGCGGCCTAGGATTTCGAATGGAAAAAAGGAGGCGATGGGAGGGGGTGAACCATGACTTAGGGACGCGCTTGTCCAAAATGTAGGGTGTGTTACAAAAGTACCCCCACCGATTTGAACTAGTGGCCCTTTCGGCTCATGGTTAGAAGGGGGATTTCGCGTGTCGGGATTTGGCAGCTGGAGGGAGTTTTCGCGCGCGTTGTAATTTTGGGATAGCAAGGCGCGGGTTGTGAAGGCGTCAGTTTTGGGAGCACGATATCTGAATTTTCGAGATATAACAAGGCGCGGGTTGAATTTTAGGGACACGCCTAACGTGTAATATTGTACTTGTACATACCAAATCAATTCGGACTTCCCTCAACCAAAAAGAAAACGAAAAAAAATAAAAATATTCACACCACACAAAGAGAGAGTCTTGTCGCGTTTTACTATAAAAATGCTATTCGAAGCTACTCCCTCCTTCCATCTATATAGGGCCTAATGCGTTTTTCGATGCTAACTTTGACCAAATATTAGAGCAATAATATATGACATGCAACTTACACAAAGCACACCGTTAAATTCGTTTGTGAAAGGTTCTTTCAATGATATAATTTTCACATTGTTCTTGTCATGTACTATTAATCTTGTCAATAGTCAAAGGCGGTCTTAAAAAACGTATTATGCCCTATATAGATGGAAGGAGGGAGTATGAATCCATGTTATGTCCAATTAATTTTTTTTCTTGCTGTATAATGCATGTAACCTACTCATACCAACATTTTAGTGCATTCCAAATGTCTATACTACCGCTACAATTCAAACTGAATTTGAATTCGTTTCTTTATTTCAATAAGAATCTACAATCATGATTGTTGCCAACTTCAACCATCATTCATGTATTACCTTAATAACACACCACATGATTACTATAGAGATAGATATGAACTATGTGTACTACATGAACTCAAATTCTATTTTTTGAATACACTTGATGTTGATTCCAAATAATAGTACATTTGATGTACTAACTATATATTCATAATCTAAACCATGTTCCATACGTGTACACCGTGTTTATCACATATAGTATAGTGCCCCGGCCCCTACATTATGACAAGTATTTAGACCTGAGCTGCAAAAGCCACACATTAGCCCGAATTATGATCAATGTTCTATATATTATACATAGTACTAGCAAGATGCCCATGCGTTCCACAGAACATCAACATGATCAAGGGGAGGCCTAATTTGCAAATATGGACAGGGGTGTGGGTATGTTTTTTCAAAATTGCCATAGTTCCCTCCTATCCGTTAGATATAAATCGGACGGCCTATATTGCAGGATGGCAGGCACACCATCATCAACAACTCCATTTTTATAAGAGTAGAGATAAAATATATTATATGTAGTATAACATGTTCATAACCACACCATGTGTATCACCATTATATATATTCACACATGCATCGGTTTAAAACACTATGATAAATTCTTCAAATATCTAAATTCGCTTTTTATAATGAAGTATGATGTCTATTCGTCTTTTACACCCACACAATCCTCTTATCTTTGTAGCTAGCTAGCGCTAACTTTCTCTCGTGCATGCACACGCCCGCATCCCTCTCACCCTCCCTCAACATTCTCTAGCTCCATCGTGCAAATTCGTCTTTTCACTTTAGGTCGTTCACCAATGGTGTGTGTAGGCCCCCCAGCTCCTTCTTTACGGCACACATCGATCTATATGCCTCTCTAGCCAGGTGTGCCTAGCACAAAACACAAGCTTCCCCTCTTCTCTTATCACCGTCCATGCCTCACTCCCACCACTCTTTTCATCGATCTCGTACTCGCACACTCCTTCCCCCTCGATATAGTATGACTCTCGCACCACCTCCTAGATGCATCCCTCTCTCTCTATCCTTCTCCCCGTGCCTCATTTGCTTCTAACACACACATGCATGTATGTCGATCGATCTCCCAACATATACCTAGGTCGACTTCAACTATTCCCCCCATCGATCAACATACCTCACAAGTTATGTCTCTCCTTTCTCTAACAAAGGACGATTGATCTTCCTATGTAGTTATGTCTACTTACCACAGCCATATCGCCCCCCTCATCATTTGTGCATGCCTCCTGACCCGTCTCTCACACGCACGTGCACAGACAGGCAGCCATACCTTCTCTTATTGATATTGCAGGCATGCCCTCCGGTTGTCTAGCAAGCCTATCCCACCATATGTTAGAAGAAACTCCACTACCACCCCTTCCAACAATCTAGCTCTGTCTCTCTCCCAGCCTTATTCCTCTCCTACACATATGCATGGATGCCTATCGATCTCCCTTAATACATGAGGTAGGCCTCTCTCCTCCTCCACACATATACCAGCCATTGTACCTCTATAGTTAATTAGGCCTCCCTCCCCCCACCACACACCGATAGTCAAGCGTTGTAGGTAGGTATCCATG
The DNA here is from genome assembly GCF_056163025.1 of Triticum urartu. Classification (NCBI taxonomy): domain Eukaryota; kingdom Viridiplantae; phylum Streptophyta; class Magnoliopsida; order Poales; family Poaceae; genus Triticum; species Triticum urartu. The sequence continues at coordinate 439,241,767 of NC_141879.1, read as the reverse complement.
CCACAGAGACAAGCTGCACCTGTCCCCTCTCACGTTCTAGTAGGCCAGCCACTCTATAACTTTGATGTGGGCACACACAAATTCGATGGCACTCTTTATCGATCGCGCGCGCACACACACACATCATCCCTCTCTTCGATTCTATGGACACCTCAAGCCGATGATACCTCCAGTCTCTTCTCGTGGATCTCCCCCTCCATATATATGATATATCCAGGACTCTATTTCACACATATTGCATATGTTACATTTTTTCATTGACCCCCCCCACCCCCACCCCAAAAAACTCTCATGAACCCACACACTATACTATCTCTCTATGTTTGTATCTCTCTCACACAACCCCACGTAGGTGGTGTACGTATACAAGAAGAGAATAGGTGCACCGTGCACGTACTCACGCTTCGTGCCCAGCCACACCTGTGTGGGTACACGGTGGAGCTCATTTCTGTACGAAATGGCAGCCCACGTGCTAATTTGAACGCGAGTAGCGGTTGTTTACCTACGGAGGTCTTGTACCACGCGTGCACGAAACAAAGTTCGACTTGATGCGTTGGCGTGTTATTTTTAAATAAAGTTATATCGCTCAATGGAATGCACACAAAATATAAAACAATTTTATGGAGAAAAAGGTAGTCCGCTCCACTATATACAATGGAGCCTGCCTGCCTGGTTTGTCTCTCTTCAGAGTATCTCACACAAGGCTGCGATGGCCCCTCTCTCTCATTGTTGGTCACTGATCCGGCCGCATCCCATCCGCCGGAGGAAAGGGGGGACGTGCATCTTTTCTTCTTTCGATGGCGCCGAGGTAGCACGTCCTGATCTGCGGTACACGCCGTTCTCTCTAACCAAACTCCGGCGTGGTAGGGCCTATGACACCTGCTCGCTGCCGTAGTATGGGCAGATTCCGCCCGCCGCCGCTCACCTAGTTACATCCCGACGACCTCCAGGTATGCCCTCCGGCCTTGCTCCACTGCCTGTCTTCCCACGTCGCTGCATGTGGATCTTTCATAGTTCTTTTCCCAAAACGTAGCTCGTCCGGCATACTTTCCATATTGCAATCTCGTCCTCACACCATTTTAGACAAACACAACCGTGTTGTTATATTCCCTTAGGACAAGGAATATGCTTCTTTTTTGTCGTCGCATGTGTCATCAACTGTTATTGGCCGGTAATTGTTTCCTTTCTACCTCTTTTTTGCAAACAGGGCTATCCATTTCACCTCGTTGCTATTGCGACCTTTTGGTGAACTGCACAAATCACTTTTTTCTTAAGAGTGTTTTGTGCAGTTCTACCAAAAATGTCACACGGGCAACGTCTCTACATTTCAGTGCGACTGCAAAAATGGAGATTGGTTTTGCTCTATCCTCCTCATCCAACTCCCAGCCTAATCTTCTCCAACTAGTTAGTCTTAAGAGAGACTACAAAGGTGACCGACTTCTATTTGTGTGTTTATTGTTTCATCAGCAGTCCTCTATTATCATAATCACACTTAATATCTTTGGAACAAGGATGCTCAGATCTATTTTAGTGGAACTACACAAAATGATCGGAATGTTGCATGCTCCAAAGAGCTACTTTTTTCCCAACATGCCTTGTTGATTTAGACAGAGCTGGGGGGACATTGCTGCCAATGAAAGCATGGATCAATTTTAAGTTAACACCTTCTCACAACTTTGTCTTCAGTTGTGATGTAAATATTAGCTCTGATTAGCAAGGAAGTTAGTTTTTTATTGTTTTCGAAAGAGCATCGATGGCAAGACACACGAGAGAAAAGCTGAAAGCTCACACCATTGTACAATTTCATGTCGCTGGAAAATTATTTGTACAGTACGTCAATTATGTAAACAAATGCTGGAATCTTGATAGCATTGCCAGAAGCCTCTTCGGCATCCGGGTCCATGTGCCATGCACAAAATTATACTCCTTCGTTCCTAAATATTTGTCTTTTTACAAATTTCAAATGGGCATATTTTAGAGTGTAGATTCACTCATTTTGCTTCGTATGTGTACTCCCTCTATTGCTAAATATTTGTCTTTCTAGAGATTTCAACAAGTGACTACATAGGGAGAAAAATGAGTGAATCTACACTCTAAAATATGTCTATATACATCCTTATGTAGTAGTCCATTTGAATCTCTAAAAAGAAAAATATTTGAGTAGTCACTCGTTGAAATCTCTAGAAAGAAAAATTACTCCGGAGTATATTTAAGAACCGAGGGGGTAGTGCACAGCCGCATGGGAGACTCAGACCGGTCGTTGCGCCACATTAATAGTGAGTAATGAGCAGCAAAATCATAAGCCCCACCTTTCCCATTGTAAGTTGCTCGGAAGAAGCAACCATCAATATGCTCTTCTTTGAATCCGCTCATACTACTCCATCCATCACAGTTTATAGAGCGCGCTTCAGAAAAAGAGAAAATCTCTAAGACCAAGGCGACTAGCAATCGGCCTGAAAAATAGCATTGGTAGTTATAGCACGGCGTCTATTACTAGAGGAAATAATGCGTACACACATGCATGAAGTGCTTCTACCCCGGGTACACACATGCATGCACTTACTCCACTCCATAGTACTACATCGAGAGAAAATTGTGGTTACCACGCCCTAATTAATTGAGCATTACACCAAACGCGTCTAAAGTCTCTCTAGGGGTGGAAATGCATTGAGAGAAATGCATCATAATGAAGCGCGCCCTGTAAACTATGACGGAGGGAGGAGTAGTATGAAGGTGCAAAACCAAGTACGCATATGGCCAGTCGGTCAACGCACCTCCTCTTGGCATATCACTGACATGTGGGACCGGAGTGTGAGAAAACCGATCTCAATTGACGGCAAAATGGCCAACCCGCCGTTCCTTGAGAGAGACGAGGAGCGAGAACACACAGACGGGCTCGCACGGAGGCCAAGATATATTCGAGCATGGTTGATCGATATCATCATTACATGTTGGGCTGCCATTTTCCGCCCTTCTCCGGAATAAATGTGTACTTTATCAAAGATTAAAAAAATAAGAGTACAGAGGTTCCACCATGCGGTTCTAGTAGTAGTACTACTCGTACTACTAAACCTTGCGCTTGGCTCTTCGCCTCGTCGTGAAGTCGAACAATGATGGTACTCCGCATGTTCAGTACTAGTACAGTGTATGCATCTAGCAATCTGACACCGAATGAACTGATGCATGTCCACCGCGCGAGGGTACGTTGCATTAGTCAAAAGGCGTAAGCAAGCTTCACCTTGTCCCGCAAGCTTCTCCTCGTTCTACGAGTTGACGGGACACACCAACAAGTAGTGCTAGTCCATAATCCCTCCTTTCCGGTTAATATGGCTTAATCTTTTTTGCGGGTAAATGAGAGACCTTTATTCCTATATAAGCATTCTTAGGACGATCAGCCAAGATACTGGTCACTAGGAAGCGAGGTACCCCGCAAAAAAAGAAGTTGGAAGCGAGGTGTTTCATCAAGCCAGCTCTCGGCCACATTCAAAGTGCAGCAAGCACGGTTCGCACAAAGATGTGCCGCAAGGTTTGCTGACCTGTTTACATGCTGAGTAACAAAAAAAAGAGGAAATATTACCGAGCGCTCCTATTTGTAACAGGATATGAGCCAGAATTAAGCGAGAATTGTGGCGAGTGTTCCATGCAATCAACTTCCATTATCACATGCGAGAAGCCTCGAAGAGAACCAAATGTGTTGAAGATTGCTTTATCACATTTTAAAAATATAATAAGAGTGCAGACGCTCCTCCATACGGTTCCTGGTACTAGTATAGTACATACCTCTATAGACTATAGTAGTAGTACTAGTACTAGTAAACTTTGCACTTGGTTGTTCGCCTCTTCGGGAAGTGCAACAATAATAGTACTAGTACAGTGTATGCTTCTGGCAATCTGACACCGAATTAACTGTTGCACATCCACCGCCTGAGCGAAGGAGAGCTTACATTAGTCAAAAGTTTCTCCTTGTCCTGCGAGCCACCGCGCACAAGCTTCTCCCGTCCTGCAAGCTTCTCCTCGTTCGGCAAGTTGACGGGACACATCAAATTAAGTAATGCTAGTCCATACTGCCTCCTCTCCGGTTAATATGGCTTAATTTCAAACGAGATAAATACACTGTCTGTCACTGTATATTTGTAAAAATACGGTTAGTGGACTTCATAATACGCTCATTGCGCTCAATATATACATCTTCCGGTGTTTATACGGCCACTAGCTCATCTTGGCTGAGTATGTGTGTGCATGCACGTGTAGGTTGAGCACTTGAGCGTGACCGTGTGTGTTCCATCGTGTGCTCGGACATGCATGCATTAGGGCGTCGTGCGCGTTTTTGCATCCATGTGTACATGTGACTGTTGCATACATGTAGGGGGAGTACGTGTAGGGGCCACTAAAGGAGCAGTCAAATCACACAGTAAGTTAGTCGGAAGAAGCAACCATCATTTCACTCTTCAATGACACGTACGCAATATAAAATGGTTGATATGGAGAGAAAAAGAAAACCACTACATATACACTAGCAGGAGCCTAAGCTACAAGCCTGCTTGCTTGGGTTGCTCTCTTCACAAGCATAGAACGACGGTGGCCACACCGCTGGTCACATATTCGGCCTGATCCCGCAGCTGGGGGAAGGGAACAATGCTCTGCGTAGACGCGGTCAACATCGGCGAGGGAGAAAATCCACAGTCGGTGCGTCCCAATCGGGGGTCACCGCGGTATGGGCCGATGCCACGTCCCAACCGCCCTTCTAGCTACAGCCCCACGTCCTAGGTAGTCCATCTTCCTTTTGGAGCCGGCTTGCTCCACTACCGCAGCTCCCCACGTAGCTCCATCTCCATGTTGATCTTTCTCTACCTCTACCGGCTTCTACTTGTGATGAGTTTATGTCTCATGAACTAGTGTCAGTACTATTATTCTAATCAAACTTCTTCAATATCTTTGCCATCAGGGATGCTCAGCTCGATTTTAGTGGAACTGCACAAAAGCATCGTATGATCCGAGGGTGCCAGCCGTCTTTCCTTTGACAGGTTCTACTTGGCTAGGAAATCAAATCCTGTTTAGGGTTTAGGGTTTAAGTCGTAGTGGCCCCATCAGTAGTTTTTCTTTCATACACACTCTCACAACTTTTGTCTTTAGTTGTGAAATAAATATTGGCTATGATCTGTGAATCATTGAGTTGCATCAGCATGCGTGTTAGTTTTCCTTTGTGTTTCATGGAATGTTGTAACAGGGCAACCTTGGAGCAGGAATGAAAATGGAGTGGAAAGTTTCTGTTTTTCCGGAGAAAAAATGGAAACGGAGAGAAACCAACGTTTCGTTTCGTTGGATCGCGCCATCGAGCAAAACCAATGTTTAAATCATGTATGTCGCGTTCGTGTCTCACCCTCCTCCACGGCTCGACCCCACACGGTCGCTCGGCATGCCACTCACCGCAGACCAAGTATACGATAACTTTCCCGCTTGCTTGTCGATGGATCACGCCATGGAGTACTAGAACTACTGGAAGAGATTGACGAGTTGGGGGAGGACAGCTAGCTGTAGCACGGACTCCCAAGAACTTTTTACATGCATGTTGTGGCTGGCTATTGCGACCTTTGAACGCTGAGCAGCCGCGTGCACCAGGAAGCGGCGTGGGAGACGCTCTCTCGGCCGGCGCTCCGCTTCAATGCCGGCGCCAGTGAGAGGTCGCGTCCGCTCTGGCCGGGCATGAATGCGGCACTGACCGTTTTGGACAGGAGCGGCCGTGGCAGCGGTCTGGACGCCTGCAAACAAGAGATGATGTACGTTAATATTGCCTGTATATAATTAACAACGTAAATAATGTGCCAGTTGGACAAATATGATTGGAGATGGAGATGGAAATGAAATTTTACGTAAACACGGATATGCATGTTCTATGTGTGTGTGCGCGACAACTCTCGCGACCTAGAAGCGGGGGCGTGTTTTTGATCAAGTTTTCTTTCTTGGTACGTTAAAAAATTGTCCGCCAGTTTTCGTTTCTTTTTTCTGGGAACGCGCGTATTCTATTTTCAAACCACTGCTATGGAGAGATTGTTTTACTCCATTATAGCCTCTTGTTTGATAGAGTTTCTCGCGTCTCGCTCTCTCACCCTCTCCATATCAAAACAAGATGACAGTGTCCACACTATCTCTCTCCTCACCGGTGGTCACAGATCCAGCCGAATCCCGTCCGCTGCGATAGGTGAGGAGGTTTAGCATTAACATTGTTGCCGTCGGCGATGGAGGAAGCCCATGCGCATCGTCCTCTCGGAGCCGGCGCTGGTGCGGACGAAGGTACTCCGCACCCTTGTTCGCTGCTGTCGTGTGGGAAGATCCCTCCCGCCCGCCTAAGTGACATATCTCCCACCTGAGGTATAACTTCTTGTACTGGTCTAGCTCCCCAGGTCGCTGCATGCGGGTTTTCTTCTATGCGACTACTTACCAGCTCCCCATGTATAGTAGCTAGGGTTCGTCAGCTGGTCCAACATCACCTACTATTATAGAGGAAATGCCACTCGAAAAGTTGTCCTGATTTATGCCTCGGTGGGGGTATACATGTTGTTTCGACAAAAAGTACATGGTGGTTGTGCGGTCATTGTCCATATGCTCCTATTGCTGCTGCTAATCTAATACTATCACTGGTTAAATGACGAAATGCTTTTTTCTCGGGTATCCTGGTTTAGTTCCCATCAAGATAATCATGATGCTTCTATTTGTTGGTGTACTTTTCATAATTCTTATTGACATTGTTGTTAATCTTGTAAAACAAAGTAACAACACTATATCCCTTTTTTATATTTTTGGAAACAGCGATGTGTATCTCCATACCCGGGCATGTCTTCTTCAATTTTAGTGGAACTGCACAAAATTGGATGGCCATTGTTGTTCCGCCTCACTGTCCTCTGCCACGTGGTTCTTCCTTCCTCGAGCTTGACTACTGAGAAGAAACAGACCATAGTGAGGATTTGTAGAACTTCATAGGTGCTTCACCCAAACTTGATGCCAAATGGATGACGCATCACCACGATGACCTATCGATGCTCATGGTTGAGCCTCATGGTTGCGTCGGCTGGTGAAGCTGATCGATTTTTAATGAAAAACAAGTTGTCTTCCATCAGTGCCTCTTTGCTTGTTACCCACAAAGATGATATCCTTCGTCAGTTCACCTTGGTTGCGTTGGAGACGCAGTCGTCTTTCACGTTGGTGCAATTTTATCACACAATTGGCTATGAACCAAATGTTTCCTCAAAGAAGGATCGACATTGGTACTAAGAGCATAAGTTTTGTATTAACTTCTAAGCCTTCTCACAACTTTGTCTCCAGCTCCCTTGTAATTTTATTTGTCCAGCTATTAACTTTGATTAAAAAATGGTGTTGACTAAAACCCCGGATGGACGTAGTAGCCCTCCATTTTTATTTACTCCACATATTAGATTTGACTGAAGTAAAACTTTGCAAAGTTTGACAAAGTTTAGGCCGAACACAACAAACCATAATTATTAGAGAGGGAAAACTGTACATACTCTCAAACCTTTTCGATAATTGAAATTAAAATTCTTTATTTGTACACACTCTCACACGTTTCCGATAATTTGGGGCATGTGTGGTTGTTCACTTAAGGGAGGGTAGTGTACCGCAAGTGAAGGACAGGAAGTGCGACCAGGATGCGTGGACAGTAGTTTTCTTCACTGGTAATGAGGGAGTCCTGGATTAGGGGGTGTTCGGATGGCCGGACTATACCTTCGGCCGGACTCCTGGACTATGAAGATACAAGATTGAAGATTCCGTCCCATGTCTGGAAGGGACTTTCCTTGGCATGGAAGGCAAGCTTGGCGATACAGATATGAAGATCTCCTACCATTGTAACCGACTTTGTGTAACCCTAACCCTCTCCGGTGTCTATATAAACCGGAGGGTTTTAGTCCGTAGGACAACATACACATCAACAATCATACCATAGGCTAGCTTCCAGGATTTAGCCTCCTCGATCTCGTGGTAGATCTACTCTTGTACTACCCATATCATCAATATTAATCAAGCAGGACGTAGGGTTTTACCTCCATCGAGAGGGCCCGAACCTGGGTAAAACTTCGTGTCCCTTGCCTCCTGTTACCATCCGGCCTAGACGCATAGTTCGGGACCCCCTACCCGAGAGTTCCTATGTGTCGTCGCCATTAGGAAGGATGCCTCGCCCCATCTTTAAAGACGACACCGTTGCTAAGGGAGCTTTGGCTATCGGCCAAACCCTCCGGTTAGGTGGCTTTCTTATGACCGCCTGTTCGGCTTCTGCACCGACGATGACCTCTCAAGCCATCGAAAACAATCTTCATGTCAACTCGGAACTCGCCGAGCAGTTAGATCCAATAGAGCTTCCTCCATAAACGAGCTCTTGGATCGCTTCGCCGCCCTGGGAGTTGCTACGGATTACGACCAGATTAACTCTCCCCAAGTCACCCATCACGTTGCCATGGTAGAGGGACAGTGCGGCGACCCTTCATCTATCTTAAGGACTCGCTACGTCCGGATTCCCAATCCCTCCAAGCCGAATACCCGCGGAGGGGAGGATATCACTCAAGACTTGAACTTAGAGTCAGGCGACAGGCTAGATTCATTAGACAACATCCAGGAATCCAAATTTTCGAGTTCAGAAATTCCTCGGCCTCTGAGCCTTAGATGGGGTGAGGCTTCGGATTTAATTCCAACCACCCACCCCAACATAAGCGATCTATCCAAAATCAGGCAAGAACCCGATGAAACAGTACATCATTACTGGGCCAGATTCCTCCTGGTCAAGAACAGGCTAAGGGACTGCCGCGAGGAAGACGCAATCTCAATCTTCTGCAATAGTTGCAGGGACAAGGGAATACTCAATGCCATAAGTCGCCGTGATATTACACGCTTCGCTGACTTGGCGTCCATTGTACGAAAGTACTGTGTGATGGAAAGCGCCTGGAAAACCGAAATAAAATTTTGGGACAATCCGGCCCTGACTACAAACCCAGTCCGAAACAAAAGGGTGCATCATCACCAGTCACCCGGGTCAAGCACTAAAAAGAAAAAACCCTCTACAGGGCATGGAACCGTACAGGAAGGGTGGCTTAATGGACCCTGTAAAATTCACAGTACAGAGGACGCCACACCAACTCACAGCCTCAGAGCATGTTGGATACTCCGGCAGGTGGCCAAAATCGGCAAAAATCTCCTAATTCCGGAGGCCACAGAAAGCCACCCCAGAGACACCAATACGGTATTAACAGTCTTCGAGACTTTCGCATCAAATAATATGCGAAAAAGGACACTCCGCAGCCTTGCCGAAGTCTACCAAGTAGCAACAATAAACCCATGGAGCGACACGGCTATTACCTTTAACGCCAGTAATGAACCTAAATTCCGAACAGCCCGAGCACCAGCCGCATTGGTCCTCAGTCCAATAGTGGACGGCTTTTGTCTTACCAAGGTACTCATGGACGGCGGCAGCGGATTGAACCTCATTTACGAGGAGACTCTTCAAAAAATGGAAATAGACTGGAACTGCATTGAGCGAAGCAGCACAACCTTTAGAGGAATAATCCCTAGTCGGGAAGCGTGCTGTATAGGAAAACTCACACTAGATGTGGTGTTCGGCACGCCGGATAATTATAGGTCCGAAGAGGTCATGTTCCAGGTGGCTCCGTTCAGCAGCGGTTATCATGCTCTACTAGGGCGGGAAGCGTTTACAATCTTCCAGGAAATACCCCATTACGGGTACATGAAGCTCAAGATGCCCGGGCCTAACGGGATCATCACTCTCGCTAGTGATCCGGACATAGCACTCCGCGCCGAAAACAAGACAGCCGCACTGGCCCTCGAGGCACTATCCAAAGCCCTAGCGGCTGAGGAGCTGACTGCGTTGCGCTCTACAGTGAATAGGGACGATGTGGTACTCGACAAAAGATCCAAGTCCACCTCCTTTAAACCGGCGGATGAAATAGTCAAATTCCAAGTCCATCCAACGGACCCCAATAAAACAGCTTCCATCGGGGCACAGTTAAACCATGATGTCGGCGCCGCATTGCGAGAGTTCCTACGAGAGAACTGGGACATTTTCGCCTGGCACCCTTCAGACATGCCAGGAATCCTACGCAGGCTGGCCGAGCACAGCTTAAATATCCAAACAGGATTCAAACCTGTCAAACAGGCTCTTCGACGTTTTTCCAAACCTAAGAGACAGGCCATGGGAGAGGAGCTAGCAAAGCTATTGGAGGCCGGATTCATCAGAGATATAAAACATCCGGACTGGCTAGCAAACCTGGTGATGGTACCAAGGAAGGACAAATCCTGGCGCCTGTGTGTTGATTTTAAAGACCTTAACAAGGCTTGCCCAAAGGATCCCTTCCCCCTCCCCCGCATCGATCAAATTATCGACGCTACCGCAGGACACGATTCGTTGTGTTTCCTCGACGCATATTCTGGCTACCATCAAATCAAGATGGCAGAACCAGACCAAGCCACAACGGCATTTATCACACCATACGGGCCATTCTGCTTCAACACAATGCCCTTCGGGCTCAAAAACGCCGGTGCAACATATCAGCGCATGATTCAGACATGTCTGGCAAGCCAGATCGACAAAACAGTGGAGGCATATGTAGATGATGTGGTCGTCAAAACAAGACATGTTGAATCTCTAGTAGACGACTTGAGGCTCACATTTGATAACCTCCTAACATACGACTTCAAGCTCAACTCGGAAAAATGCATTTTCGGCGTTCCAGCCGGAAAGCTCTTGGGCTTCATTGTATCCGGTAGAGGAATTGAAGTAAATCCAGCCAAGATCCGAGCTCTCTCGCAACTGGATATCCCAAAGGACCTCAAACAAATACAAAAGTTAACTAGATGCGTGGTGGCTTTAAGCCGCTTTATCTCCCGCTTGGGAGAAAAGGTCCTACCCGTTTACCGCCTCCTTCGGCGCACCGAACACTTCAAATGGACAGACGCAGCCACGGCCGGACTTGACGAAATAAAAGCCATACTGGCAACAAACCCAGTCCTGGCCGCGCCAATCATTGGCGAACCAATGCTATTATACATTGCAGCAACACATCAGGTTGTAAGCGCAGTGCTCGTCGTCGAACAAGAAGCGGACGGACACAAATTCCCCCTTCAAAAGCCGGTCTATTATGTGTCCACTGTCCTCACTCCCTGCAAATCACGGTACCCGCATTATCAAAAGATTGCGTACGCGGTATTCATGGCATCCCAGAAGCTACGACGCTACTTTCAAGAGTGTTCAATAACGGTAGCCTCGGAAGTACCACTAAACGATATTATAAACAACCATGACGCAACGGGCCAGATTGTGAAATGGGCCATCGAGCTCCTCCCGTTCAACATAACTTATAAGCCACGACGAGCCATCAAGTCACAAGTCTTGGCCGACTTCGTCGCAGAATGGACGGAGGCCGAACTCCCTAAAGAGTACGACACATGTTCAAATTGGATCATGCATTTCGACGGCTCCAAGATGTTGGCCGGACTGGGGGCTGGCGTCGTTTTGACGTCCCCCACAGGAGATACAGTTCAATACGTACTACAGATTATGTACACGGACTCCAACAATGCAGCCGAATATGAGGCCCTTTTACATGGTCTCCGGATGGCAGTATCCATGAGCATCCAACGCCTAGAGGTGCGCGGGGACTCGAACCTCACAATATCCCAAATAAATGGAGACTTCGATGCCAAGGATCCAAAAATGGAAGCTTACCGCAACACCGTCCTAAAAATGTCAGCTCGGTTCGAGGGGCTTGAATTTCACCATATAGCCCGGGAAAATAATCAGGCGGCAGATGTCCTGGCACGCATCAGCGCAAAACGCGATGTAGTCCCCCCCAACATCTTTTTGGAAAGGCTGTTCAAGCCATCCTTAGCATGGGAAGGGAAGCCAAACAATAACAGCCCGGACCCAACCGCACTGCCCGACACCGAACATTCTGACACAATCAGAGGCTCTGCCAATGAAATAACACCTTCAGCCCACGTAATAATGGTCGTCATCACCCCGTGGACAGAACCATTCCTCGCCTACCTTACTAGCCAGGAACTCCCCGAGGACCAAAATGAAGCACGCTGCATAGTGCGGTGATCCAAAGCCTACAGAGTCCACGAGGGGGAGCTTTATAAGAAAAGCACTACCGGAGTCCTTCAAAGGTGCATCTCCGAAGAGGAGGGGCGGAATCTCATGGCTGAAATTCATGCCGGACTCGGCGGTCATCACGCTGCAGCCCGGTCCCTTGTAAGCAAGGCCTTCCGTATAGGCTTTTATTGGCCGACGGCCCGGGCAGACGCTTAGGATTTAGTCCAACGACGCACCGGTTGCCAGCTCGTTGCAAACCAAAGCCATATGCCACCCACCGCCCTCCAAACCATCCCCATTACTTGGCCCTTCGCGGCCTGGGGACTTGACATGGTTGAACCCCTTAAAGGCAGAACCCACAAGAAAAAATACTTACTGGTCATGGTGGATAAATTCACCAAATGGATAGAAGCCAAGCTGGTTAAGACGGCCGAATCCGGACCAGTGATAGACTTTATATCCGGGGTTGTACACCGTTACGGCGTCCCCCACAGCATCATCACTGATAACGGCACAAACTTCACGGCCGACGAGGTAAAACTCTGGTGCAAAAACATGGGCATCAAGCTCGATTATGCTTCCGTCTATCACCCACAAACTAACGGCCAGGTCGAACGTGCAAATGGTCTTATCATGAGCAGCATCAAACCCAGATTAGTGCTGTCCCTCAAGGAATCTAACACGCACTGGGTAGAGGAGCTCGACTCCGTACTCTGGGGGCTATGGACCACGCCGAATCGCACCACCGGATACACACCATTCTTTATGGTGTACGGCGCAGAGGCAGTTTTGCCTTGCGACATAATTCATGACTCACCTCGAGTGCGCATGTACGAAGAAAGAGAAGCCGAGCTCGATCGGCAGGACAGCTTGGACGCATTGGAGGAGGAGCGCGACATGGCAAAAACCCGTTCCGTATTCTATCAACAGCAGGCTCGAAGATACCAAAGCAGAGAAGTATGAGCCAAAAATTACAACGTTGGCGAATTAGTTCTACGACTACCGGACAAGAAAAAGGACAAACTCAAGCCCAAGTGGGAAGGTCCCTTCATAATTGACCAAGTCCTGACTGGTGGAGCGTACCGCCTGCGGGATGCATCGGATAACCGACTCAAGCCAAACCCATGGAATGCAGCCCATCTCCGAAGATTCTATGCCTAGCGTCGGATTCTGTGTTCGTCTCCTTCTTCTGTCCATTTTTTATATTTTCCGTCTTACATTTATCTTCTTCTCTCTCTCTCTTATAGCCTCTAAAGGCTCATAAAGTGATGCGCTATCCATGCTCATTAAACTTGGGGGCTTCTTTAAATAGAAGCTTATTCATGTGGGCTTCATGCCCAACACATGTGTCACACTTCCGCATGTACCTTTTATTCACCATCATATGCATCGATATGACTTAAGTTTTGGCCAAGCTGGGTTGCCTGGCTCCTGTGCTTACCCCTACGTTCTCGATTGTTCGGCTGGGTGGTAAAGGGAGCACCTCTGCGATTGTTACTGCCGGGTCAGCCGGACATGTACCTCAGACTGGGTGAAGCCGAAAGCTAGCGTTCTTAAGGGAATATTCGGTCAGTGAACTAAAGATGATCTTTTTTATTTTTATCTATATGCCCCCAGATGTTTTTCCTGCGTTTCTTTTTGCAGCATGGACATGCATCTTAGGGCATGCCTCCCAGGGAAAGGAACCCCTAACGGAACTATTCTCCCTGGAAGATGTTTCTTACTAACCATGTAATATAACATACCTAGTCGGGCACTTGTCTGTTCACGCCCTAATGACCCCTACACCTGGTCTCCATGCATTCTCCGGTTCCTATATAACCGCATGGGAATTAGGACACACTCCGGACCGTCAGGTCCCGAGGCTGAAGCAAAAAGTTCGGCCATGACAAATGATCTACAATACGGCTAGAAGGCATTATAAATGTCAATTAAATTACATAGTCATTTTGACTGGTTGCATTCCTCTTCAATACCATCTAATAGGCCGTCTAATTTACAGTCCTGCTGGGAATACTTTGCGGCCAACTCTACTTGGCCGTATACTAAGCTTACAGGGATCTCCTTCCCATCGGGCCCTACAGGACTGACCTCGGCCATGTGGTTGGGGTTAGCCTTTGCGTACCGCGTCTTCACCATGGCCCAGGCCTCCCTAGCGCCTTGACAGCAGGCTGATATCTTCCACAATCGGAAGCGCCACCGTGCTCCCTTTAGCTTATCCACAAGCTCTCCAAGACCTTCGGGCATTGAGACGGATGGCCACAGGGCCTGGGCGACGCCTCGCATCGCCTACCGAACTCGATCGAGCAGTTGCGAGAGCTCGGGAAGAAGGTCACCCGTAGAACCGGGCATCTCCTCTGCAGGACGACCTGTTAGCACACCTATAGACATTGCTCTGTTAGTCGACTTCCCCGCCAAACTTTCTTTCAAAAGGTTCGTTCAAGCACTTACTAAATATGCAGCGCCGAAGCCGCTGATTCTCCTTCACGGAGTCTGACAGCTGGGCACGAACATCTTTCAGCTCGACTCCCAGCCTGGTGTTGGCATCTTGGAGATCATTCTTCTCCCCCATCACCTTTAATAGCACCCTCTCACCAGCCTTTAGCTGGCGTAGGAGGTGTTGCCTTTCCGGATTCAATCCGGCGCCATCTGCAATTTCATTTGTCAGATTCGCATCAAAGCCGTGCTTCGCAAAATACTTATCTTTCGAAGTGTATATTACCAGAGGGGGTGTCCTTAGGCTCCCCTGCCACGGCTAGTGCGGCCTCCAGTTGGGCTTTGCACTCTTCCAGCTCCTTGGACAGTAGGGAATTCTTTTCTGTAAGAACCTGCATATCAAATGATCCTTAAATCAGTTATTCTAACTGTTTCAAGTCTCGGGGGCTACTGCTATATATATATTTACCAAAATTTTCTTACCCGTATGTATTTTACATATTGCTCCGTGGCTCTGGCTAGACCATTTTGAGCGGCACGGAGGTGCGCATCTCCCGAGTTGAAGGCATCTAACTCCCCTTGGGAGAAACAAGCGTCGCGAAGAATTGTCCGGCGACGCCTGTGGCTCATGGCACTCTCCACCTCAGAGTTGGTGGCAGACAACCCATCCACATCCTCCGTCGGAGGAGCGTCTAGCGCGCGCCTTGCGTTCGCCTCTGCCTCCGGACCGGGCTTTGGAGCCTGGCTGGTGGAGGCGCGATTGGCAGCCTCTCCGGGTATAGTCCGGCGAGGTCTCTTTGTCCTGAAGAGAGAACGAGTGTCAATGGGCCTCGAAGGTATAACACCTGGGATAAGGGGGCGCGCCATACCTTTGCGCTGACGCCTCGGTCCGGACTGCACTTCTTTTCGGCCCACGGGGCCCCACGGCCCCTCGTTGGCTTGTCGCCGCAGGTTCGGCCTTCCGCCTTAAAAACCTCCCCTGCAAAGTTCGGTTGCAATAAGGAAACTAAACACGAGTGGGCGGACACCTATTCGGGGTACTGGGACTTCGATCTCAGGTACCTGGGGCATCAGGATTAGCCCTGGGTAATCGGTCGTAATGGCCACCAAGGCGTTGTCCTCGCTCAATTCATGGAACACTCCATCAATCAGCTCCACAGATATGTCCGGATCCTCTTGAGAGGCCGGGTCGAGGGACCGTCCTGGGTCCTCGGGTTGTGGAGGAGGGCTGCTTATTTCCTTAACAGCCCGGCGCAGTTCCTGCATTAAAGTCGTCGTACTAAATATTTAACAATGGGAATACAAAACGGATGGACAAGTAAATACGGCCGCTTACCCAGCTCGGGGGATTGTGCATGGAGAATCCACCCTGAGGGTTGACGCAGAGAAATTCCTCCTCTTCTCCCTTATACAAAGTGGAAAAGATCTTTAGTAGAGCGGCAGTTGAATCCGGCCCCTTACGACCGTAGCGGGTGGCGTCGTCCTCCCCGTTGAAGTCCCACATGGGGTGGCTTCTATACTGAAGCGGCTGCACCCCCCGCATAATACATTCGGCCATAACCCTGATCATGGTTAGTCCGGAATGGGCTAACAATCTTATTCGGCCCATCAGGTAAATGATGTCCCTGTCAATTTCCCTCTGAGGGCTCCGTGGGCGCCAGCTTTGGCGCTTCTTTAAGGGAGCACTGTTGAATTTAGGGAGGCCGATCCGGACAGGATCCGGCAGCGGGACGTCTTCTATATAGAACCATTCCGAGGGCCAGTCTTCGGACGCCATCTTTGGGGTTCCGGACAGATATCCGGTCCCGGCGATGCGCCACACTTTGGCTCCGCCCACTTGATACATTGACCCCTTCTTGGAACAGGGCACGAGGCAAAATAGCTCCTTCCACAGTCCGAAATGAGCTTCAACACCCAAGAACAGCTTGCAGAGGGCTACAAAGCCCGTGATATGCAATACTGAGGCAGGTGTGAGATGATGTAGCTAGAGGCCGTAGAACTCCAGCAGCCCCCGGAGAAATGGGTGGATTGGAAATCCGAGTCCCCTTATTAATTAAGGGACAACGCACGCCCGCTCTCCTTTGGAGGGATTAGGGGCATTCTCTACTTGCTCTCCGCCGTTGTAGACGGCAAGACCAGCTCGAACCGGGACCATATAGGCCGGGGGGAGAAATCCCTTGGTCTGGAGCGTCACTAGCTCGCTATGCGGGATGGAACATCTCTCCCAATATCCAGGCTTAGGGCTGGAAGGGCGAGGGGAGGAGTTGCGACGGCTGGCCATGGTGGAATGGACCTTTGTCGGATGCGCTCTGATGAACACTCGCGGAGGGGAGAAGGTGTGGATTGGATCTAAATCCTCGTCCCCTTAAATAGGGCAGCTCATTTACGCGGCTAGGGGTGTGAATGTAAAAACACTCAGACTTTTCATATTCGTTTGACACGTGGGAAGCGGCCATTATTGGGCGTAGAAGCCAAGGAGCGCAACATCTACAAGAAACCGGACTTTATTCAAATAGGTACCTGGAATTTGGAGGAGAACCCGCCTTGCAATGCCGAAGACAATCTGCGCGGCCGACTCATCGTCATTGAAGCCTGGTTCGGGGGCTACTGAGGGAGTCCTGGATTAGGGGGTGTTCGGATGGCCGGACTATACCTTCGGCCGGACTCCTGGACTATGAAGATACAAGATTGAAGATTCCGTCCCGTGTCCGGAAGGGACTTTCCTTGGCGTGGAAGGCAAGCTTGGCGATACGGATATGAAGATCTCCTACCATTGTAACCGACTTTGTGTAACCCTAACCCTCTCCGGTGTCTATATAAACCGGAGGGTTTTTGTCCGTAGGACCACTTACACATCAACAATCATACCATAGGCTAGCTTCTAGGGTTTAGCCTCCTCGATCTCGTGGTAGATCTACTCTTGTACTACCCATATCATCAATATTAATCAAGCAGGACGTAGGGTTTTACCTCCATCGAGAGGGCCCGAACTTGGGTAAAACTTCGTGTCCCTTGCCTCCTGTTACCATCTGGCCTAGACGCACAGTTCTGGACCCCCTACCCGAGATCCGCCGGTTTTGACACCGACAGGTACGTTAAATAAAGAGTTATGGAGAGAATAAGAAAACCACTCCACTATATATTAGTTGTATACACGAGTACTATATGGACGCAGCATCATTGACTTTAGTGCACCTGCCTTTGGGTTTATGACAGGTGTGCCCAAAATGTGGCTGGCCCACATGTCATACATCCAAAAGCAGGTGCAGTTATGGCACCAAAGCTTAGTACGTACTACAATATATATATATATAAGCTGGAGCCTCAGCGCTTGTTCGCTAGGGTTTGCACTCTCCACACTCTCGTCGCACTACATATATATACACGCTAGAGGCTCAACATTCCTTTGCTAGGGTTTGCTATAGTCACTGTCTCTCACCCTCTTCACCAGATCTAAACAAGACTGTGTTGTGGCCTCTGTTTCTCTCACCCCCCTCACAGCTGGCGAAGGAGGCGTCTGCATCCCGTCGCACCGGGAATGGGAGGAGGTGCAGCGTTCACTCTATCACCTTCGACAAGGGAGGAAATCCACTGCCGGCTGCGCTTTTCTCTTTCACCCAACGCCTATGCAGGAGGGCCACGACCCCTTCTTCCTCGCCGCCATACATTGTGTGGGCAGATCCGACCTCCCGCCGCACGCCTTGCCACATCCGGACGACCCTAAGGTATAAGTTCCTTTGAAACCATCATTGGTCTAGCTACATGCTGATCTTTTTCGATTCCGTAGTCGAATCTAGGTCTTGGTTCAAAGAGGAAAGAAGGGTGCGGTGGGGTGGAGCATGAATCTAGGACGTGGTTCAATGAGGAAAGGAGGGAGGGAAAGTAGTATAGACTAGCTATCCAGCCGCTTTGTTTGTCGAAAAGGGGAAAAGGGGGTAACCCAGTACACACATCTGCAAGGAACCGAACTCTTTGTTGAAAACGGAAAGAAGCTGGGGTCGGGTAGTTTGTGTAGGACTAGATTTGCTGCCCTCACATCGGAAAAAGTTTCAAAGAGAACAAATATGGGACCAACGCAGATATGCTGCTTGGCTACATACTCTGCATCACCCATTTATACGTATGGACACACATGGTGATGGCATGTCCCATGTCCCATCCACATGATCGTGCAGTGTGTTTTGAGATGTTATGCTACTTGTATTGGTACTGTTTTAAATAAATGTTGAATTAAAACTATTGTATTTGAAGCAATGCCACTCTCAGGATTAACTACTGAACTATTTTAAGAGAATTTCTATTCTAATATGAATCAACGCAACCGTTTTAGAAATGCTACTGTCCTATACTTTGTTTTCCATCAAGATAAGGTAGATGCTTCTTTTTGTGGCCGCATGTTTCATCCTCCTTTACTGGCAGTAATTGTTTCCTTTTTTGCCTCTGTTAAACCAGGGATATCAATTCAACTTGTTGCTTTAGCAAACTTAAATGTCACACTGGCGACTTTACTTGATTTCAGAGTAACTGCACAAAACGAGATTGGATTTCCTATTCGTGTTGGCAGACTCATACGTGATCTTGTGTGTGTCATGACAGGTTGGTACTTGCCTTCATCCACATGATCGTGCAGTGTGTTTTGAGATGTTGTGCTACTTCTATTGGTACTGTTTTAAATAAATGTTGAATTGAAGCTATTGTACTGCTATCTTTTCCCATTAAGTAGTGAACAAAAATGGGACCAACCCAGACATTATGCTTGTTGCTTTGTTACAGCAAACTCTGCATCACCCCCTTTATAAGTAGATGGAAGCACATGTTGTTGTTGCACCCACTCTCCCCTGGAACTGTTTATGCTTTTTGTTAATCTAATGCTGCTGGTAAAATTAAGCAATGCCACTCTCAGAATTAACTACTGAATCTTATTTCAAAACTGCAACACTTGTTAGGGATTGGTGGGATTACCATTTTTGTGGCCGCATGTTTCATCCTCCTTTATTGGCCAGTAATTGATTCCTTTTTTGCCTCTGTTAAAACAGGGATATCTGTTCAACTTGTTGCTATTGTGACATTTTGCTTTGCTTAATTTTGGTGGAACTGCACAAAATGAGACCAGATTTCCATATATGTGTTGAGATCTCTCTCAAGTCTTCCTCATGAGTTGTTTCAAATCTTGTCTTGAAAGGCCAGTACCGACTTTCCTTAGAATTAACTACTGAATCTTAGTTCAAAACTGCAACACTTGTTAGGGATCGGTGGGAGTACCATTTCTGTTAGGGATCGGTCGGAGTACATGTTTAAGAAATGTATTGTTCAGATGATGTCTCTATTATTATATATCAGTTACAGTGTTTTACAAATGGTACTATCCTGCTTTGTAGTTCTTTCTACATGTTTAACCAAGGTATTGTTAAGATAATGTCTCTGTTAAAATGAATCAGTCGCATTGTTTTAGGAATGATACTTTTCTGCTTTGTCATTCTTTATACATCTTGAAACAAGGCATTGTTAAGATAATGTCTCAGTTAATATGAATGGATCACACTGATTGAGAATTGCTACTCTCCTGCTTTGTTTCCCATTAAGATAAGGTAGATCAGTAGATGTTTTTCTTATGGGAGTACAAGTCATCAACCATTATTTCTCAGTAATTGTTTTCCTTATACCTTTTGTTGCTTACAGGGATATCAAAATTAAAGCTCGTTTTTATTCCGACATTGATTTTAGTTGAACTGCAGAAAAGGAGCCAATGTGTCTAAGGCAAACTACAACATTAGTAGGTTCGGTTGGTCTTTCCACTTTGCAGAAAGAAGCAGTCACTGTTTGCGCTACATTACACAAGGAATGATCGAGAAGCTTTACAGAGTATTAGTAGAGGCTGGTGACATGACTAGTCTGTAGAGAGCATAGGAAACTCTACAACACATGGAGTGCACTGGGCAAAAAGTGCCCAAACAAGTATAGGAAGCCAGGACAGGACTCCAAATCTGTCAATGTCATTCTAAGCAACAATGATGGGGCATCTGGGTATGGTAATCTATTTACCATACTTTCAGTTTGTTAGTCCACCGATTGGTGGGTTGACACTGGGGCCAATATTCATGTGTGTGATGCTGTGTCTTTGTTTTCTTGCAGCATATAAATACGATATCCACAGAGATGCTCAGCTTGATTTTAGTGGAACTGCACAAAATGTCCAGATGGTTTGTGTCCTCCATAATACTTTATCATGCACAATACATCAAATGGTTCTCTAATCATTCGTTGTCACCTTGAGCCATCAGACTATATGTTTGAATGGTGCTGCCAGCGTTGGCCATTAAGAAGGGTAAGAAGAAAGACAAAAAGAGAGATGACTGCTTTACTTGTGGTTCGAAGGAACACTGGGCAAACAAGTGCCCAAACAAGTACCAAGAAGCCAGGACATGACTCCAAGTCTGTCAATGTCACTCTAAGCAACAATGATGGGGCATCTGGGTATGGTAATCTGTTTACCGTACTTTCAGTTTGTTAGTCCACCGATTGGTGTGTTGATACTGGGGCCAATATTCATGTGTGTGCTGATGTGTCTTCGTTTTCTGGCAGCATATAAATACAAAATCCACAGGGATGCTCAGCTTGATTTTAGTGGAACTGCACAAAATGTTCAGATGGTTCGTGTCCTCCATAATACTTCACATCATGCACAATACATCGAATGGTTATCTATTCATTCGTCGTCACCTTGAGCCACCGGACTATCAGATGACAAACTAATGACATACCCTGCCCATTCCACAATCATCGGCATTACATATTTTGAATGGGAAAAGCTTGTCAAAGTTGACATTAGTTTAATATATTGGAATTGGAAAACCTTGTCAATTTTTGCTCATTGATGTTAGCCAGAAGACATGCATTTGATATTTTTGAGTGGGACGCCCTTTCCTGTGAGCAACATCGATTGTTTTTTCCTATTCCTGTCTTCAGTTCAGAAGTAAATATTTACTTTGCTGAGATGCATAGTCACATGAATGTTGACTTATGTAAGATATTTTAAGAGTTTGTTCTGAATATTGTCTATCTAATGCCAGGCCTTGTGTTTGATTGCACAGTTGAGCTTGGAATGTTGTGGCATGCGGCATCATGAGCTGTTCACCGTGCCTCCTGATAATAATGCTTCGTATTGTTTTGCATGTCGATCTAATGCCAGTGATTTGCTTGTTAGGAAGATCATCCTCTTTTGTTGTTTCCGTGCTTAAGAAGTTCATCGTCTTATGTTTCATTCATAGCCTATACGACAAGCCGGGTAGGTTAGACGTGAAACCATATGATCTTCTGACTAACTCATCATCTTAGGTCGTGATTGGATCGTCGTTTTCCAACCAAAACTGCTTGCAAAACTGACACTTGTAAATAAAAGCAGATGGTCTTGGGTGAAGCGCTTGGTTGGTTGATTTCGACTAGTAAAATATACACCGGTCCCTCAAATTACGCGCGTAACCCGCCAGTTTTACTTACAGACCTCGGGCCCTCAGTTTCATTACGCCTGTATTTTACGCGTTGTTTCCGATGACGAGTAAATTACACTTGTATCTTAATACAGATGTGAAATAAACCAGAGCTCCCAAGCACGGCCTTACCGTTTCATGCCGTCTCAGTCTCTCAAAGGTGCTCATTGGTGTCCGATGATCCTGGCTTCCTGAATGAGCAGCGGGCGCTGTATCAGACCATCCGTAGGGCCTGCGAGGCCCTCTCCATTGTCCTTTGATTTGTTGCGCTCGCCATGGCGCCCAGCATTGTTAACATGGTCAATGAACATGAGGATTCACGAGATGACTTTATTTTGACTGGATGACAGTAGGGACCCACTAGGGCCATAGCCGTACGTACGTAAGTGCCTCCTTATTATGTACAACTATATATTTTTTGCTTCATCCCGGTTTCCTGACATCATGGTCCCACACCATTGTCAACCTATGTAGTCAATATAAATGAGAGAATTTCACAAGGTGCGGCCGACAGCTAGGACAAGGCAGCTCGAGCAGTATTTGTGTTTTTGAGGCATGAGCACTGTAGAGTTTTTCTTGGCGATGTTTTCGTTGTCGTTTAGAGGAGAGCAGGGTATTAACTGGGTGGGCTGTGGCCCTTCTAGCCCAGGACAGATATCCAGCCCAGATATTAATATTTTTCAAGATGAAAATGGCTAGCCCAGCTATACGTTGTTTTGAGGAATACCCAGGCAAGGTCAACCTGTTATTCTCCACCCCATTGGGCTACAAATCTTTCCTAGGAGGGATGCATTAGGCTTAACAGGAAAATGGGCCTTAAAAATAATAAATGGGATGTAATTATAAAAACTAGACAGTAACTATATAAAAGTGCACCAAGCACGAAATCAGTTTATAAAGTATTATTTATGGATTTTGAAAATCTTAATTTTAAATTGTTGCGCGCGCAATATTTCGTTAGATTTTTATGTAATACAAATTTATATTTAATCTTACTAGAAATTTCGGGATAAAAATATTTTGGATCCCATCAAAATGTGGGAAATTTTATTGAATTTTTTATTGAACGGTTGGTTGAAATTATTAATCATTGTCCTAGGTAGAAAATGGGTTTTACTTTTAACAAACAGTAAATAGGCTGTAGTAAATTCCATTAGAATTCAAAATTGGATGTACATTCTGACAAATCACAAATGGGCTATAAGTTCTCTGCCACACACTTGTGGGCCTACTAAGTTGACGCATCCCCTAAAAAAAGAAGTTGAAGCATATGCAAGACATTGTCAACTTATTATAGTCAACACACGGTTCTAGATGCAGTGGCCGTTGGATGTCCATCCAATGGATGATGTGCTTCTTCTTCAATGTCGGATATTCTAGCTTCACCCGCCCAAAAAATGATTCCTCCCCCTGACATTTGGGGCGCACCATTTCAGAAGCTAGCATGTGGGCCTACTAAGTTGACGCGTACCAAGGGCTTTGTCAACTTAGTCAATATGAACGATTCTAGCTGCAGTGACCGTTCGATGTCCATCCAACGACCATAGTGCTTCTTCAACTTCTCGTCTTCTTGCTCCAGCCGCCCAAAGCAGCGCCAGTCGTGCCGCCTGCTCCTGCCTCCCGTGGCCGGCTGTGCTACCGCGGAGGCCTCACCGCCCCCTACTACTCCCACCGCTAGCCAGGCCATCCCTCCACTCACCCACACCCCCTATTATTCTGCGGCGATGGCAGCCTCACCGCAGCCGAACCAGTGAACCCTCGTACCCCTCTCCGCATGGGCTTACACTGCCGCGTCTTCCCCTGCTCCGCGTCGTCCCCTTCCTAGGCCTCGTCGCTCGCCGTCGTCCACCGTCCTGGTGCTCTTGGCGTGGCACGGTCAACGTGGTCAAGGAATGACTTCCATTGGAAGAGTACTGTATGTGGAGAGGCTGACAGCTGAGTCCACGGCAGCCGCAAGGAAGTGCCTCCTTATTACACGGAAAATAATTATTCCTCCACCTGACAGCAGGGACCCACCGGACGGGCCACTGTATTTAGCGGAAAAAACGTTTTCCCCCTGACTGCTGGGACCCATCGGACGGGCCACTGTATTTCGCAAAAAAATGTTCCCCCGGCTGTCAGCTCGGACCCACCGGAAGTGCCTCCTTATTACGCACAAAAAAATGAATACTCTCCCTGCTATTTGGGACCCACCTTGGTGGGAGGCTGACTTGTGGGCCTACTAAGTTGACGGGGACGGAGTGCTTTGTCAACATAGTCAATATGAACGATTCTAGCTCCAGTGATCGTACGATGTCCATCCAACAGCCGTAGTGCTTCTTCAACCTCTAGTCTTCTTGCTCCAGTCGCCCAAAGCAGCGCCGGTCGTGCCGCATGCTCCTGCCTCCCATGGTCGGCTGTGCTGCTGCGGAGGCCTCACCACCCCCTACTATTCCCACCGTTGGCCAGGCCCTGCAGCGATGGCAGCCTCACACCAGAGCCGAACCAGTGAACCCTCGTACTCCTCTTTGGGCAGGCTTCCACTTCCGCGTCTTCCCCGGCTCCACGTCATCCCCTTCCTTGGCCTCACCGCTCGTCGTCGTCCACCGCCCTGGTGCTCTCGGCGTGGCATGGTAAACGTGGCCAAGGAAGGACTTCCATCGAAAGAGTACTATACGTGGAGAGGCTGACAGCTGGGTCCACGACGGCCGGAAGGAAGTGCCTCCTTATTACGTGCAAAATAATTATTCCTCCACCTGACAGCAGGGACCCACCAGACAGGCCACCGTATTTCGCGAAAAAAATGTTTCCCCCTGACTGCTGGTACCCACCAGCTACATCTTTGCACGCAAGGAAGTGCGTCCGGGCAAAAAAACAATTCGCCCCCCTGACTGCTGGGACCCACCAGCTACATGTTCGCAGGGAAGGAAGTGCCTGACAGTTGGGACCCACCTAGTCGAATCATACATATGTTGTCATTGTGGCCGCGAACGTGTACGTACATACTGGTCAATGTAGAGGCGCGCACGTGTCGAAGGAGAGGTGCGCACGTAGCATGTACACGTACGTACAGTGGCCAGTGTGCAAGAAAGAAAATACGGCCACGTACGTACATACGGGCAGGGTCTCGAACACCTACTCGCGCATACGTACGGCCAGGGCTCGTGTACATGGCTGGGTCGGAACGGAGAAACAGCGTCGTCGTCGTGTTCATGGGGAGCCAACCGGCTGGGTCAGAACGGAATGCGTCGTCGTGTTCATCGGGAGGGCTTGGATGGAACAACGGATGGAAATGAGGCCTGGCGTAACGTAGAGCGGAGGAAACGGCCTTGTGTTCGACCAGCCACGGTCGAAATGGGATCCTGTTCATCGGGAGGGGTCTGGCGTACCGCAAAATGGAGGAAACAGACCTCCTACGGTCGAAACGGGGGTCCTGTTGATCGGGAGGGGTGTGGCGTACGACAAAACAGAGGAAACAGACTTGTGTTGGAGCGCTACGGTCGAAACGGGGGTCCTGTTCATTGGGAGCAGTGTGGCGTACCGCAAAATAGGACTCCACGGGATACTGTTCATCTCCACCGTCGATCCCCTCCAGCCTCCACGGGCTACTGTTCATCCACCGTCGACCTCCTCCAGCCTCCACCTGCAATTATTCATCCACGGGATCCTGTTCATCCAGCCTCCACTGCACGCTACTCCACCGGCTACTGTTCAACCAGCCCTCTCCACGGGCTCCTGTTCAACCACCCCTCCACGGGCTACTATTCATCCAGCCCTCCACCTTCTATTGTTCATCCAACCCTCCACGGGGTGGTCCTGTTCATCTTGCCCTCCACGGGGTCCTGTTCATCTAGCCCCAACCGGCTTGATCGATCGGGGTCCTGTTCATCCAAAGGCAACACCATGGGGTCCTATTCGTCCACCCCCACCGGGAACTGTTCATCCAAACCTCCTAGGAATGCTCACTATTCATCCAGAGGCAGCATCAATCGGCTTCAGTTAGCAGCAGTAGCGAAGGAATCGCTCGATCGGGTTCAGTTAACAGCCATCGATCGATTGCTCGGGTTCAGTAACGTGTAGCTTGCAGTGCAGTCGCTCGGGTTCAGTTAGAGCCCAATGCCTCGCACCCACGTGCGTACGTGTACGAGAGAAACACACATCGCTCGGCCCCAACCACCCACCATAACCGGGAAAACCCCGATATTTTCCTCGCCCTCGCTTCTACCACGGTTTTTTCCGTCATGGACAGCCCGAAGAATGTCATGCAGCTATTTCTACGGCCCGCCCAGGACGAAAAGCCCATTTTCTGTCATGATTTTTTGTCATAGAAGTAGGAGCCCACCACATCTATGATGACACCGGGTTTTGTCACAGTTATCATCATAGAAGTGTCATAAGTATGACAGAAATTTTATTCGTCAGCCCAAAATGTCACGGATGTGTCTTTTTTTGTAGTGCATGTTTCCATTCACTGTTATAACTCCGCATGGTCCGGGCATCTTGAATTTGAGATAGGCGTAGTGCGGGACTGCATCGAATTGAGCGAACGCGGTTCGACCGAGCAGTGCATGTTAGCCGCTGCGGAAGGGGACGATATCTAAGATCAAGTCTTCGCTGCGGAAGTTGTCCGGCGAATCGAAGACCACTTCCAATGTGATCGAGCCAGTGCAACGGGCCTCTATGCCGAGTATCACTCCTTTAAAGGTAGTTTTAGTGGGCTTGATTCTTGATGGATCAATACTCATCTTGCGGACTGTGTCCTGATAGAGCAGGTTAAGGCTGCTGCCGCCATCCATCAGGACTCGCGTAAGGTGGAATCCATCGATGATTGGATCAAGGACTAATACGGCCGAACCTCCGTGACGGATACTGGTCGGATGGTCCCTGCGATCGAAGGTGATCGGACAGGCCGACCATGGGTTGAATTTTGGGGCGACTTGCTCTATCGCAAAGACATCCCTTAGCACACGCTTGCGCTCCCTCTTGGGGATATGGGTGGCGTATATCATGTTCACCATTTTGACTTCAGGGGGAAATTTCTTCTGTCCCCCTGTTTTCGGTGCGCGAGGTTCCTCGTCATCATCCTCACTGGGCGACCCTTTCTCCTTATGTTCGACGTTTAACTTGTTGGCCTATTTGAAGACCCAACAACTTATGTTGGTGTGGTTGGCAGTCTTATCAGGACTGCCATGGATCTGGCAGGGTCGATCAAGTATTCGGTCCAGGCTTGATGAACCATCTTTGTTTCGTTTGAATGGCTTCTTCCGTTGACTAGATTTGGAGCCACTTAATCCGGCGTTGACTATCGTACTTTCTGTGTCATCATTGTTGCTCTGACGTTATGTTTGTTGTGTCGGGGCCTTCCGTTGCCGTTTCGGTTTCCAGAAGTGCCGGGGTCACTGGTATTGTTACCGCTACGGGCTAGCCAGCTATCCTCGCACGCACAGAAGTGGGTCATTAGTGTTGTAAGGGCTTCCATGGACTTCGGCTTTTCTTGGCCGAGGTGTCGGGCGAACCATTTGTCGTGGATGCTATGTTTGAAGGCCGCTAGGGCTTCGGCGTCCGGACGGTCGACAATCTGGTTCTTTTTAATTAGGAACCTGGTCCAAAATTTCCTGGCCGACTCTCCGGGCTGTTGGACTATATGACTGAGGTCATCAGCATCCAGAGGCCGGACATAAGTGCCTTGGAAGTTGTCTCTAAAGGCATCTTCCAAGTCTTCGCAGCTTCCAATAGAGTTTTCTGGGAGGTTGTTTAACCAGTGCCTAGCTGGCCCCTTAAGCTTTAGGGGAAGCTATTTGATGGTGTGGAGATCATCACCGCAAGCCATGTGAATGTGGAGAAGAAAATCTTCAATCCATACTGCGGGATCTGTTGTGCCGCCGTATGATTCGATGTTCACGAGTTTAAACCCTTCAGGGAACTCGTGCTACATTACCTCATCGGTGAAGCATAGGGGGTGCGCGGCTCCTCTGTATCGGGCCATGTCACGATGCGGTCCGGATGGAGTCTGTATGTAGTTTTCAGCCCGGGGTTGGTTATGCTTATCGCACCAGGCTTGATAGCCCTCCTCTCATGCCGGAGCACGCCCCCGCGATCCATTGATTGACCTGGTCTGGCCTGCTCTATTTTCCAGGTCCTATCGTAGGTTGTATGTGTATCCCCAAGCTGTTGTTTCTCTACTTTTATGGCGAGGTGGTGCGGCTGGTGGTCGGCTTGAGTTGCCGTTCTGTCCCGGCCATGTGGTGGTCTATCGGGTCCGTCAGCCGCATTACGTACAGGTGGTATGGGCTCTAAAGCCTCACTGTCGAATTGGGGTAGTACCTTACGCTTCGGGTAACTCTTTTTTGGTCACTCGAGGCCGTATTCTTCGGCTGCCAGGACATTAGTCCCTCTGTCGTTGAGCAGGTCTTGGTCAGCTTGAAGCTTCCGCTGTTTCTTTTTTAGGCTTCTAGCTGTGGCTATTAGCTGGCGCTTGAAGCGCTCTTGTTCGAGGGGTCCCTCTGGCACGATAAAATCTTCGTCGTCGAGGCTTACGTCGTCTTCGGAGAGTGGCAGATAGTTGTTGTCCTCCGAATCGTTGTTCCCTGTTTGTTCGTCAGGGTCAACTTGCCCGTCCTCCCGATCATCTTGTTCGGATGTTGGCTCGGTAGGGTCTTCTTGGTCTTCGGCGTTCTCCGGGGTATCCTGGTGTTCCGGGCCGGTATTTCTACTCTTAACGCGACGTGATTTAGAGTGGCTCCACTTACGTCGATGCTTCGGCGGTATCTCAGGAGGTTCGTCCTTGACTAGGGTTATCTCATCATCGCCGGTGTCGTCTTTCGGTGTATCCACCATGTATACGTCATACGAGGAGGTGGCCGTCCAACGTTCGTTGACTGGCAGGTTTTGGGCCTGCTCCTCTCCGGCATCGTCGTGCATACCGTCAATGTCTTCAGAGGCGTAATCAAGCATGTCGGTTAGGTCCTCGACAGTGCCTATGAAGTGGGTGGTGGGTGGGAAGTAAAATTCCCTATTTCCAACCCCTAGTCCGGGCTGGGTGTGATTGAGGAGCGGTTCCTCTATGATGACAAGGGATCGCATTAGGTCCAAAGCCTCGTTTAAGAGCGGGGTTTGGACAGGGTCGGAAGTTTCTGGGCCGAGCTCGCATGACACGGGTCTCCAAGGTTCGGAATTAGTGTCCGAAGAAGAGTTTGACTTTGCAATGATTGCCGGAGACGCTATTCTCTCTAGTTTTCCGGTGTTGAGCTCTAAGGCTGTAGAGAGTCTGGCGGGCTCTAGACACCCGTCTTCGGCCCCGATGACGCGCTCCGGATCTAAGGCCGGAGCGGTGGTTGTGGTCGTGAACCCTTGGAAGATCAAGTCTCCTCGGATATGAACGACATAGTTCAGATTTCTAAAACTGATGTGGTGACCAGGGGTGTAGCTATCAATCTACTCCAGATGGCCAACCGAGTTGGCCCGCAGTGCGAAGCCGCCGAATACAAAGATCTGGCCAGGGAGAAAGATCTCCTTCGCGACAGCGTTGTTGTAGTTGATTGATGGAGCCATCGAGCCTTTCAACGACAGCACAGTGGAACTCTCAATGAAAGCACCAATGTCAGTGTCGAAACCGGCAGAACTCGGGTAGGGGGTCCTAAACTACGCGTCTAAGGATCGAAGGTAACAGGAGATAGGGGACATGATGTTTACCCAGGTTCGGGCCCTCTTGATGGAGGTAATACCCTACGTCCTGCTTGATTGACTTTGATGAATATAGGGGTTACAAGAGTTGATCTACCACGAGATCATAATGGCTAAACCCTAGATGTCTAGCCCATATGATTATGATTGCCTCTATGGACTAACCCTCTGGTTTATATAGACACCGGAGGGGGCTAGGGTTTGTACAGAGTCGGTTTACAGAGAAAGGAATCTTCATATCCGCATGCTAAGCTTGCCTTCCACGCCAAGGAGAGTCCCATCCGAACATGGGGAAAGTGCTCCGTCTTGTATCTCCACGACCCATTATTCCGGCCCATATCACATAGCCCGGATGCCCGAGGACCGCATAATCCTGGACTCCCTCACTAACGCTTATGCATATTGATGACTTAGATATGCAACACACGAAGTAACGTATATCTTCAATCAATGAAGACTTATCCTCTAAGTGTGAATACATTAACGTGGAATTTGACTTTCAGAGCGCCACGATAATTGTGCGCCGTGTCTGGGTCTAATATTTCCTATACGGTGGGTAATGCCACTACCAAAACTTTCTTGAAGATTTTCTTGTGGCATCATGATCGCATTATCTTCGCATTTCGTTTGTCTTCAACATTGATTTGACTTCAAGGTTTATCATCGCAATGTTGATGTGGTCCTTTGGGATAAGATATATATATATATAGGGTGGGACTATTCTGCAACCCCCATCTAGAGTTCCTAAATAAGCTTATTCAGAAACCACCTCCCCCAACTACCTTTTTTCTTTTCCCGAAAGGGGCGAGCAAGCGAGCGAGCTCCGGTCTGCCGCCAGCTGCAGCGCCACCACCTCTTACATGTTCCTTCCTCAGGCGCACATCGAGCGACAATGAGCAGAGCAAGTGAAAAAGGCACCACCAGCGACCACCTCTTCACTTTCCTCTATCGACCCGATCTGGATCAGGATCGTGCCCCGCCGCCTGAGCCCGTTCCCCTCCTACTCCAGCTGCCTGCCTCGCCCGCCTCGAGCTTATCACATCCCTACACCTCCCCGTGCCCCACCGCTCTCCCTCCCAGCACCGGTTCATGCCCGACCTCTCTGCCTCCGTGCACCACGCCTCATCCCGACCGGCCACCTTCCCCGGTTCATAGCCCCCGGTGCGCTCGCCCCCTCGCCGCCGGACCACGCAAGCCGGGCTCGCCCTTGCTGTCTACATTGGCTCCGCCTTGACTTCGTGGAGCCACGCAGTAGAACGGGCGCCATGATGACTGTATGGCAGCTACCCCTGCTGCTCCGGCGATGACCACCACGAGCCTGACCATGCTCCCTAGTAAGTGGACCTGCCTGCCACAGCCGTGCACCTACAGGCACCGGTCGGCGCCCCTCTTCACCAGCATCCTCTCTCTGGCCTGGCTCCCATCCATGAGATCCGACCGATGGACTCGTCGTTGCCAAGCGGTGGCCTCCGCCATGCTCCTCCCACGGAGGCCTCATTCTCCCCATCACCACCCAGCCAACCCCCACCACCCTTGCCTCCAGTGCCACCACTCCCTCGACCTCATATTCGGTTGGCCATGGCCATGGCGACCAAGGACGCCGACCCTCTTCCCGTGCTCCCCAAATTGCCGGCTGCTGCTTCCCTCTACCTCCTGGTCCGGCACACGACTCCGACGTGGCTCCTCCCCTGCCTCTAGATCCATGGCTTCCATATCTCTGCTTCGACGACCTTGTGCAGTTAGCTTAACTGAAAAATAGAAGTTAACCTAGTCGGCCTATGCAGGTAGCTTTACCTGAAAAAATGGTGAATTTAATTTCCCTAAACCAGCCGGCTTCACTTCAGGCGTCAAGCAGCATCAACTTCCCCCCAATGCACTTAGCATTTTTTAACTGTACATGGTTGTTCTCTTTGAAAAATACTAGTAGGCATTGGCAACGATTGTGTATAGTTCAGTAGTTACATAGTTTATAGTTTCTGAAATTCTCAAATGGGTTCTTTCTGTTTGTGTTTTGACTGTTACGTATAGTTTCAGCAATTAGCCATTGCGATTAAGGAATATACTTTGAGAAGAATAAACACCAGTTATAAAAAATTGTTTCATTGCGCCGTCAATGACATGTGAGATGGCAGCACCCATGGAGTTCATTTGGTTCAGTTTCTATAATGCAGTTAAGAGTATTAGTGCGTACAGTTATTGAGTTAAAAAAGGAAAAGACAAGCAATGTGAAATAATAAGATTACATGTGGTAGAGAGAAGTTCCTTCATTTTTTTTCTAAGTGCACTGCAATACTTGTTCCTTTTTGCACCATAAGTAAAACTAGATAATTTTATGAAAATGTATCATGTCACTGTCCGTGACTCCCTCTTTTTTAAGTCCACATTTTGTTGTTGGCTCGGTTAACTCCTGGGGTTTCAGCAGTTATGTATAAAAACATAGAAAAACCCGAGGAAATTAACTTTGGAATTTCTGCAGTTAGCTATAAAAACCATAAAGAGTACAGTTCATTATTGAATAAAATAAAATGGCGGTTTACTTAGAAATTTGGAGCAGTTTTTCTATGGTTTGTTTAGCACAAAAAGTCTGATTATATAAGCAAAAACAACTGTTAGCTTTTAGATGTTGTGGTGGTTCACTTGGGGGGATGTGTAGTAGTTACCAAAACACAACAGTTAGTTTCTTAAAAAACTTTTTTTACTTGGAGAAACCATTAGTTAGCTAGAGTCCAACAGTTAGCTTGTGCCTTCAGGTTCAATTCGGCTCTCCTAAAAAAATTCATGTCTAGAAACATCTTACAAAACTTTGGTTTGAAAGTGCACATGTATCAAAAGAGCACTGTATGTATAAAAAAAGGTACAGTTACTTGCGCCAGCCAAGTAGTTCGATGGCCGGAAACACTTGCAATCCACTTGCTAAACAAAAATTGGTACTTAGCTTGCAAGGTATGTAGTAGCTTCGGTTCAGTTAACTACTAGTACTTCGTGAAGATATGCTATAAAAAGGAGCAGTTAACTTCCATTCAGTTAACATTGGTTTACTTTCAGTCCATTAACTTCACATAGCAGTAGTACATATGACAAGATGCACGAAATTAACTAAGCAAATATGACAGTTAACTTTGGGACTTGCAGATCTAAAGAAATTAAAACAGTTCAAAGAAGAAGTTTCACTACTTAAAAAACTGGTTCTATTCGACCAGGCGGAAAATTCATCTTTAAAAAAAGGAAAAGTTAACTCCAACAATGCAAAGGATGCTCATGCCTCATGGTCGTCACTGACGGATACCTCATGCTCCCAATCGCCAGCCACCTCCACCCTTGCCTCCAGTGCCATCCTCCACCGACCTGCTTCTCCACTAGCACCACCACTCCAGGGACACCCCTCTCCAAGCTAACTCCTTTGCAAAAAGCTACAGGGGAGCGCACCAGTGGTTCCGGATGTTCGTCAAAGAACAGTTTGGTAGCGGATGCGACTACAGTTAGCTCGTGCCAGGAAAAAGAAGCAGCTCCCGTTTTTGGATTGTCGTGGCGTTTACTGTTATGTGTAGTTATCTGTACTAAGACAAAGGAGTTAACTTTTTGAGATGAAGAAGTTCTTTCTGTGAGTTAGACACAATTAGCTATGCAACAATTTCCCCAAGAAGTTAACAAATATGGGGAAAAACGTCCATAGTGGCAGTTAACATCAGCCGACATGGTAGTTAACCTCGACATTCATGGCAGTTAGCGTGACCCCGATAAAAAGAACAAAAGAAAATAAATTAGTATCTGCAGTCCTAATAGTTAACACCAAGTTAACTGCTACAATCTCGACAGTTAGCTATTTCAGCCCCGGCAGTTAACTTAACCCCAAAAAAAAGAACAAAGGAAAAAAATTAGTTTCTTTAGTCCGGCAGTTACCTTGCTCTGGATAGGGCAGTTAGCTATTACGGTCGAGCAGTTAGGGTGTTCGTCAGTTAGCTCGACCCGGGACAAAATGTAAAAAAACAATTAATATCTTCAATCCAGCAGTTAACCACAATCCCCGACAGTTAGCTATTTCAATACCAACAGTTAGCTTGATCCAGGAAAAACCAGGAAAAAAAGTTTCTTCAGTATCGGCAATTAGCTTGATCATCATATGTCAGTTAGCTATTCCAGTCGGGCAGTTAGCGTGTACTGTAGTAGTTCGGGCAAAAATGACGAAATTGATGTTTGTTTTTTGAAAATTGCTCTTAAACCATAGCAAATCTGGAAACGAGTTCTATATATCGAAGTTTGGGCTAATCCATAGCTTTCCAACGGTATATCATATGCAACATTCCGACAAATGGTTTGGAAATTTATTTCACAAAAGCATTGAAAACTTGTTTGATGGATTTCTAGTTTTTTGAATTTTGTTTAAAAACCAAATTGATTTTGGGAAAATGATCAACATGAGTTTTTTGCTCCTTTTCAATAGCTATCCAACAGTATATCGTTTGCATCATTTCGATGAACAGTTCAATAATTATGACCAAAAAACAATGCGAAAATATAGTGTCAGAAATGGTCCGCCTGGCAGTTAACTAGTATAGGTCACACAGTTAGTTGTCTGTTCTCATGCAGTTAGGAAGGGTTCCTGAATAGCTTATTTAGGAATGGGTTGCAGAATAGCTGGGATGTATATATATATATATATACCTCAAACTCTCTCTATCTAGTCATATGCATTCTGTTGAAACCTGTCAAATGTCTTGACTGCATCCTTGTCAGCTGAAGATACAGAGACACACATTTAAAACCGCTTTCAATACTATATATCTTTTGCCTGAATGCCGGAGAAGCTAGAACGACCACCCGACAAACCAAGCGTGCGTGGGAACATGGAACAACTTTCAATGAGTTGCATGCACGCCATGTGTCCATCAGATGTGAACCGCCAGGGGCACCTGCGTAATTGCACTCTGCCGCCCCCTACCTTATAAATACCCATCCCGCGCGGTCATTATCTCTTCTTCCACCTCACAACCTTGCTCAAACCCTAGCGCCACCTCTAGCTCGTGTGGACGCCGGAGATGAAGCGCTTAGCAGCCGCAACCTCTTCGACGCCGTCCTCACACCGGCCGCCGACCTCATCTTCTCCGCCGCCTCCGTAGGTGTCTTCTGCCACCAAGTTATGGTGCGGGAGATTGGAACTGCTCGGCCTCCCTTCCGCCTTGTCTAGCAGTTCGTTTGTGGTAAATAACTTTCACTTTTTATAGTCTTTTTTATCTGTCAAATCCATCCACTTCACCCAAAAGTGGTTTATACTCTTCCAAATCTGGATCTGTCTCTTTCTGAATCTCATATCGTGCAAAGTATATTCACTATTGCTTCATAACTAGTTAGATTCCTCACTTGTACTTATTCCTGGATTCGTACAAATCTGGAACTGACTCTCTTCAAATAAGTGAATGTCTTCCCTCTATGAGGTCAATGTCTTCAAACTGATTTATCTTCAAGATCTTCTAAGGATGCATATGACCTCTTCCCTTCCCTCATATCTCTAATGTTGTCACAGGTACATGTCCGCGGGAGAATCCCTTGGTTCTCACAGACTGCATTCATTTGTAGAGTTCTTGCAACATCACATTCACTCCCCTGAAGCCAGTTCTTGTCTGACCAGTAGACGGAAGCCTTTCACAGTTCTGAAGCCTATCAGTCTGAATATCACGGCCATTGAGAAATCTACTAGGAAGGGTGGCAGACAGCACCGTGGAAATACTGCTCTAGATCTACCTCCGGATTTGTATGAACTATACAAGAGAGATCTTGAGGAGAACTACAATTAGCGCAAGACCCGAATTCAATGGATCCGAAGATATTGGGCAGAACAATGGTTCAAGTACAATTTTGTCACTGCTGAATATGCTGAGAAGAATGCCATCAAGGCCCATGGGGCGATACTCTCTACAGAAATTTGCAACCTAAGTCGAAGCCTGAAGCTATTGCCCAAGGTTTCTATCCTTGCATGGTCAGAGGACCGTAGCCTGATAATGCTGACCCTTCATCTTTGCTATGGTGTCCTGACGACAATCTCTTCAAGCGCAACTATTAGTTCGCTAAGTAGTCAGCTACCAAGAACATAAAGGAGATGGGACTCAACTTCAACCCCGTTCCTTCTGCTCCAAGACAGGATGGCTCTTACGAAGCCAATCCCAATGTCATCGGCCCCTTCACCAGCTTCGATGGGCTCCTCTCCCACATTGCTGCTCAGAGGGCCACGATGGACCAATCTGCTGATGACGCAGACTATGAAGACGCGCCAGCACCACCGAAGCAGAAGAAGAAGGCAAAAGCTTCGAAGCCATCTGCTGGACCAACCGCTTCACCTATGAAGCCCTTGAGGGTTGCACCTCCTGAACCCAGTGTGCAGTCCGAAGACTTGTCTCATGTCTCCAAGAAGACCAAGAAGACCAAGAAGATTTCTGGGCATGACTTGACACCTGCTGCCATTCTGCGCAACAAGGAAGACACTATTGATGTGTCCAACGATGAAGATCTTGGTGATGAAGCTCTAGAGATGATGATCAAGAGCAAGCAAGAGGCGAAGATCTTCAATGATCTGGCCCTCTTTGATGTTGACATTCTCAACAACTTCATCGATGAGTAGTTTGATGACCAGAGCATCAGTATTTATGACTTGCAGCCTCCAGTGGACATCAGCGTCACTTTTCATGGAGCTATTGCAAATGAATTGGCCTTAGCTCAGAAAATCGTCGAGCTCAAGAACAAGATTGATCATGAGAAGGCGCATTTCAAGAAGCACATAGCCAAGGTCAGTGTGGCCGATGTGCAAATCTTCAAGCAGATGTTGCTTGATCTCAAGGCTGAATTCCACAAGAAGCGTGAAGAAGCCAAAGGCTCACGCGAGCGTATGAAGTATTATGTGCAGGAATGTGTTCAAGCACATAATGAAGCTGAGAAGCGCAAGGCTCTTGTGCGTCCTGGCATCGACCCCAGGATGGCTGCCAAACAAAAGAAGAAGTCTGCTGAAGATCAACCTGAAGCTCCACGGCAGGATCGACCAAGCATTGTCTTCCCTGCCAGCATGAATAGCTTGAAGCCAAAGGTCCCCTCAGCAGCTTCTGAAATGAAGAAGAAACAGCAAGCCAAGGCCGAATCCAGGAAGAGGAAGCTCAATAACACCTCTGATGATGCTCCCTCCAAGAAGAGATTGAAGACAAAGGCTTCAAAGTCTTCAAAGAAAGAGCGTGTTGCTGCCCCAGAGCCCCTCATAGTTGAACCTATCTTTGTTGCTCTTCCTGCTTCAACCAATCGAGAACATCACCTTGTGATCCATGAGCCTGCTTCCACAGAGGCTCTAGTGAGTAAAGAAGTTCCAGATGTTGACCCCACCGCAGCTGAAGACATTGGTCATGAAGACAATGTACACGATGATGAAGTCCTTCCTCAGCTCGAGCCCTAGTCGGTATCATCGCCTGCTCCAACAAGCAGTGAACTTATTAGCATTGGTCGTCCATTCATGTCAATTGCTCAAAATGACTCATGGGTCGAGTGCCAACAACAAGACACCGCAGTTCAAGACGAGACACCACGAACTCCGCCTGCTCAAGTTACCTCTTCAGCACTTGATGATGAAGACTACATGCAACAGACCACCCCTTCTCCAACGGAGTCGCCAGCGTTCTGCAGGCCTCCCAAGGGCCTCAGGCCACAGGTCTCCATGTCGAGCATTCCAGAAGAAGAAGCGCAATACACTAGCTCAGTAGCACGTCAAGTGTTTCCTGAAGCCACTCCTTCTGTGACTCCCTCTGAGTCTGAAGCCAAGACTGCCGAAGACATTCCAGTTGCATCAGCCGAAGAAGAAAAGGGAGAAGAAAGAGAAGCCACACCCCCAGCAAGTGATCCAGTCATTCTCGAGGAGAATGTGATTGTGCTCGACCCTCCAGTCGTTGAACAGATGGAGGTTGAAAACAATGAGGCTTCCACCAACAACACCACTAAAGCCAACGACTCTATCATGGCTGAAGATAATTTGGAGCCTGAAGCTAATGTGAATGCTGAAGCCACCGTGACACCTATCATCTCTGATGGCGTCGTTCCTCCACCAAGGCCATACACCATGGAACGTGCATAGGCCTCAAGTTCAGAAGCCCAAGCCACATCTGCCAAGGCTTCCAAGTGTTGTCACCACTTAGGGCTCATTCAACGTGCTCAACTTCAGACAGCACAATACTTTCTTTGACAGCGCCAAGAACACATACATGAAGCCCAAGATATCCTCTGGTAGATTTTGGAGCCATCAGCAGCGAAGCTATTACTCATGCATCATGTACAACCAAGACCAGATCTTTCCACACAAGCGTCTGGATTGTGATGCTATGGCTGGGATACCATGTCTTGAAGAGGCTCTTGACTTCTTGAGAGATGTTGGTCTTCTGCCCTTCGTGACTGATAAAGAACACTAGAATGAAGAGCTTCTGCTGCAGTTCTATGCCACTTTACATATTCGAGGCTACAATAGGGATCCGAAGACTTGGGTCCTTGAGTGGATGATAGGTGATAACCAAAGCTTAAGAAATCATCGAGCTGACTTCCCTGCCCACTCCAGGTGAGTTACGTGAACCTGGTTGTCAGCTTCATTGGAATGAGCTGCAGAGTATTTTTCAGAAGCTTGAGCCAAATATGAGCCAAATGCTTAGCATGATGAAGCCATTGCCTCAAGACGC
The DNA here is from genome assembly GCF_056163025.1 of Triticum urartu. NCBI lineage: Eukaryota > Viridiplantae > Streptophyta > Magnoliopsida > Poales > Poaceae > Triticum > Triticum urartu. Next base: position 439,203,377 of record NC_141879.1, on the reverse strand, counting down.
TGAATATCCAAAGGAATTCTTTGTGGAGGACCTTGAGTACTTGCCACACATAGTGTATCATATTCTGAGGCGTACTCTATGGCCCATCAAGGGACATTCTTCTGAAGCTAAACTTGAAGGAGCCATGAAGACTTTGGTATTCTATATCCTCCATGGCATCAGGTTCAACACCCAGGATTTCTTCATCACATAACTTGTTGCTTTTGGAATTGATCTATTTGGCCTGAAGTTCTATGCACCATGGGTGATGCGCTTGATTAAGCTTCATTCCACCATTGACTATCAGCCTTCAGCGTGCAACCATATAGTTTTTCTGCCTGAAGTTGATCTATCCATTGAAGCCATCTACCCCGAGCCTGTAAAGAAGCCACTCCACCTTCAGAATGCTGAATTTCAAAGCTTCTCACAACCAATCAAAGGAATTCATGTGCCCAATGCTGCAACTCCTGCATACCCTCTGGCTAGCAACATGCGCTTTCCGCACCGAGCCAACACTGAAGCCACTGCAAGCACAATTGCTCAAAGGCCTTAGAAGAATTCTCGTGTGCTCAATGACCGAGAGCTTTTGGTGGCTTTGCATTAAAAGAAGGATAGCCAACATGACTGGCTAAAGCATCAGATGCAGAGTATCTTGGTGGATGTCAATCGCATCCGCAACTTGGCCACCAAGAACTCGTTCGTTGCACATGAAGCCTGTAGGCGGTCCTGGAAGAGCCTAACACTACTATGTTCTGAAGATGATCTGCATGCAGATGGCTTCACAGAGAAATTCAAGTTTGACTCGAGGCCTCCTCAAAATGCAAGCTGGCGTTGCACTCCCTCCATTCAAGATTTTGAGCATTCATCTTCAGCTACAACTGTTATTGCGAGAGTCGTCGATGAAGAAGACGATGCCACTTCACCAACCCTAGCTGCACTGCATCAAGATACTGTGTCAGGCCCATCTGCACCACCAAACTCCAACGATGACCCTGCTCCATCTTCTACTTCAACTGAGAACGAGTAGATCCTCTATGTCCTCAAACCTTTTTGGTCATTACGGATAAAAGAGGGAGAAGCATATGAGGTTGATAGTCTTCAAGCGGGTCCATATGGGTGGTTGCATTATTTTTCCTAAGTTCTTACAACTCTAGTTTTGAAACAATTTGGCTTTTGAGTTGTAACACTTAAACCTGATGGTCATCTGCCACGTTTTCCTTCTACTTTGATATGCGATGATAAATTTCGCATGAAGTTATTCTGCAGACACCCATTTTTCATTGTGCATGTCATTTATCTTCATTATACTTATACATGCATGATGAATTGTCTTCGTGAGTTGAAGAGGATCTCCACAAAGTAAAACCTGTCATGTGCATTTGCATTCAAAGGCAAACTACTTATATGCACATCTTCAGGGGGAGCCTTTTGCAAATTATGAAGACAATGCTTTTATCCTTAACTCTCACATACTTTTATCCCCGTTGAAAACTTGAACTAGTTTGTCATCAATCACCAAAAAGGGGGAGATTGTAAGTGCATCTAGTGCCACCCCTAGTTGGTTTTGGAGTATTGACGACAAACTTGGTTGAGGGACTAATGTGTTTGTGAGAATTGCAGGATAACATAGGTAGTATCTAGTCCCTTATTGATTCGGTTTACCTACCAGAGATGACCCCTAAAAATGTGTGAAGACATTGAAGACAATGGTGGTATGTGAAGACATTCACGATGAAGATTATGACATGAGAAGACATTCGTATGAGGACTATGGAGCACGAAGACATAGTTGTTTCATAGTTTTCTTTTCTTCTTTGCTGAGTCATAGGAACCACCGTACTATTAAGTGGGGTCCAAGTGAAAAAATTCAGAGTGACTGAAGTGATGCTCAACCAAATCCTATGTCTTCGAGCGAAGACAATGAGAGCAAGTCTTATCCAGAGATGGATGAGTTAGCTTTACTTGTAGCCCAAGTCAAGCTGCCGCATGTGTTTGAAATCCGACCGTTGGACACATGTTGGTTCCTTAGTGACCCAGGGTCATTTCAGACAAATCAGGCCGGGTTGCCTCCTGGCTATAAATAGCCCACCCCCTACACCATAAATGGGTGGTTGCTCAGAGTTAGTACATGGCTTTTGTCGTTCGAGAGCAACCCACCTCCGAAGCATTTGAGAGAGAGATCCTTGCGAGGAAAAAGCCCTAAACACCCAAAGCCAAAGAGTGTTAGGCATCACTGAAGTCTTTCTGTCTGCGTGACCTGAAGAGTTGTTACACTTGAGGACTGTAAATCCTCTGGTTGGTTAGGCCTCACGTTCTGAGCATCCAAGAGCCATTGTGGATTGTCGGTGAACGAAGTCTGTGAAGGTTTGGAAGTCTACCTTGAAGACTTACCAGAGTGATTGGGCGAGGACTGGGTGTCCTTAGCTCAAGGGGAATAAGGTGAAGACGCGGTCTTCTGAGTTAAATCTCAGCCTCCCTAACTAGACGTACAGTTTTCACAGCAACTAGAACTGGTCTACCAAATCCTTGTCTTCACCAAGCAACTGGTTCTATCCTTCACTTTCCTTTACTTTATAGTTTGTCTTCATGAAGTCATTGCCTGCCTGTCTATTTTGATTGACTTCACTGAGTGAAGACTATTAACTGTTTGGTTTCATACTGTCTTCCATCCTGATCCATACTACCTAGCTGCTGATAGTCTTCGTGCTTTCACTTCATTGCTTAACTGACTATGGCCTGTCTAGTGTAGTCTACCTTCCGCTGCATATCAATAGGCTCATTTCTACTATTTGTCTTCAAAGACCTCATGTTTTGAAGACTTCTGTAAAAATCGCCTATTCACCCCCTCTAGTCGATAACCAGGACTTCCAATTATTTAGGTCCACGCCTCCCTCTCTCTCTCACGAAACACACACACCTCTCCACATGATGCGTGTCTCTTGGTCTCTCTTCCATCCCATGAAAAAGGCACACCGCCATTCTCTTCTTTTTGCTACCCCCATCTATGTAGTTAGTTCTCCTTGCAACAAACAAGAATTCATCTGTCCCTCTACTATCTCTTTCTACCACACATAACCTTCCACCCCTAGCCAGTCGTGCTGTCGAGGTCTATCCAGCTCTCTAACATGTAAACAGACATTGTCTATGTGTCCCTTCATTGCACCCACACTATCGCTCTCCCATATCCGCAACCTCATACCTTGTCGATCCTGACGTTACACGCATCTCTCTCTCTATATATATATATAACACACACATACACACACACACCCTCTCCCTCCCTTTCGAACACTCCTCTCTACGACACACAAAGTCTTTCGAACACGCATATGCCCCTCTCTCGTTAGGTATCGCTGCCCCCGCCCCCCTCTTTATCACACAAATATTCTCTCTATATCTATCTCTCGCAATAATACATTCATAGTCTAAATTGAAAAAAACTACAAAAATGAGCTTCGATTACAAAAATCAAATCCACTCCCAAACAGAATATGAAAATAGGGTGAAATCATGCACACAAATGTTTGTTGTGTGCATGAATGTCAATGATATGGATGTACTACTCGTACATCACACAGACCCATTTCACACAAATTACATTAAAACCTTCTCAAAATATGGTACGCGTGTGATGTTTGTTGTACTGCTCCTACCATTCTGAAAGTGCATTATATCGACTAGAGGGGGGGTGAATAGGCGATTTTTATGAAATTCTTCACTGAGGAATTTGCTGGTGAGGAAATTCCTTAGCGAAGAACTACTAGCAGCGGAATAAGTACTCAAAAGTAAACACAACAGAATACAAGCATAGTCATCATGATGAAATGAAGACGTGCACAGAGTACAGGAAGCGTAATCACAGGATAACACAGGATGAAGACAAATAGACTGAAGAAATTGAACTGAGGAAATTGAGAAAGTCTTCGGTCACAGTCTTCAAACACAGATATGAACAAACATACGGCACAGTTATGAGGAAATGAAAGAGTTGAGGAAATAGAACCAGTAAGCTCGCTGAAGACAATGATTTGGTAGACCAGTTCCAACTGATGTCTCAGTTGTACGTCTGGTTGGAGCGGCTGAGTATTTAAACTCAAGGACACACAGTCTCGGACACCCAGTCAAGGACACTTAGTCCAAGACACCTAGTCCTCACCGTATTCTCCTTGAACTAAGGTCACACAGACCTCATCCAATCACTCGCGGTAAGTCTTCAGGCGACTTCCAAACCTTCACAAACTTGGTCACTCAGCGATCCACAATTCCTCTTGGATGCTCTAGACCATGACGCCTAACCGTCTGGAAGAAGCACAATCTTCAAAGGTAACAAGCGTCGGATCCACTCAGGATCAATCTCTTCAGTGATGCTCAATCACTTGGGGTTTGTAGGTGTTTGGGTTTTGGGTTTTTGGTTTTTGGTTTTTCCTCACTTGATGATTTTCGCTCAAAGTCCTCGGAGGATGGGTTGCTCTCAAATGACAAGTGTCAGTTTCTCTCGGAGCAGCCAACCAGCTAGTGGTTGTAGGGGGCAGCTATTTATAGCCTAGGTAGTAGCCCGACATGATAAGACATAAATGCCCTTCAATGATATGACCGTTAGGTGGATAGATATTTTGGGACAGCTGGCGCATAGCACAGCAACAGTCGGAATTTTGAGTAGTAAAATCCTCAGGGCTATCATGTTCCTCATTGTGTAGGCAATCCGCACTTGTGAATTCCTAACTCCTTAGTCAGGACAAATTCCTCAGAGACCAGAAGAACTTCGTCTCTGTCACTGAAGAAATTGACTGAACTGTATGAGATTTCCAATGGCTTCACTCGAAGGGATTGGTAGGTGTAGGATTTTGAGTTGAGCATCACATGGAAATTTTTCCTTAGTATTTCCTCGACCCCCTTTAACAGTACGGTGTTTCCTATGACTCAAGAAAGAGAAAAACAAAACTATGAACACGAAAGTCTTCAAGCTTCATATTTCTCGCATGAATATCAAGTCTTCACGGACACACCAATTTCTTCACTTTCAAAGTCTTCATGAAAGTCTTTAGAAATACCAGAATCTTCAGTCGAAGATATTCATTTTTAGGGGTCGACTTTTCCTGTAAATATCAAACTCCTCATAGACTTATAGACCTGTGTACACTCACACACGCATTAGTCCCTTAACCTATAAGTCTTCAATACACCAAAATCACTAAGGGGCACTAGATGCACTTACAATCTCCCCCTTTTTGGTGATTGATGACAATATAGGTTAAGTTTTCAACGGGGATAAACATATGAAGTGTAACTATTGATATTAAGGAATTTGATTGCAAGATATAGAGGAACTCCCCCTGAAGATGTGCATAGTGAGGAATTTGCTTTTGAAGCAATGCACACTTGAAGATTTCAATCATGGAGATCTCCCCCTATATCTTGTAATTCATACACGCATTTAACATATCATATGAAGAATTTGAAATGCATGATGAAATATGGTGCCTGATGAAATTTAGCATGCGTGCAATAATATTAACGAGGAATAAGCATGCAGAATAGTGCATCAAGAGTATCAGAGCACAGTGCATCAAAAGTATCAGAGCACCATTGGGTTTAAGATTACAACTCGATCCAATAAAGTTTTAGAAGAATGAGAGTTGTAACTTAGCAAAAAAACGCCCATATAGTAGACCCGCTTGAAGACTAACTCATATTTTCTCCCTCTTTGTCATCGAATGAACAAAAGGATCGAAAATGAGGACTAACGCCCCTGAAGATAATCATGTTGATGAAGGAGCGCCAGCGTTGTTGGGGTCGTTTGTTGATGTAGGGCCTGCCGCAGTGTCATCCAAATCTTCATGTTCATCAGTGTCGCGCGATGAAGAATATGAGCTGGCCACCAGAGAAGGAACCTTGACCTTCTTGAATTTCTTCGGTGGAGGTGCAGACCAGTCAAAATCTTCATTAAGACCCATGTTCTTCAGATCTTCTTCACCACACAGATGTGACAGGATTGCCTAGGTGCGACCGAAGACTTGATGGAGGTAGTAGTGGTTTTTCTTCACTGCATTGTGTGTGGCAGTCATGTTGTGAAGAAGTGAACCAAACTGACGCTTAACCCATTTGTGATTTCGATCCACCTTCTGGTGAAGACTAAGCAGAAGTTCACGGTCAGTCATCACGCGCGGAGCAGTGGCTTGAGGAGTGGAGTTATGTGCATTGGCAGAGTCATGTGTGGTAGAGTCATCATTGGTGGAATAAGATGCAGCTTTGCGAAACTAACCATCCAATGGACGAATGCCTTCATCAATTACAGCTGGTGCCTTGCCCTTTCCATCAACTGAGGAATATGTCTGCTTGAGGACTTCAATTGGGGGCAAGTAGCTAAGATGATTCTGGAAATCAGCTTTGTAGTTGAGTGAAGACCTTGTCCTGAGGAATCTCATGATCCAAGGTGCATAAGGCTTCAGCTCAAACGGAGACAGTGCAACATTGGCCATAGTCCTCATGAAGAAATCGTGATAATTGACAGGAATGCCATGAACGATGTTGAATAGCAGATTCTTCATGATGCCAACAATTTCCTCATCAGATGAGTCGTGGCCTTTGATAGGACTGATTGTCCTCGTAAGAATATGATAGACAGTTCTGGGCATGTACAGCAATTCCTTCATGAGGAATTTGGTTCTTGGTGCTTGACCTGGCTTCAAAGGTTTCATCAGCACCTGCATGTAATGATGTGTGAGCTCAGGTTCACTTTAGATGTAGCAAGCTTCTTCAAGGGGAGGACTGAGTGGTAGAGCACGAAGCAATTCAGAGGCTGGTGCAGTGTAGTGAGTGTTTTCAGACATCCAGTCCAGCACCCATGAATTCGCATCTTCAGAATCTTCGATCATGTGCAGCGTTGCATAGAATTGAAGAATCAGTTCTTCATTCCAATCACAGATGTCAGAGCAAAAGTTGAGCAGCCCAGCATCGTGAAGAACATTGAGGACTGGTGCGAAGCACGGCAGAGATTCCATATCCACGTGAGGAATATGCTCATGGTAGAAAATCTTCTCCTTGTTGAACAGCACTGAGGAATAGAAATTGGCTTGACTAGCAGTCCAGAAACGCCTCTTCCTAATGCGAGCAGAGTCATATGGGTTGTAATCTTCGAAGAATACGTGCTCGCCAAAGAAATCATCATCCTTGAACTTTTCCTTGCGTGAGAATGGATCCTTTGGCTTCGGCAGAGGAGTGTCAGTGAGTTGCATCATGACCTCAGGAATCTCAATCGCAGGTTCTTCAGGCTGAGGAATTTCTGGTTCCTCCTCAGTGGCAGTCTGCGTCGTTGGTTGTTCAGTAGCAGCAATTTCTTCAGCGTTAGTGGCTGGAATTTCCTCATGGACAGATGTAGTGGGATGAGTTTCTTCAGAGCCCATGTGAACAGTTTGTGTGGGGGACTGAGGAATTTGCTGTAGAGGGGTGAACATTGGAGAGTTTGGATGCTGACTTTCCCAGAATTCATCACTGATTACAGGTGTGGAGCAGCCAATGTCCACATCATCATCTTCCATTTCTTCAACGCCAGCCTCTTCAGCTGTGAACTAAGGCACAGGCGAGGAGATGATAGGTGTTGAAGGGATCACATCCACTTCAATTTCTTCATCCAATGGTTCAGACGAAGCAGCAGAATGAGTTTCTTCATCAGATCCGCTGGGGATCACATATTCTTCATCAAAAGGAACAAGGTCCTTTGATGGCCTGGTTGAGATGGAAACAGCATCAATCGGATTAGCAAATGAACTTGTCATAGGCTTCATTTTCTTCGGAGCTGAAGAATCTGAGGCAGCTGATGCTTTCCTTTTCTTCACTGCAGCATGCTCTGCAGCCTTGGTCTTCTTCACATCCGATGCAGATGGAAGGATTGAAGTTGAAGTTGGTGAAGGAGCAGCTGAGGAATCTGGTTGATTTTCTTCAGGTACAACTGATGCAGTTGCCCTGAGTTCTTCAGCTTCTTCAGGCACACCACTAGCGGGTGCCCTGGCAATTTCTTCAGCGGCTGGAATGTAGTCATCAGCCCTGGAACTCACATTATCTTCAGCAGCCTGATTGTCATCAGCGGTGCTGGCATTTTCTTCAGTAGGCTGAGCAGATGCTTCATGCTGAGGAATTTCCTGTTGCGTTGGGGCTGCTACATTGGAAGTGAAGTTATCCGCAAGTTTCACAAAACGAACCTTGGCTCCAAGCCAATCAGCGCGATATGCTTCAAAGTTATCACTGAGTTTCTTAATCTCAGTCTGAATAGTGACAAGTTCTTTAGTTGTCATAGAGACAACGTTTTTCTTCAGTTAGTGCTCTTTCTTGTACTGCGCTTTCTTGATCTGCCTAGCCTTCTCAAATTTCCACTTTTCTTCTTGAATGAAGTGGGTCAGCATGTGACTTTGGCCAGGAGTCAGCTTGAAGTCAGGCAAGGGAGTGTTGGGGTCCTTGTGCCAATCATCAATGTAGTCAAGGATCAGCTTGGGATCCAAAAGCAGTGGCACCTTTGATCCTTTGGCTCTAGCGGCCCTGACTTGCCTGTCTCTAATGATTTCTGCAAGTTCATCATCATCAGCTTCGTCTTCATCAGACGGTGCTTGGAAAGCGACTTGCTTCTTTTAAGGACTTGGGCATGGACCTCGTCTAGCAGTGGCCTTTGTCTTCAGTAGTGAGGGGCCAGCTGAGGAACTTGGTGCAGCTGAGAACTAGCTGAGACACCTGAGGCAATGGAGATGCCGGCAGTCCTTTGGCACGAAGCGAGATGCACAGGTGCTGAGGATTTGGTGGGAACAGCTGAAGGCTTTGGTGGAGGAGCTGAGGACTTTGGAGGAACAGGAGCAACATGAGGAATTTGCCATGAGGGCTTTGAGGATTCAGGCTATGAGGGCATTGAGGATTCTGGCCGTGAGGGCATTGCTAAGGAACTTGGCCTTGAGGGCATTGTTGGTGAAGCACTTGGCTTACGTGCAGGCTTCTTTGACATAGCCTTCTTTGGCTTGACAGCAAGGGCCTCAGCAGAGGCAGCAGCAGCAGCAGCAGAGTCTTCATTGAATTTCCTCACTGCTTCTCTGGCTTGCTTAGCCAGCTTGGCTTGGTGCTTGGCCCATTCATTAGGATAGTCCTCACCGCGCTTGAGGCTGGTGGGATCAGCGATTTGGCCAGGTGCCAATGGAGCTCGTGGGCATGGAGGATTGAGTGCGAATTTCTTCATGTACTTAGGAGTGACATATCTGTACTCCCTCCATTCTCTTGCCCATCTCCTCTCTATCTTCTGAATGCGCACTTTGTGCTCATTCTTGGTTCCCTCAGTAGGTGCGCAGTACCCAGCATATATGTCATCAGGGATCTCAAACGCTGTATTTACCTCAGGCCTCTTTCCTCCCTTCTGTGGCCTTTTACCATCAGCCATTTTCTTCAGTTGAGGAATTTGAACAATTGAATTCTCTGAAGAAGTATGCAACTTTTCTTCGAGGAATGCTGCAAATGAGTTAAGTTGATGAGAACCTAGTGATTTAGCAGCTGACATGTGTACCTGTGAACAGAGTATAGTTGCGAGGAATTTGGAGAGGTCATATGCGTTCTCAGAAGGTTTTTCAAAATGAACAGGTTTGAGGAATTTGACTAGATGAGTCTTGAAGATTTTCACTAAGCATTCTTTGTCTTAGGTTCCAGAGTTGTATAGATCGAAGATCCACACAATTGAGGAATCTTGAAGAAAAATGATGCTTAGAGAAACGAATCAAGAACGGATGACTTGTGAGGTGTTCAGTGTGTGAAGATATGAAGAAAAACACATTTGAAGATTTTGTAGATAATCATTCGAATCAACGAGGGCACTAAAAGTAACTTTTATTTACCCTGGACGAAGAACACGATGAACTGGAGTGAGGAGATGCGAAGTTCGTCTGTGCAGATCTTCCACGCCCTAACTTGGCGGAGGAAGACGGCTACGGCAGTGGCGGAGTGAAGATGTCCGCGGTCAGCGCGAGTACGTCGGTGACGAGGTCGAGGCAGTGAAGCTCTTCCTCACCAGCGGCGATGAAGTAGCAACGGTGCTAGGGTTTGAGAAGCTCGAGCTGGAGAGAGAGTTCGAGCGGAGTAAAAGAAGTGAGGAAGGGAAGGAGGGGTATTTATAGCCACGGTGAAAAACTGCTCACCTGAAGAAATTGGACGAACGTGCCCCTGACCCTCCTCATTCGTATGACATGTGTCACCCACGTAGTGAGAGGTGGAGATTGTGTTAGATCATGGGTGAGTGGTAAGTGTATCGAGGGATGCGGAACGGTTTGAGCGGCAAGACCGAAAATTTCGATAAGATAGGTTTTAAAGTTCCGTTCGCAATTTCTTCAGCTGACTAGGACAAAGTGAAGATTTTGAACGAGTTTCAAATAGAACGCACATGAAGAATTTGTGAACAAATTGGGTTGAGTATAGCATAGAGGGGAAGGGTCAGATCACATTCACTTAGTAGAAAACCAACTTGAAGAAATAGCAATAAGTGAATGCTGTAGAGGACATAAACTCATATATATATATATATATAGCCAATGAAGAAAAATGACGGAACCAGTGAAGACTATGCAAAGTTGAGGAATATGAATAATTTGAAAAATTTCAACTTTTGGTGGTGGCGTGACCCACCGTCTAAGAATGATGATTTCAGATACCGTGTACAATTATCGTAGGGTTCTGAGAATCAAATTCTTCATTAATTTCTTCACACTAAGAGTGTTATTCTTCATTGATTGAAGAAAAACGTTTCTTCATGTGTTGCACATCTAAGTCATCCATTTTGCATAAGTGTTAGGATGAGTGTCCTTTTCAAAGAACATTCGAAGACTCTAAGATATTTAGCTCACATCGCAACTTGCTAAATCTCTTCTCATCCAAGGGCTTTGTGAAGATATCGGCTAGCTGTTCTTCAGTCTTCACATGCTCAATAGAAATGTCGCCCTTTAACACATGATCACGAAGAAAATCATGACGAATCTGAATGTGCTTTGTCTTTGAGTGCTGAACTGGGTTGTGAGCAATCTTGATGGCACTCTCATTGTCACAGAAGAGAGGTACATTCTTCATGTTGACGCCGTAGTCCTTGAGAGTTTGCTTCATCCATAGCAATTGGGCACAGCAAGAACCAGCGGTAATGTACTCAGCTTCAGAAGTAGATAGTGATACGCAGTTCTGTTTCTTCGAGGACCAACAGACCAAAGATCGTCCGAGGAAATGACATGTACCAGATGTTGACTTGCGATCCACACGATCACCAGCATATTCAGAGTCCGAATATCCAACAAGATCAAAAGCCGAGCCCTTGGGGTACCATAATCCAAGTGTTGGTGTGTGAGCTAGATATCGAATAATATGCTTCACAGCCTTATGGTGTGATTCCTTCGGTGCAGCTTGAAATCGGGCACACATGCAAACACTAAGCATTATATCTGGCCTAGATGCACATAAGTATAATAAGGAACCTATCATGGAGTGGTATACCTTATGATCGAAGTCAATACCATTTTCATCAGTGCACAGATGGCCATTTGTGGGCATAGGAATTTTGATGCCTTTGCAATCTTGCATGCCGAATTTCCTCAGTACATCCTTGAGGTATTTCTCCTGAGATATGAATATGCCATTGTGTTGTTGACGAATTTGAAGACCTAAGAAGAATTTCAACTCTCCCATCCTAGACATTTGATATTCTTCACTCATCATATAGGCAAATTCATCACTATAATGTTGGTCAGTACAGCCAAAGATAATATCATCAACATATACTTGGCACACAAACAATTCACCATCATAAGATTTAGTGAAAAGAGTAGGGCCGAGTGAACCGAGTTTGAAGCCTTTCTTCATGAAGAGTTCCTTCAAAGTATCATACCAAGCCCGTGGGGCCTGCTTGTGGCCATAGAGGGCCTTGTTGAGTCTGAAGACTTTGTCAGGATTCTTTGGATCTTCAAAACCTGTGTGTAGCCTTGAGCTACAAGTCGTGCCTTATTCCTCACCACAAGGCCATTTTCATCTTGCTTGTTGCGGTAGATCCACTTTGTGCCGATGATATTGTGCTTGCGAGGATCTGGACGTTTGACCAGTTCCCAGACATTGTTGAGCTCAAACTGATGTAATTCTTCTTGCATGGCCTGAATCCACTCAGGCTCCAGAAATGCTTCATCTCCTTAGTGGGCTCTGTAATTGAGACAAAAGCATACTGCCCACAAAATTTAGACAAATGTGAAGCTTTTGAGCATGTGAGAGACCTGGCGCTTTGATGTCATTGATGATCTTTTCAACTTGCACTTCTTTTGCAATGCGAGGATGAGCTGGTTGTCGTTGAAGAGTTTGATCAGCGTTTTCTTCAGCACCATTTTCTTTAGCATTTTCTTCCGGTGCATTAGCTCGATGTTCTTCATGTTCTGGAATGAATTCTTCAGCAGATTCTTCAGTAGGAATGACATCCTCGGTAGCCTTGAACTTGATAGTCTCCTCAGGTGTTGGTTCATCTATCACAGTAGGTAGGTGCTCTCTTTGCGAGCCGTTAGTCTCATCGAACCGCACATCTACAGTTTCAACAACTTTGTGAAGAACGTTGTTGAAGACTCTGTGGGTGTGCGAGTCCTTTCCGTAACCAAGCATAAAACCTTCATGTGCTTTCGGTGCAAATTTTGATTTGTGATGAGGATCTCTAATCCAACATTTAGCACCGAAGACTTTGAAATAACTTACATTGGGTTTCTTATCAGTGAGGAGTTCATAGGCAGTCTTTTTGAAGAATTTTTGAAGATATACTCTGTTGATGATGTGGCACGCAGTATCAATTGCCTCAGTCCAGAAACGATGAGGCATTTTGTATTCATCAAGCATAGTGCGAGCCATCTCAGCAAGAGTCCTGTTCTTGCGCTCCACGACGCCGTTCTGCTGAGGAGTGTAAGGAGCAGATAACTCATGAGTGATACCAAGTTCATCAAGATAGTCATCGAGACCAGAATTCTTGAACTCAGTGCCATTGTCACTTCTGATGTGCTTGATCTTCACACCAAAGTTGGTTGAAGCCCTCGAGGAAAATCGTTTGAAGACTTCCTGCACTTCATGTTTGTAAGTAACAAGGTGTACCCATGTGTAACGAGAATAATCATCAACAATAACGAAGCCATATTGAGATGCTTCATTTGAGATAGGAGAATAATGATTAGGACCAAAGAGATCCATGTGAAGCAATTCAAATGGGCGAGTGGTGGTCATGATAGTCTTCGCTGGATGCTTGGCCTTGGTCATTTTCCCAGCTTCACAGGCTCCGCATAGGTGATCCTTGAGGAATTTGACATTCTCGATGCCAATGACATGCTTCTTCGCAAGCGTGTGCAACTTCCTCATGCCTGCATGACCAAGTCATCGATGCCAGAGCCAGCCTTCTGAAGCTTTTGCAAGTAAGCACACGGCTGGTTGTGGTCCTGTAAAGAAATCAACAATATACAGGTCTCCTTTCCTAAATCCTTCGAAGACTTTGGAATTTTCAGCTTCCATAACCACAACACAACGGTACTTGCCAAAGACAACAACCATATCAAGATCACAAAGCATTGAGATAGACATAAGGTTGTATCCTAAGGACTCAACAAGCATGACTTTGTCCATGTGTCGATCCTTTGTAATCGCAACCTTACCTAGACCCAATACCTGACTTTTGCCTTTGTCAGCAAAGATGATACGCTTCAGAGGCGACGGAGATAATGGAGCATCCATCAATAGATTCTTGTCACCAGTCATGTGGTTTGTACATCCACTATCAAGGACCCACCCAGTGGCTTTGGGTTCATCATCCTGCAGATGAATTAGTGCAGCTTACAAACTCATATACTTCATCAGTGAAGAATATGACATCAATTCATCAGATCAATTTCATCAAGTAAAAGAACTGATAAAGCATTACGAGGATGTGAGAAATGAAAGTTCATTTCTTCATGATTAGCCTGCGTCCTATCAGGCATGCTCAGGTCTCCAGCAAATTCTTCAGACGTTTACGTGCGTCTGGAGGCCTGACCCTGTAGAAGAGATTAGTTCTTTTTCTTCACCACCCACATCTGAAGGGGTGGCAAAGAGTTCATCATTCTGCGAGCTCCATGCGAGAAGGATGGCATAGAAGCCAATCCATTTCGTCTCACATAAGAGGGGTTAGAGTAAGCATAAGAGTATGCAGCGAAATTCTTCGAGGACTTATGGACATAATGATTTGAAGAATAATGCACATATCCATAATCCTTAGATCTTCCCTGCGAAACAGACAGGTTAGCATGATGATGTTCATATGAGGACTTTTCTCCATATGAGGAATTTGGTCCGTATGAGGAATTTGATCTGGGGTTCCTATTCTTCACAGGTGGCGTCATGATGACATTCACCTGAAGATTTTCAAGGCATCTTTTGGGAACCCAGATTTTCTTCATCGGGGAGCCGTTCCTGCAGTTAGTGTCAACATATCTAGCGAATACTTCACCATTCTGATTTTTGAATAGCTTATAGTTGGAGTCAATTGACTCATCATCAGAATGAGGAGATTCACACACAAATCCAGATAAGTTAGATGGATCAACTGGAGGTCCCTTTGCAGCAACCCATGTAGTTTTGGGGTACTGCTCAGGCTTCCAATATGTACCATCAGCATTGAGTTTCCTCTCAAAGGCGATAGCCTCTTTCCTAGGGTTCCTGTTGAGGATCTGCTTTTTAAGCACATCACAAAGAGCCTGATGCCCTTTGAGGCTTTTGTACATGCCTGTCGTGTACAATTCCTTCAGCCCTGCATTGTCAGTGATACTAGCAATGTCCTCAGATGAGGAATTAGTGATAGCAGAGGCATGTGAAGAATTTGAAACATTAGCAGCATTTGAACATTCAGGTGAGGAATTAGCAGATTCACGTTCAATGCACTTCAAGCATGGAGGAACAAATTCTTCCTGAGATGCGCTGATTTGTTGAGCAAGTAATGAATCGCGCTCCTTCTGAAGATCTTCATAACTCACTCTTAGCTTCTCAAGGTCTTGCTTTCTTTGAAGAAATTCATAAGAAAGCTTCTCATGATCCGCTAAGAGAGTGTTATGATGACTTTGAAGTTTGTCAAGCTTGGACTGAAGTCTCTGAAGATTTTGAGTCAAAGTTTCAGTGCGATCCATTTCTTCACCCAACATATCATCACTTTTATTTAGCATGTTTTGAACCTTTTCTAAAGCCCTTTGTTGTTTTATAGCAATCTTAGCAAGTTTAGAATAGCTGGGCTTAAGGTTTTCATTAGATTCATTCTCACTTGATTCAGAGGAGGTGTATTTGAGTACCTTGGCACCCTTTGCCATGAAGCAATAGGTGGGAGCGTAGTCATCATCGCCTTCATTAGCCTTATTGGTGAGGTCATTTTCTTCAGTGGTGAAGATAGACTTGCTGACGAATGCAGTAGCAAGAGCTAGGCTCGCCATTCCGGATTTGGACTCCTCAGATGACTCCTCTTCCTGATTTTCTTCAGATTCAGCCTCAGAGTCCATTTCCTTGCCAATGAATGCCCTGGCCTTCTTGGAGCTTCTCTTCTTGTGATACGAAGGCTTTGAGGATTTTGATGATGAGGATTTTGTGGATTTCTTCTTTTTCTTTGCATCATCAGAACTGTAATCCTTGTATTTCTTCTTCTTTGATTCCTTTTCCCATTGAGGACAATCTTGAATGAAATGTCCAGGTTTCTTGCACTTGTGACAGAGCCTCTTCTTGTAGTCACTAGATGAGATATCATTGCTCCTTGAGGATCTTCCAAGGCGACCACGTCTTGAGAACTTTTGGAACTTCTTCACGAGCAGAGCCAGATCATGGCTCAGTTCTTCAGGATCACCAAGGCTGCTGCTAGAGTCTTCATCTTCGGACTCAGATACTGCCTTGGCCTTCAGTGCACGTGTTCTGCCATAGCCTGAACCATAGAGATCTCTCTTTTCAGCAAGTTGGAACTCATGAGTATTTAGCCTCTCGAGAATATCAGCGGGATCAAGTGACTTGTAATCAGCACGTTCTTGTATCATCAATGCCAGAGTGTCAAATGAGGAATCAAGAGATCTCAGCAATTTCTTCACCACCTCATGGTCGGTGATGTCAGTGGCACCAAGTGCTTGAAGCTCATTTGAGATGTCAGTTAGGCGATCGAAGGTTTGTTGAACATTTTCATTGTCAAGTCTTTTGAAGAGGTTGAAGAGATTGCAAAGAACATCAACTCGAGAGTCACGCTGAGTTGAGACTCCTTCATTTACTTTGGACAACCTGTCCCAGATAAGCTTCGCTATTTCCAAAGCACTCGCTCTTCCATACTGTCCTTTGCTCAGATGGCCACATATGATATTCTTCGCTTGAGAGTCGAGTTGCTTGAATCTCTTCACATCGGCAGCATTCAGAGAAGGTGTGACTGAGGGAACACCATTTTCCACAACATACCAGAGATCGTTATCAATTGCTTCAAGATGCATTCGCATCTTAGTCTTCCAGTAAGGGTAGTCCGTCCCATCGAAGGTAGGACACCCAGTAGAGACCTTGATCATACCCGTGGTCGACATAACTAAAACTCCAGGCGATTAAACCAAAATCACACAGAACAAGGGAGTACCTCGCTCTGATACCAATTGAAAGTGCGTTATATCGACTAGAGGGGGGCTGAATAGGCGATTTTTATGAAATTCTTCACTGAGGAATTTGCTGGTGAGGAAATTCCTTAGCGAAGAACTACTAGCAGCGGAATAAGTACTCAAAAGTAAACACAACAGAATACAAGCATAGTCATCATGATGAAATGAATACATGCACATAGTACAGGAAGCGTAATCATAGGATAACACAGGATTAAGACAAACAGACTGAAGAAATTGAACTGAGGAAATTGAGAAAGTCTTCAGTCACAGTCTTCAAACATAGATATGAACAAACATACAGCACAATTATGAGGAAATGAAAGAGTTGAGGAAATAGAACCAGTAAGCTCGGTGAAGACAATGATTTGGTAGACCAGTTCCAACTATTGTCTCAGTTGTATGTCTGGTTGGAGCGGCTGAGTATTTAAACTCGAGGACACATAGTCCCGGACACCCAGTTAAGGACACTTAGTCCAAGACACCCAGTCCTCACCATATTCTCCTTGAACTAAGGTCACACAGACCTCGTCCAATCACTCATGGTAAGTCTTCAGGCGACTTCCAAACCTTCACAAACTTGGTCACTCGGCGATCCACAATTCCTCTTGGATGCTCTAGACCATGACACCTAACTGTCTGGAAGGAGCACAGTCTTCAAAGGTAACAAGCATCGGATCCACTCAGGATCAATCTCTTCAGTGATGCTCAATCACTTGGGGTTTGTAGGTGTTTGTAGGTGTTTGGGTTTTTGGTTTTTGTTTTTTCCACACTTGATGATTTTCGCTCAAAGTCCTCAGAGGATGGGTTGCTCTCAAATGACAAGTGTCAGTTTCTCTCGGAGCAGCCAACCATCTAGTGGTTGTAGGGGCGGCTATTTATAGCCTAGGGAGCAGCCCGACATGATAAGACATAAATGCCCTTCAATGATATGACCGTTAGGTGGATAGTTATTTTGGGACAGTTGGCGCATAGCACAACAACGGTCGGAATTTTGAGTAGTAAAATCCTCAGGGCTATCATGTTCCTCACTGTGTAGGAAATCCGCACTGGCAAATTCCTTACTCCTTAGTCAGGACAAATTCCTCAGAGACCAGAAGAACTTCGTCTCTGTCACTGAAGAAATTGACTGAACTGTATGAGGTTTCCAATGGCTTCACTCAAAGGGATTGGTAGGTGTAGGATTTTGAGTTGAGCATCACATGGAAATTTTTCCTTAGTATTTCCTCGACCCCCTTTAACAGTACGGTGTTTCCTATGACTCAAGAAAGAGAAAAACAAAACTATGAACACGAAAGTCTTCAAGCTTCATATTTCTCGCATGAATATCAAGTCTTCACGGACACACCAATTTCTTCACTTTCAAAGTATTCATGAAAGTCTTCAGAAATACCAGAATCTTCAGTCGAAGATATTCATTTTTAGGGGTCGACTTTTCCTGTAAATATCAAAGTCCTCATAGACTTATAGACCTGTGTATACTCACACATGCATTAATCCCTTAACCTATAAGTCTTCAATACACCAAAATCACTAAGGGGCACTAGATGCACTTACACATTCTTCCTCCGACAGGCACTAGATGCTACCTTAGATTCTAGTTTTCTCCTCAGACCATGTGAAACCAGAAAACGGTCACCCCCGCCCCCACTGGTATTGTAGCTCGAAGCTCCCATACGGACACAACACCCACCGAAGCACGCAACTATTGCCGAAGTGGACGGTGCCGCAGCCTGGGAAGGTGATGGAGTCTCCTACATTGCCAAGGCGGAGCATGCCCTCTACGGCCGCGAGTAGTGCGTGCTAACTGTCCACGTGGAGGACAGTGTGATCTAGCGGCCCTCCCTCGTCGGCCATGAGGGGTAACTGTGCTCCAGCAACATGCCCTGGTCGTTCATGAGGAGGTGTATCGCGTCCTCGCCACTCACAATGTGGATGAGCGGGTTCTCCAACAGCATGCCCACGAGCATCACATCGTCGCCGCTCTTGATGTGGACGGGTGTGTGCTCCAGCAGAACGCTCGCGAACACCGCATCCTCGCCGCTCACAATGTGGACAAGCGCATTCTCCAGAAGCATGCCCGTGAGCATCGTATCATCGCCTCCCGCGAACATCACATCATCGCCACTCTCAACGTGGGAGAGCGAGTGGTCCGGTAGCACGCCCGCGAAAATCACGTCCTCGCCGCTGAAAGTGCAACTATCCCTGGGTGGTTTTGGTAATTCCTAACAACATATAGTTCATTGAGCTAATGCTATTTCAAGATAAACATTTTAGGAAAGCTCAATGATTGGCATGGCATGGATGAGAAAAGTGGACCCCTAAAAATGCTAAGGACAAAAACTCAAGCTCAAAGCTCAGGACTCTACATCTTTTCATTTTAAGTGATCCAAGATCACATTGAGTCCATATGAAAAGCCAAAACTATTAAGAGGGGATGAGGTGTTGCCTAATGGCTTGCTTGCTCAAAGTGCTTAGTGATATGCACCAAAACCCTCAACTACTTTCTCACATCCACATATGTCCCAAACCAAAAGTCAAACTCGGCCCCACCGAAATTTTCTATCCAGCGCCACCGAGTTCAGTTGACATAGCCACTGCCAGAAACCCTAGTCTTTTCGGTCTCATTGATAGGGATATCGGTCTCACTGAGATGGGATTGTAATCTCTCTGTTTCCCTTCATAACATTTCGGTCAAACCGAGATGAGCGATCGGTCCCACAGAGATTGAAGTGTAAACTCTTTGTTTCCCTTTCGTATCACTTCAGTCCAACCGAGATGAGCGAATCGGTCCCACCGAGTTTGCCTGACCAACTCTTTGTTAGTCCATTACCAAAATCGGTCTCACAGAGTTTGTGTAATCGGTCTCACCGAGATTACGTTATGCCCTATCCCTAACGAAATTGGTCCCACCGAGTTGACATGTCGGTCCCACCGAGAATCCTAACATTCATATTTTGAACTAAATCAGTCTGACCGAGTTTCATGATTCAGTCCCACCGAGTTTGGTGATTTGTGTGTAACGGTTAGAATTTGTGTGGAGGCTATTTATACCCCTCCACCCACTCTTCATTTAAGGAGAGAGCCATCAGAACATGCCTACACTTCCAACATACATTTTCTGAGAGAGAACCACCTACACTTGTGCTGAGGTCAAGATATTCCACTCCAACCACATAAATCTTGATCTCTAGCCTTCCCAAGCTGCTTTCCACTCAAATCATATTTCCACCAAATCCAAATCCTATGAGAGAGAGTTGAGTGTTGGGGAGACTATCATTCGAAGCACAAGAGCAAGGAGTTCATCATCAACACACCATTTGTTACCTCTTGGAGAGTGGTGTCTCCTAGATTGGTTAGGTGTCACTTGGGAGACTCCGTCAAGATTGTGGAGTTGAACCAAGGAGTTTGTAAGGGCAAGGATATAGCCTACTTCATGAAGATCTACCTGAGTGAGGCAAGTCCTTCATGGGCGACGGCCATGGTGGGATAGACAAGGTTGCTTCTTCGTGGACCCTTCGTGGGTCGAGCCCTCCGTGGACTCGCACAACCGTTACCCTTCGTGGCTTGAAGTCTCCATCAACGTGGATGTACGATAGCACCACATATCGGAACCACGCCAAAAATTTCCGTGTCTCCAATTGCGTTTGCACACTCCAAACTCCTCCCTTTACCTTCATATGCAATTGTTTTACTTTCCGTTGATATACTCTTAGAATTGCATGTGTAGGTTGATTGCTTGACTTGTGCTAAGTTGCTAAAATCTTCCAAGAATTAAAATTGGAAAAAGGCTAGATTTTTATTTGGTCAAGTAGTGTAATCACCCCCCCTCTAGACATACTTTCGATCCTACAAGTGATATCAGAGCTTTGGTCTCCATTTGCTTTGATTTCCATAGCTTTTGGTGGTCATAGCCTTGGTTTCACAACCTAGGAGAGTATGGCGTCTAGCGAGGTAAATTACCACCGTAGAGGTCCTTACTTTGATGGTACAAATTTTGCTAGTTGGAATCATAAGATGAAAATGCATATTCTTGGACATAACCCCGCCATTTGGGCTATTGTGTGTATTGGCTTGCAGGGTGAATTCTTCGATGGGAGAGAACCAAACCCTGAAGCTACCGCGGAAGAGTTGAAGATGCTACAATACAATGCTCAAGCTTGTGATATTCTCTTCAACGGGTTATGCCCCGAAGAATTCAACAAAATCAGCCGTCTTGAGAATGCAATGGAAATTTGGGATACTTTGGTTGATATGCACGAAGGTACCGAATCTGTCAAGGAATCCAAATTGGACGTGCTTCAAAGTCAGCTTGACAAGTTCAAAATGAAGGATGGTGAAGGCTTCGCTGAAATGTACTCTAGGTCTGCTCTCATCACAAATGAGATTGCCGGCTTAGGAAGTGAAGAGATGACCGACAGATTCATCATCAAGAAGATCCTAAGAGCCTTGGATGGAAAATATGATACCGTGTACACATTGATCCAAATGATGCCCAATTACAAAGATCTCAAGCCAACGGAAGTTATTGGAAGAATTTTTGCTCATGAGATGTCACTCAAGGATAAGGAAGAGCTTCAAAACAAGTCAAGTGGTGCTTACAAAGCCTCGTGTGATGCTCCCACATCATCAAGTGAGAAGCAAACATTCAATGAAGAATTGAGTCTAATGGTGAAGAACTTCAAAAAGTTCTACAAGAGTAGAAGCAAGGAAATAAGTTCCAAGTCAAGGTCCTACAATGAAAAAAGATCTTCTAGTCGTAAGCGCAATTGCTACAATTGTGGAAGACCCGGACACTATTCCAATGAGTGTACGGCTCCCTACAAAAGAAGAGAAGATTCTCCCTAAAAAAAGAAGTAGAAGAGAAGAATCACCATCATGAGAAAGAAGGAGTAGAGATGATCGTTATGAACGAAGACCCTCTCGAAGAAGCAAGGACTTGGAAACGAAGGACAAGTCATCAAGGAGCTACACAAAAAGAAGACATCAAACTCATGTTGGTGAATGGGTATCCGGTTCTGACTCCGACGATCACTCCGAAAGAAGTTATCACTCCGACTCTGAATATACTCAAGATGAAGGTGTTGCCAGACTAGCACTAGTTACAACCAACTCCTTCGACATATTTGACTCACAAAATGAAGGAATTGGGAGATGCTTCATGGCTAAAGGTCCAAAGGTAACACACCTCGAGTATGTTGATTTCAATAGTGATGAAGATGATTTGCTAGGAGATGATGATTTACTTGTTGACAACTCTAGTTATGAAAACTATGATGAGCTTGCTATTAATCATGATAATCAAGATAAAACGAATGACGATGATAAGAAGGAGATTGAGCGTCTAACTAAAGAGCTAAACACTCTTAAGTTAGCTCATGAAACTACCTTGGAAGATCATCAAGAACTTTTAAAGACTCATGACAAGGTACACTTTGAAAAGCTCAACCTTGAGCAAGAACATGAGTTTTTAAATGCAATCAATGATGATCTTCACAAGAAAACTTCTTCTTATATTGCCAAGCGTTTACTGTTGTCTACTTACATGCCACAAGTTAAATCTAGTAAGAAGAACAACAAAGATTTTTCATCTAGTAGTAACAACAATCATGCTAAATCCAATGTTGTTCCTTCTAGTAGCTCTGTTGATTCCACTAATGATTCTCTTAACCAAGTTACACTTGAGAAAGACAATATCTTATTGAAGGGAATTATAGAGAAAGGCGTTTACAAGAGCCTTGCCGGAAGTAAGCAATTTGAGGAAATTGTATGCAAGCAAGGAAGACACCGGAAAAATCAAGGTGTTGGTTTTGAATGAAAGTTCAATGACAATGGAGTTGAGTGGGAAGAAGATCAATACCCCAAGACGAAGTTTGTTCCTCAACAAGAGAAGTATGGTCCTATTTCTTTCAAAGAAACACAATCTCAAGATGATCTTCCACCACAAGACCACAAGCAAAAAGGCAAGGACAAGCTTCAAGAGGAGATTGATGCATTTGAAGAAGCACCCAAAGCCTTGGTCAAGTGGGTTCCCAAGACCACATCAAGTTCTACTTCATCAAGTACGACTACAACTCCAAGGATTCCCATCAAGATGGTGTGGATCCCGAAGAAGAAGAACTAGAGAATTCTTGAGGGTGACTCCGCCAACATACTTCACTCATATCATTTTGGCGAGGACAAGTGCAAACAACTTCCATATCTTGCACTAGTTCAAGGAGTCAGAAACCATCTTTTTGGTAAGACAAGGGACAAGGTAACCTAATGCTTACATGGACATCATCTTGTGTACACATCACTCTATGTCTATGGATATCCTTGTTTGTTCCTTGTGGGACTAACCCATGTAGGTACTGAAAGTGCAACTCACTCCAAAGGATTGCTCTGAGCGATCTACATCAACATTGAGCATCCACATCTTCAACACCTACATGAAGTCATCATCGACAAAACCCAAGGTTAGTTGATCCCTCTTAGGTGGGATATCACATCTAGGGGGAGCTTTACTTTAATCAATTGAGTTAAAGCAATTCTAATGGTGTGAACACAACAATGCTTTATGTAAAAGTGGCATCCCCACTTGCACTTAAACGATGAGTATGACCTACGATCAAATGTTATCATTTGACTCCTAAGTCAATATACTTATATATAGATGACCTAGTCATTGCCAATTGCTTGATAGATGCTAGAGTGCTTGTGCATGCTTTGTCACATATTTCTTTTGCCATCTTATTGTGTGAGCATGTTGGTTGCATACTTTACCCATTCGAGGACATCCATTTGTTGCTTTGATTGTTTGGCCTTTTTCTCTTTTGCCAAATGGATGGACAAGAATGCCTAAGAACTCCCTCTAGCTATCTATGCTTTTCTCGTCTCAAACTCTATTCATGCTACATCACAAAGTTTGAACAAGTCAGATTCGAACCACTCTATGTGAGGAGTACTCGGAGTTCCCAATTCGTCATAGACTTAAAATTCCAAAACCTATTTGTGTATCTCGGTCTGACCGATTCTTCCTTTTCAGTCCTACCGAGATCACTTAGTTGATCTAGGTTTTCAATCTCAGTGCAACCGATTAGAACCTTTCAGTCACACCGAGTTGCAGTAACTGCCTGCAGTTTTGCATCCCAGTGCCACCGAGTTGTTCCACTCGGTCACACCGACAGGTTCAGCTTATATATACCGACGGGCCAAATTTTGGAAATTTTTCCGAAACCCCTTCGCCCGCGCATAACCTAGTCTGCCACTTAGGGTCTCCGTATCGTCCTCTCGTTGCCAGCGACCTCCTGCCGCTGGTCTCCGCCGACGTCAATGGATATCTGCCCTGCCGTTGCCACCGTAGCAATTTCGCCGCCGAACTAGGATACAAACTTGATCTTTGTGCTAATCCATAACTCTGATTCTTAGCACATTGCTTTGCCATGATTCTTGCCACGAATGAAATCATCCTGTCCAGCGAAAACGTCCCATAGATTGGTTTTGATTTGAAAATTTAGGGTTAGGTCTCCGCCAAATTCATCTCGGACCGACCGAGTTGTAGAAATCGGTCTCACCGATTTGGCTTAGGCCATTGCAGATGCGTTTTCGGTCTGACCAAAAATTGCAAATCGGTGTGACCGAGTTCAATTCTCTATGAAACCCTAGCAGTCCTGTTGCCACCGAACTGTGACTCGGTCTGACCGAGTTAACTAGTTTAGGTTCCAAAAACTGGTTCGATATCACCGAGTTTACAAATAGGTAGATCCGAAATGCTTTTTGTGAAGAATCAAAACTAAGTTCTTCAGTCAATTGTTTTGGAAAACTCCTGTACTTTGTGATGCTCATCTACTCTACCTCATCTATAATCAATTCACAGGGTCTGCTGACAGTTTACCTGCACGATGTCTAACCAAAGTGATAGCCAGAACAAGTCTGAGGAGCAGGTTCAACTAAGTGAGGGCACTAGTCCCTCCAGTTCATCTGATGATGGCAGCAGGAGCACACCAAGTAACTTGCCAAAGGCAGCCACCAGAACAAGAAAGAAGAAGACCTCAGATTCTGAGGATGAGGATTATGTGGCTGTTGAGGAAGAAGTCAGCTCCAAGAAAAAGGTGCTGAAAAAGGAGTATGGCTCAGCTGCTACAGTCAAGCCAGGGATGCATAAGAAGGCACCAGCAAAGAGAGTCCCCATGTCTAGGCCAGAGCATCCACTGCTGAAACCTCCAAGCCATCTGAAGAGGCAGTTGGAGAAGGCAAGTAGAGGAAGGAAAGGGTCAAGAAGACCACTGCCAGAGTGCTTGGTAGATCATCAATTATGAGAGATGATGATGAAGAGGAAGAGGATGCTGCACCAGCACCCAAAGCTCAAAAGCTCATGGGATATGCAAGTCCACTACTGGAGGAAGCAGAGGAGAAGAAGGGCAAGTCCACTACTGATGCTTTCAAAAGAGTGCCACGAGGTCCAAGGTCAGTTGCAGTGCCTGTGATAGATACTCGAGCTTCAGTGTCAGCACCAGCAGCCACAGCTCCAGTGCCACCTCCAGCACCCACTCCATCAGCTCCAACTACTTCATCGGAAGCCTTCGTCCTTGGAGTTCTCTCTACACCACCTCCCGAAGATCAAGCCTGAGAGTCGTTTAGCACTATGCATTTTTGAACTTTTTGGTAACTTGTTGCCAAAGGGGGAGAAAAATGTATAGATCATAGGCTTTGAGAGAGAGTGTTGTTCTTTTTATCTCTCTTGCTATTTTGGTTGAACTTCTTTATTGAGTGCTTGTGTGAGATAATTTATGTCCTTGTGAGATACTTGTTGATCATGTGGTTGATCATATGCTACATTAATGTTTCGTTGAATGATGCTATCCTTCACATTTCTTATATGATCATTCACTTGCTTGGAGATGAGTGCATGCTTGTAATCTCTATCATTTTGAGCGCTCCACCAAGATGTATGTGACATGGAAGAGTAACCCATGATCCTAATCGAGTGTGCACTTGCATTCAAAAGCAAATTTTAAATAATGCACAAATTTAGGGGGCACTCTTCCCTATCACATACTTCTCAAAGCGACGATGTCTTTTCAATCTTATTTATCATTTGTCGAAGCTTTGATCTATATGTTGTCATCAATTACCAAAAAGGGGGAAATTGAAAGAGCAACTATCCCTGGGTGGTTTTGGTAATTCCTAACAACATATAGTTCATTGAGCTAATGCTATTTCAAGATAAACATTTCAGGAAAGCTCAATGATTGGCATGGCATGGATGAGAAAAGTGGACCCCTAAAAATGCTAAGGACAAAGAATTGGCTCAAGCTCAAAGCTCAGGACTCTACATCTTTTCATTTTAAGTGATCCAAGATCACATTGAGTCCATAGGAAAAGCCAATACTATTAAGAGGGGATGAGGTGTTGCCTAATAGCTTGCTTGCTCAAAGTGCTTAGTGATATGCTCCAAAACCCTCAACTACTTTCTCACATCCACATATGTCCCAAACCAAAAGTCAAACTCGGCCCCACCGAAATTTTCTATCCGGCGCCACCGAGTTCAGTTGACATAGCCACTGCTAGAAACCCTAGTCTTTTCGGTATCACTTATAGGGATCTCGGTCTCACCAAGATGGGATTGTAATCTCTCTGTTTCCCTTCGTAACATTTCAGTCAAACCGAGATGAGCGATCGGTCCCACTGAGATTGCATTGTAAACTCTCTGTTTCCCTTTCGTAACACTTCGGTCCAACCGAGATGAGCGAATCGGTCCCACCAAGTTTTCCTGACCAACTCTTTGTTAGTCCATTACCAAAATCGGTCTCACCGAGTTTGTGTAATAGGTCTCACCAAGATTACGTTATGCCTTAACCCTAACAAAATCGGTCCCATCGAGTTGACATGTCGGTCCCATCGAGAATCCTAACGTTCACATTTTGAACTAAATCGGTCTGACCGAGTTTCATGATTCGGTCCCACCGAGTTTGGTGATTTCTGTGTAACTGTTAGATTTTGTGTGGAGGCTATTTATACCCCTCCACCCACTCTTCATTTAAGGAGAGAGCCATCAGAACATGCCTACACTTCCAACATACATTTTCTGAGAGAGAACCACCTACACTTGTGCTGAGGTCAAGATATTCCACTCCAACTCATAAATCTTGATCTCTAGCCTTCCCCAAGTTGCTTTCCACCCAAATCATCTTTCCACCAAATCCAAATCCTATGAGAGAGAGCTGAGTGTTGGGGAGACTATCATTTGAAGCACAAGAGCAGGGAGTTCATCATCAACACACCATTTGTTACCTCTTGGAGAGTGGTGTCTCCTAGATTGGTTAGGTGTCACTTGGGAGACTCCGTCAAGATTGTGGAGTTGAACCAAGGAGTTTGTAAGGGCAAGGAGATCGGCTACTTTGTGAAGATCTACCCGAGTGAGGCAAGTCCTTCGTGGGCGAAAGCCATGGTGGGATAGACAAGGTTGCTTCTTCGTGGACCCTTCGTGAGTGGAGCCCTCCGTGGACTCGCACAACCGTTACCCTTTGTGGGTTGAAGTCTCCATCAACGTGAATGTACGATAGCACCACCTATCAGAACCACGCCAAATATCTCCGTGTCTCCAATTGTGTTTGCACACTCCAAACTCCTACCTTTACCTTCATATGCAATTGTTTTACTTTCCGCTGCTATACTCTTAGAATTGCATGTGTAGGTTGATTGCTTGACTTGTGCTAAGTTGCTAAAATCTGCCAAGAATTAAAATTGCGAAAAGGCTAGATTTTTATTTGGTCCACATTCTAATCACCCCCCTCTAGGCATACTTTCGATACTACAACCACTCAGGTGCATGAGCATGTTCTCCAACAGCATAGCCGCGAGCATGGCATCCTCGCGGCTCTCGAGATGGTTGAGCGCGTGCTCCAGACAGTAACCCAAGAGTTGCGACGCGAGCACCGCACCCCTGGCTACGTGGAGTACTGCATGGTGCCTATCGTGGTTTAGGAAAATCCCGTGACTCCGCCACTCCCTGGAGGAGCGCGAGCTCAAGTGGGCGCTCGAGGAGTCCCGCACCGATATGCAGGTGGCAGCGGACATGCAAGATTATCCTTCGAGATCTCCTCCTCTTACGAAGACACCTCCACCGCCCCCGTCGTACGTCCTCTGCCTCGTCTTTGGCAGACATTTGGAGTTTAGTTTTATGGAACATTAATATTTGGACTAATGCTAAAAACAACCTATGACCAACAGGCATAAATAGATGATGTGGCGGCATTGTATGCTGGAGTATTTTGCAATTTATTGATTGCATGCATGACTAGCTTATGTGGCTTGGTTGCATGGCTAGGAAAGGCTAGAGAAAATAAATAGATGATGTGTTTAGAGTGCACTCCACTAAATGGGAGCATGTATATATCTTTAGAGTTCAATCCACTTTTTTCAGATGCTTAGGTGCACTAGATGCGTGCCACACTACAAAATGTTAGAAAAAAAATCTGCTCCAATGTTTTAAAAATCTATTATTATCTTGAAACTAGCCACACCCGCTCCTCACCTCATCAAACTAGCCCGAGGAATATGTCTTCAGTGAAACATAATTTATTTTTACTAATATATGTATATCAAAACTAGAGTGTTTATATTTCAAGTTTGTGAACAAGTATTATTCTACTACTTTGGATCCATTGCAATGCACGGGCCGACACATTGGTAGTAGTAAGAAACAATTTCGGGTTTGAAATGAGTTCATACTATGAGAGCATCACAAGGCCTGGCGCAGGAGTTACATTTCCCTCTCGGTCCTACGGGACCGAGCTTTAGCGGCTAGTGCACCTACCTTTGAGTCAATGACATGTGGACCCTAAATGCGGCTGACCCGCATGTCATTCTCATAAAAGCAGAGGGATGGTGGGACCGAGAGGGGTGAGGCGCAGGTCGGCGGACATGTGGGTGTCATGGGTTCGAGTGGCGTCGTGGGAATCATGTGGGACGAGGCTTGCCTGCTCCCCTCCCATGCTCCGATCCGTAATCCGGCACCACTAATTTTCATCCAATGGTTATAATAGATTTCCTCATGTGGGTCATCTATAGCCTCAAAAAGGTAAACAAAGGCATATTTCCAGGAAATAATTTCCTGCATGAATGTGTACACGCATGCAACACCCTTTCCTTTCCTGCTCATCCTCCAAGCGTGGCAACTGGTGCCTGCCTAACCCATGTAGCACGCTGCACCACTAGCGAGTAGCACCTCCTCCACGCCAACATCAGCTTCTGGGCCATGCACATGCAGCTGCTCCCGTAGTATTTTACCCGCAGGTTTGACTGCAGTACCACACTGATCTTTTTTGTGGGGTAGTACCACACCGATCTTGGACGAAACCATGGAGCTTGTGGCCAAGAAAAGTCTCTGCCTGGCCGACGCATGTTGAGGTGCTTGTCTATTGTGACGTGCCGCACGATGTTTACTATCTCACGCTCCAGATGAGCGGCAGGGTGCTACTCCCGATCATCAGTGGTGCGACGACAATGACGGTCGGGTGGGAGCTCGCGCGGGAGCCAGTGATCTACCCGGGGCACATAGCTCGACTTGGGCTCAAGATTCCGACCGCTTGCACTGTCCCGAGGATGTACCACTCAACGGCGAGGCTGGAATGCTAGATACGTATAGGCGTGTGCTCATGGGAGGGAGCAACCTGCTCAACGGATAACGGTTTGCGAACGTGATGTACTCGACGTAGTTGAGCTAGTGAGCCTGGAGGCCTTCCTGCCATCGTACATTGACACGCAGTTCAACGGCATGCGGCCACAGGCCAGCGTAGGTCAGGTATGGAGAAGCAGCATCGGTGTGGTTCGAGATACCCAGCTTGCCGTTGTCGCGGCGGTGGTTGTGATTCACTCTTTCGAGATGAACCGGCCGGTGGTGGCCTGGCCATGGCGAGGGTGCCACAGCTGGACGACGGGGTGTTACGAGGCGTAGATGGCACACCGAGGGGTATTGCAGAAGTAGAAGGCAAAGGCGGGCCTTTATATTATTTATTATATTTGTGGCTGAGGAGTGATGCCCGGGACGAAATGTGTCATAGCCGCTGGATGAAAATTGGATGGTGCGGGAGTACAGATCAGAGCTAGGAGCGGAGCATGCAAGCCGCGTCCAATTGTGCGTGGCTGTGGTAGAAACTTGATGGTCACCATAGTTCAGTTGGTCCGCATGTCATGCACACAAAGGCAGAGGAGAGGTGGGGCCGAGAGGGGTGAGGCGCACGTCGGGGGACGTGGTGCCATGGGTTGGAGCGGCGTCGTGGGAATCACATGTGGTAGTGGTGAAATGTGATGGTTGCCATGGTTCAACTTCCATGGACAAGCTGTCATGTCTACTGACACATGCATTGCATACCGCTCACTTCAAGGAGTAGTAGTAGAGAAAACTAGGCGGATAAATAGTTCATTATAGTCAAGCAGACCTATATCAATGTACACTTGTTCCAAAGACATGCACACCAGCGAAATAGTTCATCTATATGAATGTACACAGAGATGAAATATAATTTTTACAAGTGAGGAAATAGTTCATCTATATCAATGTACAAAGAGAGGAAATACAATTTTTACAAGAGAGGAAATAGTTCATCCATCTATAGTTCTTCTTCTTCTTCAAAGACGACCATAATCCCAGCGTCTTGTCACCCTTCTCAAGATTTGTTCCGAGCACATAATTTGCTACGTCGAACAGGGATGGTGTTTTTTTTATCACAACCGTCTACTGGAATTCTGGTTTGCAGGTTAGCGATGTTTTTCAAGTCAAGGTTGTACAGAGCCAGCTTCTCTTTGTCCCCTTCTATGGCTGCCCCGTAGAAGTATATGTCCTCCCGAGACATGAAATCATGGAGCTCACCTGGTATGGAGGGAGCATGTATGATGTGATGCACCAAAACTTCATCTTCGAGGCACAGCTAAAGGACGACAACGCGTTGATACATCTCCGTCGTATCTATAATTTTTGATGGTTTCATGCCAATACTATACAACTTTTATACACTTTTGGCAACTTTTTATATGATTTATTGGACTAACCTATTGATCCAGTGCCAGTTCCTGTTTTTTGCATGTTTTTTGTATCGCGGAGTATCCATATCAAACGAAGTCCAAATGCAATCAAATATCATAGAGAATTATTTTGGAATATATGTGATTTTTGGGAGTTGGAATCACCGCAAATGGAGGCCCACACAGACCACAAGACACCAGGGCACGCCAGAGGCCCCTGGCACGCGGTGGTGGGTTGTGCCCACCTCGTACGTCGGCTGGATCTCTACTTCAGGCGAAGGAAGCTTATATCCGGAAAAAAAATCGTGTTAAAATCTCAGCGCAATCGGAGTTACGGATCTCCAGGAATATAAGAAACGGTTTTCGGCCAGATCTGGGAACGCGAAAAAGAAGAGAACAGAGAGGGAGATCCAATCTCGGAGGGTCTCCCGCCCCTCTGCCACCATAGGAGACCATGGACCAGAGGGGGAATTCTCCTCCCCCATCTAGGGGGGAGGCCATGTAAGAATAAGAAGTAGGGGGGCTCTCTCCCCCTCGCTTCCGGTGGCACCGGAGTGCCACCGGGGCAACGATCGGGATGGCGATCTACATCAACAATCTTGCT
Organism: Triticum urartu; assembly: GCF_056163025.1. Classification (NCBI taxonomy): domain Eukaryota; kingdom Viridiplantae; phylum Streptophyta; class Magnoliopsida; order Poales; family Poaceae; genus Triticum; species Triticum urartu. Next base: position 439,172,138 of record NC_141879.1, on the reverse strand, counting down.
ACCGTCAACACCAACTTTCCCCCTCTATGAAGCGGTGTAACACCTCTTCCCCCCGCTGTAATCTCGACTTAAACATGGTGCTCAACTCCATATATCATTTCCCAATGATCTATGGTTATCCTATGATGATTGAGTAGATCCGTTTTGTCTTGTGGGTTAATCGTGATCTTGGTTGGTATGATTGTATATTTTATTTATGGTGTTGTCCTACGGTTCCCTCCATCTCGCGCAAACGTGAGGGGCCCCCACTGTAGGGTGTTCCAATATGTTCATGATTTGCTTAAGGTGGGTTGCGAGAGTGACAGAAACTTATACCCGAGTAGGTGGATTATGGCGTATGGGAGTAAAGAGGACTTGATACTTAATACTATGGTTGGGTTTGACGACCTTAATGATCTTTAGTAGTTGCGGATGCTTGCTAGAGTTCCAATCATAAGAGCATATGATCCAAGTAGAGAAAGTATGTAAACTCATGCCTCTCCCTCATATAAAGTTGCAAGAATGATTACCGGTACTTGTTATCGATTGCCTAGGGACAAATAACTTTCTCATTGACAAAAGCTCTATACTAAAATTTACTTAGTCATGTCTTTATCTAAACAGCCCCTAGATTTTATTTACATGCTCTTTATTATCTTGCAAACCTATCCTATCACACCTACAAAGTACTTCTAGTTTCATACTTGTTTCTAGTAAAGCAAACGTAAAGCGTGCGTAGAGTTGTATCGATGGTTGATAGAACTTGAGGGAATATTTGTTCTACCTTTAGCTCCTCGTTGGGTTCGACACTCTTATTTATCGAAAACGCTACAAACGATCCCCTATACTTGTGGGTTATCACACGTTGGATCTTCCGAGTGGCACGCTCCGTGTACTCCGCGTTGAGACCGACGACCTTCATCTCCACCTTTTGGAGGGAGTTGGATACATTGTTGATCCACTCCCGAAAAACCCTTGGGTGGTCGGTGACGGTGGCAACTATGCTCAACAAGCCTTCGATGAGGACATGTTTGACGCTAAAAACCTGCATTGGGATCTCCTTCGCCATTTGGAACCGCTGGACCAGAGGGCTATGGTTTGGAGAGTTAGGATTAAGATGGCTAGTCCAACTGAAGAAGGTGATTATTTAAAGGGGCTTCGGAATTACTCAAGGAGGATGTGAATCCAGTGGGGTTTGAATGCAAATGAAGGAAAGGTGAAGAAGACGACGAAAATTGGTTCCCGATGGAGAAGTAAATGGGAGAAGTGGCATGCAGGCAGTTGATTAGACGGCTAGGTAGACCAACCTGCAAAATGAAAAGACTATGTGGGTAGTGTACTGAGGAGTGGTCCTTGTCCGTGTGCATGCCCATCCTTCGATCGCTACATGTGCCACTGGTTCGTTGAGGTCACTCTTTAGAATCACCATGGCGAAACATTTTATGATTCGTTTTTATTTCTGCACCCCTCCTAGCAGGTGGGACCTACGCAAAAACAACTTGGGTGGATGAACATATATACAAACATATGTTCACACAAAAAATGTGTCGTAGCTAGTTCGGATTGATAATGGTGCATGCCTGCGAGATGCAACCTTTTCTAGTTAAGGAATGTGCGGTTATCCTCAAAAGAGAAAAAATCCCTTCTTTGCGCTTCCACATGCATGAGAATTTGGTTATGCTTGCAATATGGATGTTACTTGGAGGATGAAGTGAACCCAGAGGCATGCTAGACGGAAGACCTATTTCTGCTATACGGCACTACTCCATATGTTACTACTAGTAGTAGTACAACTATGGTACACTTGATGGTCAAAATATTATTCATTCGGTCCTCACAGTGAAGTGACAAGACCTTGTGCCCGAGGTGACACTAGTCCAGGCGGCATGTTTGAGTTACCAAAGTCAGCCTCACCTTGTGCACTATGCAGTCACTCTCACCGCCGCTGTATAGCATGCCTCGCCTCGTCTTCCTCTCGCCTAGCACCACTCCATCTCCATCTCCGTATTGCCGGAGATCCCGAGGTCACTCTTCATCATCTCACTATGCCCCTGCGTACCCTCGCCTCGCTTTCCTCCCCCAGTACCACTATTCCCTCGTTAGCCGCTCCAGCACCGAGAGCTTTCACCCCGTAATTCAAGCCCCCCAAAACCTCACCTTCCAAACTCCACCATGGCCGAACGCGAACCGTGCAACATCCATATGAGCCACGGTTGGAGCAATCTCCCCAGTGACATCCTCAACCTCTATTGTTCATGTATGGATATGTTGAGCACCGCGCGGCTGGCTGCATGCTCGAGGGACATGCACGTGACCATCGTCGAAGCGAGGCCTCAGCTTTTCAAGACACCCTGCTTGCTGTTATCTAGTCTAGCGAGATTTTCTCGCCATGATACGAAGGCGTACATGATGCCCATTGACTTCCTTCCGACCTCCATTAGTCGAAACTTCTTTGCAGGTATGTAGTGGGTCGCCGTACATCATTTCCCTCAACTTCGATCTGATCACCATCGCCTGTAGCTTCTTGGCAGGTATATACTAGGTCGGCATGAACTCCCACTAGATGGCTGCCATCAGAGAAGATGGGAAAAAGTTGGTGCTCGTGAACTTCCAGACATCCCATGAGATTATCCTTCCTCTATTGGAGTATGTTGGGTTTTAACGTAGCAGTCCAAGTCATCTAGACTACCATGTCAGTTGGACGGACCTTGTTTTGCAGAAGATTGTAATCTGCCAACTGCCCACACGATATGCGGATTACGTAGACTTCAAGCTAATTGCCTTGTTCGACCATGGACTCGCCTATCTTTCCGGCGGTGCCTTCTTTAGCTGGAGATGACTGACCTTGTAGTGGATCGTCAAAGCTGGCACACACTTCTCTGATGCTACTGAACACAATGGCATCATCTACATGGTCAACAAAGCAGATAGCACCACGTATGGCTCGGACGGCGCGTGTAAGAGTTGCTTTCCTCTGATTTTAATGATAACGCAACGACACTGTTTGAACTTTTTGTGATGATGGGCATATCCCTGGTTGAGCAGAATTTGAGTAGAACTATGGCAATGTATTAGAGACGCCGTAAATCAGCTATATTTGGAATGAGTTAATTCATGCGATTGTGACCGTGTCATTACAGCCAATTTGTACCCTTGAATAATCAAACGGTTAGGAAGATATGCATATTCTCCTTACTTTATAGTAATCTACATACTACTAAATATGAGTGTGTATAAATAGCCATGTTAGTTTCCTCATTTTCATGATGTAGAAACATGCATCAAATTGTTGGTTTCATCTAACCATACATTAGGGAAGTAAATGTGCATATGGAGAACTCTATATTTGGAAGTATTGAAATCCTGTAATGCTTACCATGTGTACATACCGATATTCGGCCTTCAACAATCAATGGTTAGAATAATATCCTCACAAGAATTTTGCCCACAAAAGATGAGTATATAACAATGCATGGTCTGTTAGTTTCCTTGAAGAATTTGGTTGTGAGGACAGAACATGATTACATAACATGCATGACATGGTAGTTTCCTGTGAAAAGTCGATTATGAGATAACGTTAATATAACCATGCATGTCACTTCTATATTTTTGAACCCAGTATACATTTCCCTGTATTTTCCTCACAGTTCCAATAGGGACAGGTCAATGTTGTTTCTTGCATTATCCTAATCATTCTTTGTACAATGTTGATCTTACATTAACAATGCCTGTCCTTTTTGAGATGATGGTGTGTCCCTACAGTTACTGCCCTTTGTAATCACATCGCCTTTGCCAAAACAGGGAAGCACAACTGGCTCCTCGCTCGATCAGACGACGACAAAAGACCGATGATCATTCACACACATGAGCCGAAAGAGTTATATTGCAAAAATCCATTGTGTACAAGCACCGTGAAATACGTGAGTATTCGGACAATGGCTGTTACGTCTATGAGCAGGATACCAGCTTGTTGGGTCCTTTAGGACGTTTGAGTTGGAGGCGGGTAAACAGCCTTGGTTCACACTCTCTGTTTCTCGGACTCAATTATCCAATTAACCAGGAGATCACCATTGGAAAGGACCTTGATGGCAGAGAGGCTCTATTTGCTAGGTAAAACTGTGTGTACATGACGAGCCCTAGGACTTCGGGAGTAGACTCCCTTGATTATCAACGATACAGCCTGTAGCCAAAAGAAGGTGAGAATGACAAAGGCATATGGATTAACTTTGATCCTTGGATGTCTTAAGTCCAATAGGCAGTGATGTGGTTCAAGCCTTCAGGTTGATAGGTAATTGGGCTGTCGCGTCGGAAGGGTGGAGTTCTGGTGTCTCCGAATCACTGGTGGCTGAAGCGGGGCTGCAAATTATGATGGTGCTGGATTATCCCTCTTCGAATGACTTGTTGTCTTTGCTGCTTGTTCTGGATGGGTAGTTCTCTCTTTTGTTATGCATACTCCTTGTCATTTGGTCATCCTCATCTATGTCACTCTTACTATGTAATAGTTGCCTCTATTTAGAATGTCATTCTCGTCTGGATCATGAGAATCTGAGCGCTGCAGATGGGTGTGTTTTGGTGGTGCAGCAAGACTTCTTATGAACTATCATGTTTTGTTGTTTATGTCAGTAGTAGTCACTAGTCAGTATTTGGATGTTGTATATATCGTTGTTTCGAACTATTTATTGTCTCGGACTACTGGTGGGCTAAATGAGGGCATCACCATTCTCTAGTGTTCAGAGTATATCTCCTTTTTTCAAGTTATATAATTTGATCTCACTGTCTTTTCGATGATGTACACTTGTTTGGGCCAGTGAGGCGTCATTAAATATGGGGCGACTAGTAACGCAATGCCAAACAGGTCAATTATGACTCTCAGGTCGGGCGCTCAAAAAAAGAGAGAAAGAGGACTCTTAGGCCGACATGTGGGCACCATCGGTCTTCTCGTGCGCTTGTGTGCCGAGAGCATATTGGTGTGTGTTCAAAATTCGTGCTACCTTTTCATCCCCGATCTCCTGCCCCTCCCCCACCAATGGAATCTCGATTCCTACCCTAGTTCCCCCAAATCCCCCTCCTGTACTCCCTGTACTCAAGCGCACAATCATGTCGCCGGTCAACACGGATCTCCGAGCTGGAGATCCTGAGGTCCATCCTGCCTTTGGGCGCTGCGTGTTATTGCTCAACAGTGGCACGGCGGCGCTTGACGACCAGTTTTCCGGAAAAGTGCTGATGGTAACCATCAACAGCGACCGGCCTCCCATCTCACTACACGACCTTGTCAAAGCTCTTGGCATTCCGCACGGCATCCAAGTAAGTGACTTGCTCGTCGAAGTCTGTCCGCCACCGGTTGATTTCTTTGTTAGGTTCCGGACAACTTTCCACTGCAGTCGTGTGTTCGAATCTTCCCGATGTTTGTTCTGCGATGGCGTGCTGGTGAGCTTTGATCAGTGGCACCCAGGATGGGGCTCAGTGCTCTCTGGGCTTGAGTTTTTAACAAAGCTTACCTTCCATGGAATGCCTCGACATGCTTGGAATAGCGAGTCCATGAATGAGCTTATCAACGACCTTGGAGGTGAGCTCGTAAGTATGTTTGTTCCTCCAGGTAGCTGGGCTCTGACGGTTATGGCATGGATGAAGAAGTCATCCACCATACCGAAGGTGATTGGTGTTGAGATACCGGTGCAGGAACCGGGGTTGCACTATTCGTCACCACCAAGGCTTCCGCGGACCACGTTAGGGATGTACCTGTATCGAGTGTTTGTGCATGTCGAAGAAGTGCTCAATCCATCAACCGAAGTCCTACCGCCGCCGCTAGTGCCAGGGTCCGTCGACGATGTCCATTACAGGAGTCAATGTCAGACTTTCCCCGTGTTGTTCGGAACGATGGATGGCATGGGGCCTACTCCATCGTGCGGTGGAGGCCACTGCTTCTTCGGGAGAAGAGGCAGGGCTGGCTGCCTTGATGTGCTCTAATTTGAGGTAACAACTGAATGTTCTCTGATACTAGTTAAATCCGAGCTATCGGTGTGAAGCACTAATGTGCGAGTACATTTGATTGTGACCTATTCTATTTTTGTACCTGAATTTTTTTAGAAAGGGGTGTATGTCAACTTAATGTGCTAGCAGAACTTATTGTGTTGTCTGTCTACTTTCTTTGCACAACATATATTTCCCCGTCATTGATAAAGACGATGAACCGTTATGTACGAGTTCATTGGTTTCAATATAACCCTACCCGTAGCGATCCAGTGCTTCCACCCTAATTGTGCCGCCTGCGTGAAATTTTTGTATGCAAGTTAAGTGTGTTATGATGTTCCATATGATTGTGTCAATTATATAAGTTTTTACTGAGCATCAGCAATTCATATGGCTGAAAGATGTATTTACGAGCATCGGCCGATGGGTCTCTCTCTCACACACACACACAAACACACACACGCGTACGCGCACACACACAAGTGGAACCCATTGAATTATTTCTTCGCTCGTGACAACTTTTAATTAGGTTCCGCTATACTCTAACTTCTTTCTTAAGTTATTAATTGAGCTCAGTGACTTCAAAAATTTGTACAGAAGCCTTGTTTGGGCATTTTCAGGCGTCGTTGAATGTGGGCTGAGTTGCCATGTAAAGTTGTATTGTACTACACATGCCTTTTTTGTTAAACATCAGCAATGCAACTGGGCCGACAATTGTACACAAGATCCTAAAATAAGTGCAGCCTAGCCTATGTTTCTTTTAATAAAATGCACAACCCAGATCATTTTTTATATAATAAGATTACCAAGCCCAACTTAATTTTTTAATAATATTCATATCTCAATATTATTTTTTATACGAAATGCTCAGTCCAGACCATCATTGTTTTTTCACCTATCCCACAAAATGGGTCCATTTATACTAAAATCAAATGGCTTGTCAATTATCAAAAATGATAAATGCACTGCATGTATGCAATATTATTTTTCACCTAGCTTAGTAAATAGGTGTATTCGAATAAATAATCAAATGAGCGGTAAATTATCATAAATAGTAAATCGCAGCCCTGGAAATAGATTATTTTTTGAGTGAAAGCCCAGGAAATAGATGTAGGCCCTGTTTGATAGCTCTGTAATTTCTATGCATTTGGAGAATACTACAGTTTTTTCAAATACTATGGTTTTAATTACGGTGAGCTCTTTGGTTCCCACAAAAAACAATAGTATTAATACTGCAATATTTCCCAAAACACAGTATTTCCTCTGTTTTAAGAAAAGAACCCCAAACCTCTTTATTAAAAACTCAACATGCAAGAAAAACAGGCCTGTCTCTTTCTTCTTCCTTGTTCGCTTGCAAGCCACCGCAGCGCCGCTGATGCTCTCTCGTTGCCGGAGCCTGGAGATAGTCTCACCGTTGTTCCTTCATTCGCTTCCAAACCCGCCTCCCTTCTTTCTTGATGTATCATGTTTTATGATGGTAATATGTTTGAACTAATGCTTGAGGAGCCACCAATCAAATCCACTGCAAGGCATCGAGCTTGGCTGCATGGTTCCAGTTTACGCGCGGCTCCACGTGGTGCGCCGTCGGCTACGTCGTGTTGCGGACTGTGAGGTCCTAGCTCCATGCGTAGCTCCAGATGCACCTTGGCAGCAGCACATGTCGGTGTCAAAATCGTCCGATCTCGGGTAGGGGTCCCTAACTGTGTGTGTGAGGACGAAGGTAACAAGAGACAGGGGAGACACGATGTTTACCCAGGTTCGGGCCCTCTTAATGGAGGTAAAACCCTATGTCCTGCTTTATTGTATTCGATGAGTATAGGGTTACAAGAGCTGATCTACCTTGAGACAATAGTGGCTAAACTCTAGATGTCTAGCCTATGTGATTTGTGATGGCCTCTACGGACTAAACCCTATGGTTTATATAGACACCGGAGGGGCCTAGGGTTCTACAGAGTCGGTTTACAGAGAAAGGAGACTACACATCCGGACGTCAAGCTTGCCATCCACGCAAAGGAGAGTCCCATCCGGACACGGGGGAAGGCCTTCTATCTTGTATCTTCATGGCCCATCAGTCCGGCCCATGCTACACAGCCCGGACACCCGAGGACCCCATAATCCAGGACTCCCTCACTGCGGAAGAGTGCCAATGAGTTCGCGAGGTGACACACGTCGTGTTGTGGTAGTTCAACTTCCTCCTCTTTGGTGAGCTAGCTACATGCTGAACTATGGGCATGGTCATTGACAGTGGCCTTTGTGCATGACCATTCAAAGTTTGTGCATGTAGGTGGCCTTTGTGCATGGCCGTTGAGTTATGCAGCAGCTGGATAGCTAAGGAGAAAACGTCTAGCTAGCCAATTTACGTGGATATATGCAGCACCAGCCAAACAGCTCAAAGTATTGTCAATACTTCAAAATACTGGATATATCAAAACTGTTGTATTTTATACCCATATGCAAAAATACTGTAGTTTTTCAATACTATGATTTTTAATACTTCACTAGCAAACACAACCGTATAGGCAAACAAAATGAAATGGGTAGTAAAACCTAAATAAATGGACTGCATTCTGCCACAGCTTTCCGAAGATGACTTTTTTGGCCCACTAGATGAAACATGCGGAAGGTGTTGTCCATTTAGTGAAGAAAACGATTTAATGGTCTAAAACAAAAAGTCAACAAATTATTCTGACATTTGTAGTCATTGGATTGACATCCAACGGTGATCCTACTTCGTCAATTTCTGATCAAGTTGCTCTTGCTCCAGCCGCCAAAACCATCGCCGAATGGAGCACCTGCATCTGCCTCCCATGGCTGGTTGTGCTGCCGCATAGGGCTCACCGCCCCACCCTACTCCCAGCGGAGGCTAGATCATACTTGTACTCACCCACACCTTTTGTTATTCACCGGCAAAGGCAGCTGAACCAGTCCCTCGTACTCCCCTCCGCCAGGGACTCGAGTGCCCCTCGTTCCACGACTCCAGATCGTTCCCATATTAGGCCTCGCCGTCGTCCATCGCCTTGGTGCTCTCGGCACGGCGTGGTGAACATAGTCAAGGAATGACTTCCATCGGAAGAGAACTGTACATGGAGAGGTTGACAGTTGGGTCCACGGCCGTAGCAAGGAAGTGCCTCCTTATTACGCGCAAAATAATGATTCCTCCACCTGACAACGGGACCTACCGGAAGGGCCTATGTTTCCCCCTGATAGCTGGGACCCACCAGCTACATCTTCGCACACAAGGAAGTGCCTCCATATTACGAGCAAAAATAATGATTCTTCCCCTTGATAGCTGGGACCCACCAGCTATATCTTCGCACGCAAGGAAGTGCCTCTTTATCCTCCTTGATAGCCAGGACCCACTGGGTCAAACCGTACGTAGGATTGTCTGTCTGGTCGCGAACGTGTACGTACATACTAGTCGATCGGTGTCTCTGGGGTGATGAATTGTGGCCGAGTAAGGAGATGCATGTGTCGTAGTGGAGGCACAGACGTAGCATCTCACGCAGTCTTGTCTATATATATCGTGTACACGTATGTATAGCCACACTACAAGAAAGTAAATACGGCTATGTACGTACATAAGGGCGGGGTTTCGAATGTGTAGTCGCGCATATGTACGGCCAGGGATCGTGTACATGGAGAGGTAATGGACGGCAACAACGTCGTCCTATTCATCGGCAGCTAACCGGCTAGGTCTGAACGGAGGAAACAGTTGTCGTCTTCACCAAGAGCCAAGTGTCTGGGTCGGAACGCGTCCTATTCATCAAGAGCAAAGCCACTGGGTTGGAACGCTTCCTATTCGTGGGAGCCAACCGGCTTGGATGGAACAGTCAGAACGGGGTCTGGCATACCGCAAAATAGACGAAAACGGCTTTCTGTTCGACCGCATATGGCCGCAACGGGGTGCTGTTCTTCGGGAAGGGTCTGGCATACTGCAGAACGAAGGAAACAAACTTGTGTTCGAGCTCCTATGGTCGAAATGGGGTATTGTTGATCGTGAGGGGTGTGGTGTACCGCAAAATGGAGGAAACGGACATGTGTTGGAGCGCCTACAGTCGAAACGGGGTCATGTTCATCGGGAGGGGGTGTGGCGTACCGCAAAATGGCACTCCACCGCCTATTGTTCATCCACCGTCTACTGCCTCGCTCCAGCCTCCATGGGATACTATTCATCCACCGCCGACTTTGTCCAGCCTCCACCTGCTACTGTTCATACACCGTCAACTTCATCCAGCCTCCACCAGCTACTGTTCACCACGGGGTCCTATTCATCCAGCCTCCATCGGCTACTGTTCAACCAGCTCTCCACACGACGTCTTGTTCAACCAGCCCTCCACGGGGTCCTATTCATCCATCCCCAACCGGCTCGGGTGTGTGGCGGCCTCCTCTCGATCGGGGTCATGTTCATCCAGCGGCAACGGCCTCTACTACCACGGGGTCCTGTTCATCCAACCTCCACCGGGAACTGTTCATCCAACCCCCAACAACAGTCACTGTTCATCAAGAGGCAGCATCAGGTTTAATCGACTTCAGTTAGCAGCAGTAGAGAAGGAATCGCTCGGGTTCAGTTAACAGCCAGGGATCGATCGCTCGGGTTTAGTAACGTAGCTAGTGCAATCGCTCGGGTTCAGCAGTAAGTGAACGCCTTGCTCGGGTTCAGTTAGACCCCAACGCCTCGCACCCATGCGCATACGTGTATGCGAGAGAAATGCGCAAACCTTCGTGCATCACTCGGCCCCGACCACCCACTGTAACTGGGAACTCCCTGATATTTTCCTCGCCCTCGCTTCTACCATGATTTTTTTCGTCGTGGACAACCCAAAGAATGTCATGCAGCTGCGTCTCCGGCCCGCCCAGGACGAAAAGCCCATGTTCTATCATGATTTTTTATCATAGAAGTAGGAGCCCACCACATCTATGATGATACGTGTTTTTGTCACAATTATCGTCATAGAAGTGTCATCAGCATGATAGAAACAAATTCGTTCAGGCCAAACTGTCACTGATGTGTCTTTTTTTGTAGCGCGAGTTTGTGCCCCCCCCCCCCCGGTAGCACCTCCTGACCTAAGTCCACCTCTATAAATTACAAAATATTCCCAAACCAACAGAGAACCCCCCAAAACACTTTTTCCGCCGTCGCAAGCTTCGGTTCATCTCCGATCCCATTCGGAAGCCTTTTCCGGTACTCTGCTGGAGGGGGAATCAATCACTAACGGCTTCTACATCATCCTTGCTACCTTTTGATGATGCATGAGCAGTTCACCACACACCTATGGGTCCATAGCTAGTAGTTAGATGGCTTCTTCTCTCTCTTTAACCTTTAATACAATGTTCTCCTCGATCTTCTTGGAGTTCTATTCGATGTAATCTTATGTTGTGGTGTGTTCATCGGGATCCGATGAATCGGGGGTTTACGATCTGAATATTTGATGAGTGATATTTTACATTTATTTCAACCATGTTTAAACCGAGATATTTCACTAAAAGAGAGATATTTTATTCGATGTTGCCACTAATTACTAATGAATGCAAAGGATTCCACAAATCCTCATTTTAATATTTTTCCACAGGAAATGGGCTAAAAGGGGAAGATATCACGTGGGAGAAAGGAATGGAAGGAAAATGGAGAAGAAACAAATCATCAGGAGGCGTCAGAAGGACTCCAGAGCAAAACGCAGCGTTCCATGCGACCACGGGCACTCGCATGAGCAGTCGTTTGGCGTGGAAATTGAGGCAGCTCGTCCACCTAAACAACTTTTATTATGGGGACCCCGTCAAAATGTCAACAGATGGAGCAGATGAGGAGTGTCAGGCACAACCACAACGCATTCATCTTCATCCACAAACCCTAGCCGCTGCCATTTTCACCTCCATAGCCCGTGCATTGTTACGTCTCCAACATATCTATAATTTTTTATTGTTCCATGCTATTACATTATCAATCTTGGATGTTTTATATGCATTATTATGCCATTTTATATCATTTTTTAGGACTAACTTATTAACCTAGTGCCCAGTGCCAGCTGCTATTTTTTCCCTTGGTTTTGTCTTTATAGAAAATGAATACCAAATGGAGTCCAAACGGAATGAAACTTTTTGATGATTTTTCTTGGACCACAAGACACCATGGAAGCTTCGGGAGGAGGCCAAAAGAGCCACGAGGTGGCCACAAGCTCAGGGGGCGTGTCCCCAAGCTTGTGGGCGCCTTGTGGCACTTCCAACCCTAATCTTTCTTCTGTAACTACCCAAATATTGCCCATAGAATGGAGGGCACACCAAAAATACTTTTTCGTTGTTGCAAATTTCTGTCTTTGTGAGATCCCATCTAGGGACCTTTTTCGGTACTCTGCCGGAGGGGGATTCGATCATGAGGGCTTCTACATCAACCTTGCTACCCTTCCGATGATGTGTGAGTAGTTTATCACAGACCTATAGGTCGATAGCTAGTACCTAGATGGCTTCTTCTCTCCGATTGCTCTTCAATACAATGTTCTCCTCAATGTTCTTGGAGATCTATTCGATGGAGTCTTCTTTTGCGGTGTGTTTGTTGAGATCCGGTGAATTATAGGTTTATGATCAGATTATCCATGGATATTATTTGAGTCTTCTCTGAACTCTTTTATGCATGATTTATATGGATTTGTATTTCTCTCCGATCGATTGATTTGGTTTGGAAAACTATATTGATTTTCCTTGCAATGGGAGAGGTGCTTTGTAATGGGTTAAATCTTGCGGTGCTCAATCCCAGTGACAAAAGGGGACATGACACATATTTGTATTGTTGCCATTCAGGATAAAAAGATAGGGTTTGTTCATATTGATTGGATCTATCCCTCTACATCATGTCATCTTGCTTAAGGCGTTACTTCGTTCTTGTTAACTTAATATACTAGATGCATGTTGGATAGTGGTCAATGTGTGGAGTAATAGTAGTAGATGCTGGCAGGAGTCAGTCTACTTGTCAGACGTGATGCCTATATACATGATCATTGCCCTGGATATCTTCATAAATATGCACTTTTCTATCAATTTTTCAACAGTAATTTGTTTTCCTACCATATGCTTTCTTCCAAGAGAGAAGCCTCTACTGAAAACTATGGACCCCGGGTCTATCTTTTATGATATTATTTTCAGATCTATAAAATCAAAAACTCAAAAATACCTTGCTGCAATTTATTTACTTTTATTTTATTTCGCACTTTTACTTATCTTTTATATCTATCACTATCAGATCCCATCCTTCCAAGTAACCTTGAAGGGATTGGCAACCCCTTTCTCGCGTTCGGTGCAAGTATTTGTTTGCTTGTGCGGGTACAACTATTGGACACTTGTGTGTTCCTCCTACTGGATTGATACCTTGGTTCTTAACTGAGGGAAATACTTATCTCTACTTTGCTACATCACCCTTTCCTCTTCAAGGGAAAAAACAATGCAAGCTTAAGAAGTAGCATGCATCACACAAGTCATCTATTGTAAGACATATTGCAATCAATCAATCTCAAGATGTGTTCTTCAATGATTTCTTCTCGCGATCTGATCTCCATGTGTGAGTAGTCCAGTAAGGTATTGAGTGAGGCATGAGACTTGTAGCCCCAAGTATTTGGTGAGGAGATCAATGGAAGACTTTGACACAACATCTTGTATGTGAAATAAAATTGCATCCTAAAGTTTCTCTTGTCTTGTCCGTGATCTTCATCCCTGTAGGTACCCAGGATGATGGAGATTGTGAACCGGTGAGGCTAGGAGCAAGGGGACCGTTGATACGTCTCCAACGTATCTAGAAGTTTTGATTGTTCCATGCTATTATAGTATCAATCATGGATGGTTTATATGCATTTACAAGCAATTATATATCATTTTATGGGACTAACCTATTAACTTAGTGCCTAGTGTAAGTTGCTCTTTTTTGCCTCACGAAGCCCAAATGCCACAAAAATTTTGGAGAGTTTTTTTCTGGACAAAAGAGACACTAGAAGCTTTGGGAGAGGCCCGGAAGATGAAACGGGGGGGTGAGGCACTAGGTCGCACCCAGGAGGGTAGGCGTGCCTTGGTGGCTAGTGGGGCCCACATGGCTCTATTTGACCTAACTCCAGCTCTATAAATTCTCGAAAATCAGGAAAACAACAAAGTGCGAGCCAAAATAATTTTTCCGCCGCTGCAAGTTGAAGAACCATGAGATCCCATCTGGAGGCCTTTTCGGGCACTCTGTCGGAGGGGGAATCAATCACGGAGGAGCTCTACATCAACCTTGATGCCCTTCCGATGATGTGTGAGTAGTTTACCACAGACCTATGGGTGCATAGTTAGTAGCTAGATGTCTCTCCCTCTCTCTTCGATCTTTAATACAATGTTCTCCTCGATGTTCTTGGAATTCTATTCGATGTAACAACTTTCACGGTGTATTTGTTGGGATCCGATGAATTGTTAGTTTATGATCAAATTTTCTCTGAACTCTTTTATGCATGATCTTTATAGCTTCGTATTTCTCTCCGATCTATTGATTTGGTTTGGCCAACTAGATTGATTTTTATTGCAATGGGAGAGGTGCCTTGTAATAGGCTCGATCATGCGGTGCTCAATCCCGGTGACAGAATGAACACCCCCAGTATCGTGTTACAGTAACCCTTTGTGATTAAGCTAATCATTTTTCGAAACAGTGCTTAATCACCTTTGATTCAAATCTCATTTGAAATTCCACTATGGAATCAAATTCAATTTGCAGGTGAGTTTTGAAGTTGCAGAAAAGTTGCTGCAAAATAGTCCATCATTTATTAAAAATTCCATAACAAATGATTGTTAAGGAAAACAACATCACCTCCAAGCTAAGATGGACTATAGCAAATTAAAACAAGGCAACTCAGCAAATTAATTGCTTTTCCATGTTTCTGCAAATTCCATCTAATTCAATCTTCTTCCAAACTTTTTTTGGCACCGCCTAAAAATACAAACTATTTAATAGGCTAAGTCTCACTTTTTCTCAGCTCTTTTGGTTACCCTAATTAATCATTTTCTATCTCTGTCAATAAATAAATAGAAAAAACAAAATTTCAAATAAAAGAAAACCCCCTTGGCCAGAGCCAGCCAACTGGCCTGGCCCACTCCCCCTCGGTCGACATCCTGTTCCCCTGACTGGGGTCGCTACAGGGGCTTGGTCGGCCCGGACCACCTTGCCGACGCCGATGCCGGGAGGGGATAAGGGCGCCATGTCTCGACCCCTCGATCTCACCCCTCCCCATTTGCCTCCTCACCTCCCAGATCCACCACTCGCTCTCCTATCGCTCTACTCCCCGATCCGCAGAGCTCTCGGCGCAGCTGTCGTCGCTACCTCATCATCACCATGGCCGCTGGCCGCTACCCGCTGCACCTCCGTTCCCTGCAGCTCCGCCGCCTTCATCATCATCGCCCGCGCCACAGGATCAAGCTTAGGGAGTCGTCCCATCAATGGGCACGCCTTTCTTCCTACGCCACGGCCGCCGCACTTCGCTGGTCGATACGCTCAACCACGGCCACCACTACGCTCCTAAACCCCTCGACAGGCCTCCTTGAGCCTACCCGGTGAGCGCCGCTCGTCCTTCCTCTGCATCCCCCTCGTTTCGTTGCGTCTAGCGCTACCATCATGAACGACCGAGCCTAGCTCCACCGTGCAGCTCGCCGCCGTTGCTCTCGTCGTTGTGTGGCCAACCGAGCACGTTGTTGCACTCGGGGCACCCCTGCGGTGTGGCCGGAGCCTCCGTCTAGCCGCTAGAGTCACATGCCTCCATCCCCGTAACTCTCCCAACCGTCGCCACGCCGTGAGCCTGACTCCTGCGCCTCCGTCGTGCCTCACGCACTTGTAGCTGCCGCTGCCTTGCTGCTCCACCAACTCCTGACCGCACCTGCTGAGCCGCTCGCCCACGGCCTACTGCCTTGCCGCCGCTCTAGCTGCGTGCCCGCCCGCGTGCCCACGCGGCCATCTCCGCCTCTGCCCCGCCACTCCTCGCGCCCGACTCCGCTCCCCGCGCCGGCGCCAGGCCACGCCCACCCCGCGGCCACTCTCCCTGCCGCTCTCAGGGCACCGCTCGTTGCCTCGCCGCAGCCGGACGCTCTCGCCCGCTGCTGTGCTGCTGCGTTGCTCGCTGCCTGCTGCTAGTAGTGCAGCGCTGCTATAGTAACATTCGGTTACTGTAGCAGTAGCTAGCTTTTTACTGGTGCTGTTTGCTGACTAGCCCTTTTTGCATCAACGAAACAGAGAGGAAATTACTTCGAAAATAAATAAAAATGATGGGAATAGTTTTTACACTTGGCCAACTCCATTTCATCTCACTGGAACAAGTCCAGTAGGTGCATGGATTAATTGCTACAACAATGACAAAAGTGCATCTTCTGTTAACAGAGGAAACTAAAGAAACAGATTACTAACTAAGCTAGTTTTGGGCTGTATTTTGACTAGCTACATGCACTGTTCATGCCATCAGATGGCATGGATTGGTAGTACTCTTGGAGTAGAGTAATTCATCTATAGGAATCATCCCCATTAGAGCTATGAATAACCCATTATAGCCCTCACAAATTAGCTAGTCAATAAACAGATTTTAAGACTTAGTAGAATTTCAGAAATTCTAGAAATCTTTCAGTCTTTGAAAAATCATATAAAATAATCCGTAACTCGGATGAAAAAGTTTTATACATGAAAGTTGCTCAGAACGATGAGACGAATCCGAATACATGGTCCATTCATATGTCACATGCCCCTAGCATAGCAAACACGCAACTTTTCCCCTCTGTTTCATCTGTCTGAAAATGCCAAACTTTGGGAAGACATCCCCGGATGTTTTCCCCCGAGCCGGTATTGTGTAGCACCGCATTAGAACACTTCTAGCTCTACTTGTAGTCTTGTTATGCTCTTGCTTGCTATGTATTTACTGTTTCTTCCCCTCTTCTCTTCGATAGACCGCGAGACCGCTGCCGCTGTGATCGACTACGTTGACGACGACCCCTCTTCCCTTTCAGTGGAGCTTCCAGGGAAGCCCCCCCCCCCTTTTGATCATCCCAATATCGCCCATTCCATTCTCTCATGCTTGCATTAGATTTTGCTACTGTTATTGTTTGCCCCTATTATGATGCATAGCCTACTTTTGTAACCTACTTATTATTACCTTACCTGCTTATCCTAAACAGCTTAGTATAGGTTGGTTAGTGATCCATCAGTGACCCCCACCTTGTCCTTGTTTCCCTTGCTTCATCATCGACGACTCGATCAACGTGATCGACGACTAGAGCCCGACACCTCACATCACATCACACCCCTTTTGTCGCTCGACTCTGCAGAGTTACCATCGAGTGCTGTGGGTGGAACCTCATACATCACTCCTGATGAGATCTCTGTAGTGTAGCTATTCGGTTGTGGTCATTGAGGGTGATTTCCTCCTTAACCACTTCCGATACGACTCTGTCGTGCAACCCCTCAAGTGTGAACCTCGAGGATGGTTCCGCTTACGTTCACCTTGATGATTACATCAAGTGGAATCCATCGAGGGTGGTTCCTCTGGGTTCCCTTAGTGTTAGACACACAGTTACTATGGTTACTATGACTTTACACTGAACCTTGTTACTAAAGACGGGTCGGCCCTGAGGGGAACCCGCGCGAGCTTAATTGCAAGTGATGTGGAGTCGGGTTGACCTGGAGGGTGCCCGCGAGATAATTATGAGGCGTGGCCGGGCATTCTTAGCCCTTGCCGCAAGTCCTCGAGGTAGGGCGACGGGGTCACATCGATCGTGAGTCTCTTCTCGTTACCACATGATCCTAATCCGCTACAATTTGGATATTTGATCCGAGGGGCCTCTGGCCTGATAGCACTAACCATCACGTGGGCATAGTATGGGCATTCTGGGTCATATGCATCAGCCGAAGCTTAATAGACATCAGTGACTGAGCGGTGCGCGCCAGGTTGGACTGGTAAGCACCTGCCTTTTTAAGGAGGTAGCTAGGTCTGCTCACCGGCCGCCCACGCAACGTGCAGGAGTTCCCAGGGTGATGGCCCAAGACCCCTGGGGGCATAGGTTTAGTCCGGCGTGTTGACCTCTCTATTAAGCCTAGGTCGGGTTGCGGCGTATCAGTTGGCCGAGGCCGGGCATGACCCAGGAAAGTGTGTCTGGCCGAAGTTAATCGAGCGTGGTGGGTATGTTGGTGCACCCCTACAGGGAAGAAAACATCTATCGATAGCCTGTCCTACGGTAACGGACACTTGGAGTTGTATCTCAATCGATACAACTAGAACTGGATACTTGAGGTGATAACTGGATAGTATGGCTCCGGGATTTCTTTCTCACGGGGAGTCGAGAAAGGATCTCTGGCCGAGGTTGATAACACTACTACTACTTCACTTTATGCTACTCTTATCTCTTCTGATGCTGCAAGATGCTTGAAGCTGCTTGAAGATGCTAGTCTTTGATAGGCTAGGCTTTCCCCTTCTCTTCTGGCATTCTGTAGTTCAGTCCACAGATACTACCCATTTCATTGATACTAATGCATATGTAGTGTAGATCCTTGCTTGCGAGTAATTTGGATGAGTACTCACGGTTGCTTTGCTACCCCCCTTTTCCCCCTTTCTTCTTCTTTCTAGTTGATGCAACCAGATGTCGGAGCCCAGGAGCTAGATGCCACCATCGATGCCTACTACTACGTGAAGACCGCCGACGACCAAGAGTAGCTAGGAGGCTCCCAGGGAGGAGGCCTTGCCTTTTTGATCGATGTTGCTTTTGTGCTAGCCTTCTTAAGGCAAACTTGTCTAACTTATGTCTGTACTCAGATATTGTTGCTTCCGCTGACTCTTGTGTATTCGAGATTATGTATTCGAGCCCTCGACGCCCCTGGCTTGTAATATAAAGCTTGTATTATTTTATTTGTGTCTAGAGTTGTGTTGTGATATCTTCGCGTGAGTCCCTGATCTTGATCGTACACATTTGCGTGTATGATTAGTGTACGGTCGAATCGGGGGTGTCACACAGAAGGGGACATGACACATATTTGTATCGTTTCCATTAAGTATTAAAAGATGAGTTTTCTTCATGCGTGAGTTTACTTTGTCTACATCATGTCATCTTTCTTAAGGCATTATTACTCCATTCTTTATGAACTTAATACTCTAGATGCATGCTGGATAGCGATCGATGTACAGAGTAATAGTAGTAGATGCAGGAAGGAGTCGGTCTACTTGTCTCGAACGTTATGCCTATATACATGATCATTGCCTTGGATACCATCATGATTATTTGCTTTTCTATCAATTGCCCAACAGTAATTTTTTACCCACCGTATGCTATTTTCAAGAGAGAAGCCTCTAGTGAAAAATATGCCCCCCGGGTTTACTTTTATCATATATATATATCCTAGAAATACTTTGCTGCAATTTTACTTTATTTATTTTATTTTTTCTTTTTGTTCAATCTATCTATCAATTACTACACAATTTAATCTTGCAGGTAACCGCCGAGGGATTGACAACCCCTTGTTCACGTTGGGTTGCAAGGATTTGTTATTTGTGTGCAGGTGCTAGTATTGCGTGGTTCTCCTACTTGATTGATAACCTTGGTTCTTAACTGCGGGAAATACATATCTCTATTGTACTGCATCATCCTCTCCTCTTCGGGGAAATCCCAACGTAGTTCACAAGTAGCAATCATGAAGTGTTATACCGAACACCGGTGACAGTAAGGTTTAGTAGGGTAACACGGATCATATCCTTGGTGATACATGAGCTGTAGTCATTGAACGCCCAAAGCTTTTGTCTATTATTATTATCATAATTATCGGGGCAACCCCACAAGAAGGATAGGGCCTTCGGTAGGACAATTGATTCTTGATGCAAGACTTGTGTTGCTTAGGATGTTATTTGGACACATCCGCCATTCCAAACGAAAGCACCTCTTGATGGGTGGCTTGCCGAGCACAAGCTAAATCATTTTCTATCGCAGCACCAATACATGGTTGTAAGCATTAAGACCTCATCCCCGTACCTTATTTTTATTATAAGTGTTTGAATCACTATTTTCTTATTGATCCCGTCAAAAGCTGCATTTGACACTTTAGCAATAGCTTGCTAGAGACCATAGCTTCAAGAGAATCTTCCTCTCATGGGTTTGATAACTCAGGGTCACCTATGGGGAAATAGATGCCGGATACTCTTTTTTGTTCCATTGCCGGGTAAACAAAAAGGAGATATCAAGCCATTTTTTGGCGCCATTGCCGGGGAGGAGTTTAGTATTCCTAGTGTTTGTGTTTAGAGTTTTTGTTAAAGTTAATTTTTAGTTTTTTTCTTTACTTTTTAAGTTTTAGTTTGATTTTTATTTTGTTGCTAGTCTTATCAGTTGAAAAATCCAAAAAGTTACAATGGCTCAAAATCTTGGGAGTTTTGCTACTCCTAGAAACAATTTCATGCGTGAACCTATAGCACAACCTGATGTTGCAGCTGCAGAATATGAGATCAAACCGAACTTAGTTTCCGTGATGTGACATGACCAATTTGGAGGCTCTGGTTCTAAAGATGTAGGTATGCACTTACATAATTTTACCGAATTGTGCAACATGACACGCATAATGGATTATGATCCAGATGCTCGGAAACTTCGCTTTTTTCCTTTCTCGTTGACAGGAAAGTCTAAAGAATGGGGTTTAGCTTTGCCTAAAGGTAGTATTACTTCTTGGGATGCTTGTTGCTGCAAATTTTTGTCTAAGTTTTGCCCACCTGCAAAAATTATGAAATTATGTTCTGAGATTATAGGTTTCAAGCAAGAGGAATGTGAGCCACTAGTGCTTGTGTGGGATAGAATGAAACAAGCTATAAGAAATTTCCCCAATCATGGAATGGAGGAGTGGTTAATCCTTCATATGTTTTATAATTTTTTGAATCATATGTCAAAAACTATTCTTGATACAGACGAGGAGGAAAAATCATGGGAAAACTCATAGAAGATGTCAAGAAGATGATATGCAAGAGAACCATGCCCAATGGCATGTTGAAAGAACCACCATCAAGAAAGTGAAGGCTATATAAGAAAATAGTTGAGAGTTGACAACCAAGCTAGAAGAACTTATCTCTCTGATGAAAGGTAAAGAGGAGGTAAATGTCAATGCCATCACCGATGACGATACTAGTGATGTGAATTTTATTGCCCTTAATAGCTATAATCCCAATTGGAAAAACAATAGTTATGATCCTAAACTTCCTTATCCTAATAATGGAGGAGCATCAAATAATTTTGGTGGAGCTAATGGTAGCAATAGAAATACTTTTGAAGAAACTCTTAAAAGTTTTATTGCTAGCCAGACTGAGCAGAATGAAAACTTCAAGAATATCTTGAAGAATCATGATTACTTACTCATTCAGTTGATAGGTAAGGTTGTTGTACTAACAAATGATGTGCTGATACTTGAAGCTAGATCCAAGAATATGGAGGCACAAGTGGCAAAGATAGAAGAAAGCCAAGCCTTGATTTTGGCCAAGTTTGTAGGTAAACCAGAGCCTAACCAAGTTGAAGAAGTCAAAATGGTAAGACGCAACAAAGAGAAAGCTGAGGTACTTGACACAAGTTGTGCCAAAGTACAACTATACCGTTGCATATTTTGTCAAGATGATATCCATGAAGTATCCACTACCAGAGGTAACTAACGATGAGGCATATAATGTTTTTGTTGAACACGTTGCAACCAAGGTACGTGAACTTGATGATGAAAGGAAAAAAATTTATTCGATAAGTTGCCAGCTAAGCAAGATGATGCTTTTGAACCAACTATAGAGGTTGAGACAAGACTTAATATGTTTAGTGCTTTATGTGATCTAGGGGCAAGTGTTTCCACTATCCCCAAATTTGTTTATGATAGTCTCAATCTTGGCCCTTATGCAAGTACTAAGATTTTATTGAATATGGCTAATTCTACTTTTACTCAGGTAGTAGGCATTAAGCATGGAGTCATAGTTCAAATTAATGATTGCCTTGTCATGATTGATTTAGTCATAGTAGATATGCTTGAAGATCCAGTTGCTCCTATAATTCTCGGTGGGCCTTTTCTAGGGACTATCAAAGCTGTGATAAATGTGTTTGAGGGAAATGTTCATCTTGATTTACCAGCTAAAGATCCCTTTATAAGGCATTTCCCCGGGAAAAAGAAATTGAAGACCTACACCGGAGGAGGCATCATTTTGAATGCCAGAAGCTATGGTCTCAGTGTTCTGTGGTCAAGCTATCCGACCAAAAACAAGCGTTTTGTGGGAGGCAGCCCACGTGAATAAAATAGACAAGTAAGATTTCTGTTTTTGTTTTAAATGAAGGAGTGATTGAAGTTCCATGTGAAGAAATTAGTTTGGAAGAGTTGTTCTAATGAAGGCTTAGCCTTGTGCAAGGTGGTTTATATGCTAGTTGATGTTTGAATGCCTGGACATATGTCTATGTATTGCTATGGAACTAACACCACAAGAAAATAAAGAAAATCCAAGTTTTAGAAGAAACAGATCAAAAGACAGCCCTTCTTGCAATCGTAGCAATCGTTTGACCTGCAGGAGGTTCTAGTGCAAAACAACAGAGACAACAGAGTGAAGGACGACATTTCAAATGGGCCCAAATGCTCGTTTCAGCGGTTGTTTTGATTCTCTGTAGAAACCATCGCCAAGTCCGGAGCATTTGACGGCGTTACAAACGGGCACACATGCTCTTTCGAGGGGTCGTTTGACATCCTCGACCAAGAGCACAAAAAGAACAGAATGAATGGCGGCGTTCAAAACTGACGCCAGCGCCCGTTCCAGCGGTCGTTTCATCTACGCATAGGTGCAGGTAAGTGATCAAGGAGAACGGCGGTATTCCATGCGGGAGCTTGCGCCCGTATGAGCGGTTGTTTGGAACCCTGGAGGCTCCACTAAGCTCGAGGAAGGAGGTATTTCGCCCCATCTGTCTCTTTTCTTCTTCTTCTTCCTCCAAACCCTAGAAAACTTCGCCCGATCTCTCTACTCATTCGTTTTCAGTTTGAATCCTTCCACGTGATCGATCTATGGTATGTTTCTCTTCCGATCCCGAACTTATTTGTTGCAAATCCGTGTTCTACATGCCTAGCATTGCCATGAATTGGAGATGCATATTTTTTATTCGAACTTGAGTTTGGCATGGATTTGTTTTGTTTTTAGAGGAGTATGATGATGTGAGTACCGTAGGATCATTATTGTTTTATTATATTAGACTGAAAAACTGTTTTATATATGTTTACATGGAGGTCTTCTCGCGTACATGGTAATTCGAGTTCATCCACCATGAAAGCACAACAAGTTTTCACTTAGGGGGTCGTCTTCACCGACTGTGGAGCAAGAAAGAAGTTCCAAAAGCTCACAACAAGGAAGATCAAAGCAACCAAATGGGCTTGTGCGAGTACTCTTGCCGAGCTAGGAATCACTCATGATTTTAATTTGCTTTGTCATAATGTCGGGTTGCACCATTTTGTTTATCAGGGATGTGAGACCTATGAACAATTAACGCTAGAGTTTTTTAACACTTTCTCGCACAATGTTGGATTAGTGCCAAATGTATATAAGGAGGAGAGAATCACTTTCTGTCTCCTTAACCAAGACTTTAACATCACTTTGTTGAGTGGTGTAATTATTTTGGCTTACCCAACAATGATGCTGATATTAGATATGTTTATGATTTCACTGACCCACACCTGAGGCAATCCTTTCTTAGGATGAGTCATCATGGCTCTAAGCTAAGAGCCAGTTGCATTGAAAGTCTTGCTATACATTATTTCTACTATGTTATCACTAACTCGTTGCAGGCACAAGGAGAAGTTTCTAAGGTGAATGATGAGAACATGTAGTTCTTGGGAAAGTAGCAAACTTGTACGTCGGTTATTCGCCCAACTTGGGGGCAATACTTTTGCTACACCTCGTGCATCAAGCCAATCATGCACAAGGAGATATCGTGTGTGGAGGAGTGATCACCATGTTAGCCAACTCCCTTGGCCTTGACTACAGTCACCACCACCCCATTGTCGGTAACACCCATGTTAACATTCATGTTCTTACTAGTGCTGGTATGGTAGTAGTTCATAATGGTCGTCATTGTATCAAAATTCCTGGAGTGGCGTACTTGTTACCCACACCTATGCCTAACTGTTTCTGCATCAACAATGGACAAATACATTATGTTGCACAGGAAGGAGATGCATCTTTTGACCAAGAAGGGCCAGAACCTAAACATGTAGATGAAGAAGATCTCACAGGTGATGAGGAGGAAGAGCAGACCCAGTAAAACTACAACACCTACGCGGACCTCAGCAACCTTCAGGGCTCTATTGATGATATGAGGAACCTCGCATCCTCCCTAAGGAGCACGTCGGCATACATGAACATGAGCTTCTCCAAGTGGAGCAAAGAGTGGGCTCCTGACCAACCGCCGCAATAATCTCGCTGGTTTGAGCTGATATGTCTCTAACGTATCTACTTTTCCTAATGCTTTGCTCTTGTTTTGGACTCTCATTTGCATGATTTGAATGAAACCAACCCGGACTGAAGTTGTTTTCAGCAGAACTACCATGGTGTTATTTTTGTGCAGAAATAAAAGTTCTCGGATTTGGACGAAACTTTTTGGAGAATTATTTTGGAATATATAATAATTTCTAGAACCAATACCCACCGGAGGGGGTGCCCTAGCTGCCCACAAGACACCAGGGCATGCCACCCCCCTCTGGCATGCCCTGGTGGGTGGTGGGGCCCTCGGGGCTCCACTGACCCTAATTCCAGCGCTATAAAATTCTATTTTTCAAAAAATAGGAGAGGAAGTTTCATCGTGCTTTACGATACGGAGCCGCCGCGACCTCCTGTTCTTCATCAGGAGGCTAGATCTGGACCCCGTTTGGGGCTCCGGAGAGGGGAATCTTCGGTCTTCGTCATCACCAACCCTCCTTCATCACCAATTCCATGATGCTCCCCACCGGGAGTGAGTAATTCCTTTGTAGGCTCGCTGGTCAGTGAGGAGTTGGATGAGATTCATCATGTAATCGATTTGGTTTTGTTAGGGCTTGATCCCTAGTATCCACTATGTTCTGAGACTGATGTTGTTGTGACTTTGCTATGCTTAATGCTTATCACTAGGGCCCGAGTGCCATGATTTCAGATCTGAACCGTTTATGTGTTCACCATTATATCTATGTTCTAGATCCGATCTTGCAAGCCATATGCACCTATTACGTGTTATGATCCGTAAACCCCAAGGTGACAGTAATTGGGATACTTTCCAGTGATGACCATAGTTTGAGGAGTTCATGTATTGACTATGTGTTAATGCTTTGTTTCGGTTCTCTATTAAAAGGAGGCCTTAATACCGCTTAGTTTCCTTATGGACCCCATCCACGGTAGGCTAGCACAAAAGATGTCATGCATGTTCTTTTCCATAAGCACGTATGACTATTTGCGGAATACATGCCTACATTATATTTATGAACTGGAGCTAGTTCTGTGTCGCCCTAGGTTATGACTGTTATATGATGATATCATCCAATGAATCCACCGACCCAATGCCTATGAGTTTTCCACATATTGCTCTTGCTAAGTTACTATTACTCTTGCTACTATTACAACTGCTACAAAACTGTTACTGTTGTTACCATTACTATTGCTACCATTACCACTTCTATCAAACTATCATATTATTGTGCTACTGATCACTTTGCTGCAGACATTAGATCTCTAGGTGTGGTTGAATTGACAACTCAACTGCTAATACTTGCAAATATTCCTTGGTTCCCCTTGTGTCGAATCGATAAATTTGGGTTGAATACTCTACCCTCAAAAACTGTTGCAATCCCCTATACTTGTGGGTTATCAAGACCTTTTTCTGGCGCCGTTGCCGGGGAGCATAGCTATATTTGTTGAGTCACTTGGGATTCATATTTATTGATCACTATGAAGAATCTGAAAGATCCAAGAACCAAGACCGTTCCCTCTAAGACGAGGGGAGGTAAGCAATTTCCATCACACTCTGCACTTAATGCACCTTCTGTTTTGAATAGACTTGCAACACCACCAGATGCTATTAATCCTGATATGTCATAAGTTATTGATGATGCTACTTCTGTTATGAATGATGATGTTGATGATGCTAGTACCTTGCTTGATGATAATGTACCACTAGGTGGATTTCTTGATGAATAACTTGCTAGAGCTAAAGATATTGAGAATGCTGAAACTGATGAAATTACTGAAACTGATTAAGTCTTTGAAACTGAGAGTTATGAAACACCTTGTAGACCTAGCTCTCCTAGATTTGAATTGCCTAGGATACCTAAGGGCTATGTTATGGATGAGGAGATAGCTAGAGACTTTCTTTCTTGTGAGGATCACTACAAAAAAACACTTCTGTGATGATACGTGTTTGTCACAGTAGGTCACGTTTTCTGTCATGCATGTACATCCATGACGATTTTATGACAGAGTCAAGATAGTCATACTTGTGTTGTCATAGAAGTGTTCCATGACATTACAAAAATTATCATCACGGAAGTGTCCACTTCCACGACGATAAATCGCGCGTCACAGAAGTGCTTTCATCAAGGGTGACTGACACGTGGCATCCACCGTAACGGGTCGCCATTAAGCTATCAGGTCCGGTTTTGGATCCGATAACCCATTAACAGCCTGGACCAATGGGAAATCTCCACGTGTAAAATTCTGATTGGCCGGAGGAAACACATGTCAGCTCGTCAGTGGGTTAGATAGGCGCCAATTATATGTCGACACGTACGGCGGCCCACCACTGGTCCATTTATCTTACAAAAGCCGGCCCATTTTACTTGGTCAAAAGTTAGCGGGCTGGCCCATGAAAAGCCTGTTAACGGTCTCTTCGCAAATAGCCCATTTTATGGCCCGGTAACTCACGACCCGTTAGGGCCTACCCGAAATCGGCCCAACAACGTCATGTGGGCCGTCGAATATAACACCAGCCCATTTCACTTTCGGCCCATGTATGGCCCATGACGTCTTTCGACCCATATGAGGCCTACGTATCTTTAGGCCCTTTAAAGGCCCATGGTGACTCTAGCCCATAATGAACAGTAAATTTCTTTGTACCCGTTAACGGCCCATGATTCACATGGGCCATTTCCAGCCCGTGTTAGCTTTCGGCCTACTGATGGCCCATACGTTCTTGGGCTCCTTTTCGGCCCTCAATTACTTCTGGCCCGTTATTGGCCTATTCCCCTAATGGTCCAAATTCGGCCCGTGGCAAGAGTCGGCCCGTTTCTGGCCTATTAACCCATTGTGCCGTTTCCAGCCCGTCCTATATTCTGGCCCATTAATGACCCGTTATGCATGTGACAGAATTAAGCCTTTGTTGTCCTCCGACCTGTTAATGGCCCGTTACCATGCTGGGCTGATACCAATTACGCCCATTTACGGCCCATGTTGACCCATTTATCCGACGGCCCGAGGCCCACCAATTCTATGGCCCTGTTGGAGGCCCATTTATCGACGGCCCATAGGAGGCCCATGGATCCTACAGCCCGTAGTAGGGTCAAGGTTACTATCGGTGTTAAAACCGGCGGATCTCGGGTAGGGGGTCCCGAACTGTGCGTCTAAGGCGGATGGTAACAGGAGGCAGGGGACACAATGTTTACCCAGGTTCGGGCCCTCTTGATGGAGGTAATACCCTACGTCTTGCTTGATTGATCTTGATGATATGAGTATCACAAGAGTTGATCTACCACGAGATCGTAAAGGCTAAACCTTAGAAGCTACCCTATGATTATGATTGTTGTTGTCCTACGGACTAAACCCTCCAGTTTATATAGACACCGGAGGGGGCTAGGGTTACAAGAGTCAGTTACAAGGGAGGAGATCTACATATCCGAATTGCCAAGCTTGCCTTCCATTCAAAGGAGAGTCCCACCCGGACCAGGGATGAAGTCTTCAATCATGTATCTTCATTGTCCAACAGTCCGGCCAAAGTATATAGTCCGGCTGTCCGAGAACCCCCTAATCCAGGACTCCCTCAGTAGACCCCAAACCAGGCTTCAATGACGATGAGTCCGGCGCGCAGATTGTCTTCGGCATTGCAAGGCGGGTTCTTCTCCAAATTCTGAATACCTGTCGAGTAGTGTCCGGCTTCCTAGGAATGTTGCACTCCTTGGCTTCTATGCCTAATAATGGCTATCTTCCATGTGTCGAGCGAATGCGAGAAGTCGGGGCATTTTTACACTTGCCACCCTAACCATATGAGTAAATCGTCTATTCAAAGAGACGGGGATCCTCAGATCCAGATCACACCATCTTCCCACAGCGAGCACCCATCAGAGCGCGCCCGGTAAAAGTCCATCCCATCATGGCCGACCATCGCAGCTCCTCCTCTCGCTCTCGTAGCCCTAGGCCAAGTGATTGGAAGATGTGTTCCGTCCTCCATAATCAATTAGTAGAGTTACAGACCCAGGGGTTTCTCCCGCCAGCGTATATGGTCCCCGTTCGAGCCTGACTTGCCACTTACAACGGTGGGGAGCAAGCGAAGACCTTTCCCAACCCATCCATGGGGGAGCGGGTATGCCTCGTCCCTTACCTACTAAGGGGGCTTGGATTTCCCATCCATCCGTTCCTCCATGGGCTCCTGGAGTTCTACGGCCTCCAGCTTCATAACTTTACTCCCGCCTCCATATTACACATCGCTGGTTACGTTGCCTTTTGCGAGCTGTTTCTGGGCTGCGAAGCTCATTTCGAGCTATGGAAGAGGCTATTCTGCCTCGTACCCCATACACAGGAGGGGTCACTATATCAAGTGGGCGGAGCCGAGATATGGCGCATCGCCGGGACCGGATACCTGTCCGGTACTCTGAAGAAGACATCCAAAGATTGGCCTTCAGAGTGGTTTTATATGGAGGACGTCCCTCTTCGGGATCCTATTCGGACGGGCCTTCCTGAGTTCAATAAAGCCCCTCTGAAGAAACGCTGCAGCTGGCGCCCTCGGGACCCCCAGGAGGAAGATGACAGAGAGGTCCTTTACCTAATGGCCGGATAAAGACGCTGGCCAAATCAGGATTGACAATAATCGAGGTTATGTCAGTATGTATAATGCGGGGGGTGCAGCCACTTCAATATCGGGGACATCCCATGTGGCACTTCAATGGAGAAGACGATGCCACCCGCTGCGGTCGTAAGGGACCGGACTCCACCGCTGCTCTAGCAAAAATACTGTCTGATCTATATAAGGGAGAGGAAGAGGAGTTCATCCGCATCAAGCCACTAGATGGGTTCTCCATGTATAACCCCCCATTCAGACGCCGTTGTCAAGGTATGAAAAAGAACCCCGCTCTGTGGTTGTCATCTTTTTTAAATATAATAATGTCCATGGTTTCTGACAGGAAAAATGCTCGCCGGACCATATCCGGAGAGCCTGTTGGCTAAGCTTCCACCAGCCGGGCTCTAGAGCCGGACATAGAGGCAGATGCTAACGTGGGGCCAACATCAGATGTTCCTCCTACAGAGGATGCGGATAGGCTGTCCGCTACGCATTCCGAAGTGGACAGTGCCATGAATCATAGGCGTCACCGGGCCGTACTCCGCGACGCTTGTTTCTCTCAAGAGGCGTTCGATGCCTTCAACTCAGGAGATGCGTATATCCGAGATGCTCAAAATGGTCTTGCCCGAGCCACGGACCAGTATGTGAAGGATATACGGGTAAGAAAATCTAATAATTATGTATATCAGTAGCCCCTGAGACTTGAAACAGTTGGCACAACTGATTTTAAGGATCATTGTTGGCGTAGGTTCCTACGGAGAATTATTCCCAATTGTCTCAAGAGCTGGAGGAGTGCAAATCCCAGCTACGGGCCGCGGTTGCCGCAATGAAGGAGTCCAGAAAGGCCCCATCTGGTAACACTTGTTTCTATCTAAAAGAATGACAGGTACCAGTTAGTATTCGGCATGCATGCAAATCTAACAATAGATTCTGCAGATGATCCCGGAGTTATTCCGGAGGTCGTGCGAGGGGATTAGCAACATGCTCAGCGATAGCTAAAGGCTGGCGAGCGTGTGCTTAAACAGGTCAGGCGGGAGAGAAACGATCTCTAAGATGCCAATACCCGGCTGGGCGTTGAACTGAACGATGTTCGGGCCCAGCTTGCTGACTCCGTAAAGGAGAATAAGAGGCTTCGACGCGGCATTTTTAGTAAGTGCTTGAACGAACTTTTATGGAGTTTGGCAAAGAAACCGTCTAATAGAGTTATATCTCTAGGTATGCTGACGGGTCGTCCCACAGAGGAGATGCCCGGGTCGACAGGTGATCTTCTGCCAGAGCTCTCACAACTGCACGAACAAGTTCGACAGGTGATGCAGGGCATTGCCCAAGCCTTGTGGCCATCCGCCTCCCTACCAGGAGGCATGGGGGAGCTTGTAGAGATGCTCAAGGGAGTGCGGCGGCGCTTCCGATTATGGAAGATATCAGCCTGCCGACAAGGTGCAAGGGAAGCCTGAGCCATGGTGAAGACGCGATATACCAAGGTAGACCCGAACCATATGGGCGAGGTCAGACCTGTGGGGCCTGATGGGAAAGAGATCCCCGTCAGTTTGGTGTATGTCCAGGTTAAATTAGCCGCAAAGTATTCCCAACAGGATTGTAGGCTAGACAGTTTGTTGGATGGTATAGAAGAAGAATATAGTCAGTCTAAGTGACTGTGTACTTCAATTGACATATATTGTCTCTAGCTGGATTGTAAATCATTTGTCATGGCGGACCTTTTCGCTTCAACCTCCGGACCCGACAGTCCAGAGTGTATCCAAATACATGCTCGGTTATGTAAAAACTGGGGTATGCGTGGAAACCAGGCGTAGGGGTCATAAGTGCTTGAACAGACAAGTACCCAACTAGTTATGTTATATTACATGGATAGTAAGAAACATCTTCCAGGGAGAATAGTTCCGTTAAGGTTTCATTTCCCTGGGTACGCATGCATTAATGTGCATGTCCGAACTACGAAAGGAGGCGCAGGATATAGACATCTAGGGGAATGTATTACAATAAATAAAAGTCATCTTTTGTCCACTGACCGAATATTCCCTTAAGAACGCTAGCTTTCGGCTTCACCCAGTCTGAGGTACACATCCGGCTGACCCGGCAGTAACAATCACAGAGGTGCTCCCCTTATGCCCTAGCCGAATTAATGGGAACGTAGGGCATAAACACAAGAGCCAGGCAACCCAGCTTGGCCAAAACTTAAGTTATATCGATGCATGTAATGGCGAAGAAAAGGTACATGTGGAAAAGTAACACATCTGCGGGGGCATAGAGCCCGGAACATAGTTATATTAAGCTTCTGTACAGGAAGCCCCCGGGTACAATAAGCACGCTTAGCGTGTCAAGATTGTGCAGTCAAGACACATTTTAACCTGTTAAGGCCGTGAAGAAAAAGGGAAGAAAGAAAGAAAGAAAAGACAGATACCAGATATTAAAAAATGATGATGGAGGTAAGGGGACGAACACAGAGTCCGGCGTTAGGCGTAGAACCTTCGGAGTAAGGCTGCGTTCCATGGGTTTGGCTCGAGTCGATTTTCCGATGCATCCTGCAGATGGTATGCTCCACCGGTCAGAACTCTGTCGATGATGAAGGGACCTTCCCATTTGGTCTTGAGCTTGTCCTTTTTCTTCTCTAGTAGGCGTAGAATGAGTTCGCCAACGTTATAAGTTTTGGCCCGTGCTTCTCTGCTTTGATACCGTCGAGCCTGTTGCTGGTAGAATGGAGAGCGGACTTTTGCCATGTCACGCTCCTCCTCCAAGGCGTCCAAACTGTCCTGCCGATCAAGCTCGGCTTCTTTATCTTCTACATGTGCACTCAAGGTGAGTCATGAATAATGTTGCAGGGCAATACCGCCTCTGCGTCGTACACCATAAAGAACGGTGTGTATCCGGTAGTGCGATTCGACATGGTCCGCAGCCCCCATAGTACGGAGTCAAGCTCCTCCACCCAGTGCGTATCCGATTCCTTCAAGGATCACACTAATCTGGGTTTAATGCCTCTCATGGTAAGACCATTTGCTCGCTCGACTTGACCGTTAGTTTGCGGGTGATAGACAGAGGCGTAATCGAGCTTGATGCCCATTTTACTGTACCAAGTTTTTACATCGTCGACTGTAAAGTTCGAGCCGTTATCGGTGATGATGCTGTGGGGGACACCATAATGGTGTACAACCCCGGATATGAAGTCTATCACTGGTCCGACTCGGCCGTTTTAACTGGTTTGGCCCCTATCCATTTGGTGAATTTGTCCACCATAACCAAGAGGTATTTTTTCTTATGGCTTCCCCCTTTAAGGGGTCCGACCATATCAAGCCCCCAGACCGTGAAGGGCCAAGTAATGGGGATTGTTTGGAGAGCGGTAAGCGGCATATGGATTTGGTTTGCAAAAAGCTAGCAACCGACGCAATGTTGGACGAGGTCCTGTGCGTCCGCTCGGGCTGTCGGCCAGTAAAAACCTGTACGGAAGGCCTTGCTTACAAGGGCCCGAGCTGCGGCGTGGTGCCCGCCAAGTCCAGCATGAATTTCTGCCAAAAGTTGCCGTTCTTCCTCTTCGGAGATGCACCTTTGAAGGACTCCGGTAGCGCTTTTCTTATAAAGCTCTCCCTCGTGGACCTTATAGGCTTTAGATAAGCCAAGAAGGGTTCTGTCTATGGGGCGATGATAGCCATAATCACGTGGGCCAAACGTGTTATTTCTGTGGCAGAGCCTCCGATTACGTCAGAGTGTTCGGGGTCTGGTGTTGTGGCCAGATCCGGACTGTTACTGCCGGACTCCCTATCCCACACTCCGGATGGCTTAAACAGCCTTTCCAAGAAGATATTAGGTGGGACAGGGGCGCGCTTAGCGCCTATGCGGGCAAGGATATCCACCGCTTGATTGTTTTCTCGAGCCACATGGTGGAATTCGAGGCCTTCGAACCGAGCTGACATTTTGAGGCCAGCATTGCGGTAAGCCGCCATTTTTGGGTCCTTGGCATCAAAGTCCCCATTTATTTGAGATATTGCGAGGTTCGAATCCCCCGCACCTCAAGATATTGAATGCCCATGGAGATTGCTATTCGGAGACCATGCAACAGGGCCTCATATTCTGCTGCATTGTTGGAGTCTGTGTATAATATTTGGAGTACGTACTGGACTATATCTCCGGTGGGGGATCTCAAGACGACGCCTGCCCCTAGACCAGCCAGCATCTTAGAGCCGTCAAAGTGCATCATCCAATTGGAGTACGCGCCGTACTCTTTAGGGAGTTCTGCTACCGTCCATTCATCGACGAAATCAGCCAATCCCTGCGACTTAATGGCTTGCCGTGGTTTATATGTTATGTCGAACGGGAGGAGCTCGATAGCCCATTTAGCAATCTGGCCCGTGGCATCGCGGTTATTTATTATGTCGTTGAGTGGTACTTCAGAGGCCACCATAATTGAACACTCTTGAAACTAGTGTCGTAGTTTTTAGGATGCCATGAAGACCGCGTATGCTATCTTTTGGTAATGTGGGTACCGTGATTTGCATGGAGTGAGGACGGTGGATACGTAGTATACCGGCTTTTGAAGCGGGAACTTATGTCCACCCGTCTCTCGTTCGATGACGAGCACTGCGCTTACAACTTGGTATGTTGCCGCTATAGATAACAGCATTGGTTCACCAACATTTGGCGCGGCCAAGATTGGGTTGGTGGCCAATACGTCCTTTATTTCTTCCAATCCGGCCGTGGCCGCATCCATCCACTCGAAGTGTTCGGTGCATCGAAGAAGGCGATAAAGAGGTAGTGCCTTTTCTCCTAATCGGGAGATGAAGCGGCTTAAGGCAGCCACGCATCTAGTTAACTTCTGGATTTGCTTGAGGTCTGTTGGGATAGCCAACTGTGACAAATCTCGGATTTTAACTGGATTTGCTTCAATTCCTCTATTGGAGACGATGAAGCCCAAGAGCTTTCCGGCGGGCACGCCGAAAACGCATTTTTCCGGATTGAGCTTAATGTCATATGTTCGGAGGTTGCCGAACATGAGCCTCAAGTCGTCTATTAAGGATTCGATGTGTCTTGTTTTAATGACCACATCGTCTATGTATGCCTCCACTGTTTTGCCGATTTGTGTTTCCAAGCATGTCCGAATCATGCATTGATTGGTTGCACCGGCGTTTTTGAGCTCGAAAGGCATCGTGTTGAAACAGAAGGGGCTGTATGGGGTGATGAATGCCGTTGCGGCTTGATCGGGCTCTGCCATCTTAATTTGATGGTATTCGAAGTATGCGTCGAGGAAGCACAATGAGTCATGTCCTGCGGTAGCATCGATAATTTGATCTTTGTGGGGGAGGGGGAAGGGATCCTTGGGGCAGGCCTTGTTAAGGTCCTTGAAATCAACACATAGGCGCCAGGATTAGTCCTTTTTTGGTACCATCACCAGGTTTGCTAGCTAGTCTGGATGTTTTATTTCTCTAATGAATCCGGCTTCGAGTAACTTGGCTAGCTCCTCTCCCATGGCTTGTCGCTTAGGCTCAGAGAAACGCCGAAGAGTCTGCTTGACCGGCTTGAACCCCTTTAGGATGTTAAGTCTATGCTCGGCCAGCCTGTGTGGGATTCCTGGCATGTCTAAAGGATTCTAGGCAAAGATGTCCCAATTCTCGCGCAAGAACTCCCGCAGTGCGACGTCTGTTGTGGGGTTCAGCTGTGCCCCGATGGATGCTGTTTTGGTAGGGTCCGTTGGGTGGACCTGGAATTTGACTATTTCATTCGCTGGTTTAAAAGAGGTGGACTTGGGTCTTTTGTCGAGTATCACATCGTCCCTGTCCATCGTGGAGCGCAGCACAGTTAGTTCTTCGGCCGCGAGGGCTTTGGATAACGCCTTGAGGGCTAGTGCGGTGGTTTTATTTTCGGCGCGGAGTGCTATGTCCGGATCACTAGCCAGAGTGATGATTCCATTAGGCCCGGGCATTTTGAGCTTCATGCACCTGTAATGGGGTATAGCTTGGAATATCATGAATGCTTCCTGCCCTAAACGGGCGTGGTATCCGCTACTGAACGGGGCCACTTGGAATGTGATTTCTTCGGACCTGTAATTCTCCGGCGTGCCGAATACCACATCTAGTGTGATTTTTCCTACACATCGTGCCTCCCGGCTAGGGATGATTCCTCTGAAGGTCATGCTGCTTTGCTCAATGCAGCTCTTGTCTATTTCCATTTTCTAAGAGTTTCTTCATAGATGAGGTTTAATCCGCTGCCACCGTCCATGAGCACTTTAGTAAGCCGGAAGCCGTCCACAATTGGACTTAGGACCAAAGCGGCTGGTGCTTGGGATGTTCGGAATTGAGGTTCGTCACTGGCATTGAAGGTTATGGCCGTGTCGTTCCATGGAATTATTGTTGCAACGTGGCAGACTTCGGCAAGGCTGTGGAGTGTTTGTTTGCGCCTATTATTTGAGGCGAAGGTCTCGAAGACTATCAATACTGTATTGTTGTTTTCCACCTGATGGTGCTCTGCCGTATTGTTGATGAGGATATCCTCGCCACTCTTGGCCACCTGCCGGAGTATCCAACATGCTCTAAGGCTGTGTGTTGGCATGGCATCTGCTGTACTGTGAATTTTGCATGTCCCATTGATCCATCCCTCCAATACAGTTCCATGCCCTTTAGTGGGTTTTTGCTTCTTTGCGGTTGGATCGGATGACTTATGAGGGTACACCCTTTTAGTTCGGATAGGGGATTTAGTGAGAGCAGGAGGGTCCCAGAATTTTCTTTAGGTTTTCCAGGCGCCTTCCATCGCACAGTACCTCCGTACTATGGCCGCCAAGTCAGCAAAGTGTGCTATGTCACGGTGACCTATGGCGTTGAGAATTCCCATGTCCGTGCAATTTTTGGAAAAGAATGAAATTGCGTCTTCCTCGCGACAGTCCTTGACCTTGCTCATTGCAAGGAGGAATCTGGCCCAATAGTGATGTCCTGTCTCTTGGGGCTCTTGTCTAATATGGGAAAATCACTTGAATCTGGGTGGGTGGGTAGATTTAAGTCCGAACCCTGACCCGATCTGAGACCCAGGGGCGGACTCCGAGATGTTGCCCAATAGTTCTGGCCCGCTGTCTGATTCTAGGTTCGCAGCTTGGGCCATGTCCTCCCGTTGACGGGTATCCGGCTCGGAGAGCTCGGGAATCCGAACATAGTTTGTCCTCAAAATAGAGGAAGAATTGCTACACTGTTCCTCCACTACCGCTATCTGATGGGTGACCGGCGACTCCCTTTGGTCAGGTTTAAGACCGATCCGATCATAGTCCGTTGCGACTCCTAGGGCGGCGATGCGATCCAAGAGCTCGTTCAGGGAAGAGAGCTCTATTGGATCCATCTGTTCGGCAAATCACGAGCCGACTTGGAGTCTATTTTTGATGACCCGAGAAGTCATCGTCGGCGCGCCGGCCGGAGGGGCGGTCATGACGAAACCGCCTAGTCGGAAGGTTTGGCCTAAAGCCAGGGCTCCCCCCAAGGTAATGTTGTCCTTGACAACAAGACGAGCCATCGAGCCTTATCGTGACGGCACGGTGGAACTCTCAATGAAAGCACCAATGTTGGTGTCAAAACCGGCAAATCTCGGGTAGGGGGTCCCGAACTATGCGTCTAAGGCGGATGGTAACAGGAGGCAGGGGACACAATGTTTACCCAGGTTCGGGCCCTCTCGATGGAGGTAATACCCTACGTCCTGCTTGATTGATCTTGATGATATGAGTATTACAAGAGTTGATCTACCACGAGATCGTAGAGGCTAAACCCTAGAAGCTAGCCTATGATTATGATTGTTGTTGTCCAACGGACTAAACCCTCCGGTTTATATAGACACTGGAGGGGGCTAGGGTTATAGAGAGTCGGTTACAAGGGAGGAGATCTACATATCCGAATTGCCAAGCTTGCCTTCCACGCAAAGGAGAGTCCCACCCGGACCCGGGACGAAGTCTTCATTCTTGTATATTCATAGTCCAATAGTCCGGCCAATGTATATAGTATGGCTGTCCGAGGACCCCCTAATCCAGGACTCCCTCAGTTACCACGGACCGGATATGGCCCAAGGTTGTTGTGGCCACTAGAAACCAGGGAAAAAGAAGACTAGGAAATAAATAAGCTTGAAACTAACGCTAGGCTATTAAGGTGATTGCAAAGATTACATCCACTGGGCATCAAAGATTGCCACCAGTGTAAATATAGGGAACACCCTACACCATACAAAAATGGCTTGTTGTTTTGTTTAGCTGGTGGCTACACGTTAAGATAAAAAATTGTATCGCAACAAAACAAATTACAACTATAAAACAAAAGGAAGGTTGGCATAAAAGTTAACAGTCTAGCAGATAAATGCACCACCAGAAGTTCAGAAGCTCAGTTCATTTGACCTGACCGTTACGTTTTCATGCTGTATTGTCCGATGGAGCACCATAACCTTCGCCTTCATTTCTCCTAGGCTCCTAAACAACATAGCAAATGGCTGATAGTCTCATTTCAAAACAATGCATATCTTGACGACATCGAACAATGTCTATCCTTGTTTCACGAAGGGTCTCAGTTAGGGAATGGAGTTGTGTCTGGAGCACAGATATAACATTGTTTTGAGCTTGCATATCTTCATCATGAGGCAGTTTGGATGAGATTGCCTTAACAACCAACCCAGTGTTACGCAGGAACGTGCTTTTCGCATTGTTAGTGGAGAGGTACTGACCCACTGCATCTAGAGCTGACATTGCGGTTATAGTTGCCTCGCCACCTTCAGAAGGTGGCGGTCCACCATTTTTTCCATAGCTTGCTGAAAAGTTGAGTTTTTACATTAGTAGTACCAGAACTGAAGATATTAAGGAGGAAGCAAAACCAAACAAAATAGCTTTGGTCTATATATAGAACTTATTCTGGTGAACCCATGTAAAATATTAGTTGTATTTTACTGCAAAGTACATAATAAAACCAGTTTCCAAACATATGACCATGTACCATGGCTAATGTATTGTCTATTTATTCACATTGTATTGACACTAAGGATAAAGAGACAAAGTTTATAATACGCTAAGCATAGTATGACATCATTCATGTCACAAAACAACTGAGAACAGACAAACAGGCAATTGTAACATTGTGTGGGCAATTCCTGCACGGAACTAGATTACGGGTCAATATCAAAGGAACATCACTCCTCTCTTTTAAACCTTGTAAGGTGCAATGATACGCTAAGACAATTGTGTATAAAATTGAAAAGAGTAATAGACATTGGCTGCAAACCAT
This sequence comes from Triticum urartu, assembly GCF_056163025.1. Taxonomy (NCBI): domain Eukaryota; kingdom Viridiplantae; phylum Streptophyta; class Magnoliopsida; order Poales; family Poaceae; genus Triticum; species Triticum urartu. The sequence goes on along the minus strand of NC_141879.1, from coordinate 439,133,931 downwards.
GCAGTTCAAGGAACGAGTCAGAGTAAGTACTAGTTAAAAGGCATGAGGATTGAGGACTTACAACAGCGGCTTTGAATAGTGTAGTCATGCCCTTCGTCTTGCTGGTGTGATAGTCCTTGAAGATTTCCACAGTATTTGATTCAGGTACTTTTTGGTCCTTGCGGGCTTTCCTCTACATTTGGAACTAGTCAATATAGATACGATAATATGGTACAACGAAAAGAGTGAAACAAAAGCTAATTACAAGAGCCTCGCAGTGTGCGATATAGCTGCGAGATCCTGTCGTCTGTTGGAATTTCAATTTCGTACGGTTGGCCTTGTTCTTTGAACAGTTCACCTACAGGAAGATAGATTTGTGTGGCACGTGCATAAATAGGACTTCAGCATGTGATCTGATCACACATATATATATAATGTACCTGATACTTCGGATCAGACCAGTGTTTAATAAGGCCTCTCTAGTCTTCGTCGGATATATTTTCCACTGGAGATGTTTGGGCAAGTTCACTATTAGCCTTGCCTTCAAAGTGAGTTTTCCTCAAGTTATACCGATACTGTCGCAGAGTAGACTTGAAAACATGGGTGCAAGCTTCTCTAGTTGCACCATCTTGGCTATCCAACTTGAACCTCATCTGTTGAAAATTATGGGAGTCTCATTATCAGCAACCTAGAAAGTATGGGACAGAGTAAGAAGATATTACTAGTTTCCATACATAACCATACTTACAAATAAATGGTCGAGGAAGGTGTTGAACTGAGTTTTGTCTTTGTCATTCCTGTACTAAGTCCATGTTGGGAGGATACGTACATGACACCTAACGGCAACCGTTGCCTCTGATACTAACTTGGCTGACTCTATAGCATCACGTGGATTTTTTAATCCTGCCTCAAAACGGATCTCCATTCTTCCTCCTCTAGATTTAGTTAACCTATTGAGCATTATCCCTGATGTTTGTTTCCTCTTGTGCCTAGGTTCTAGTCCAATAAAGAACATAGGAAGTGTTAGTGTACATCAAACTGTGAGACTACATATAAAGAAGCATGCAACTGTAACTTGACTCCAGCAACTACCTTATTCCTGTCGAAGCTCACAAAGTTCATCTGATCTTGCCAACTCATCTTGTGTCAAGAGTGCTTCGGAAGTAGTGTCAGGTGGCAAGGGAGCATGGGAACGTGCTGCTAGCTGAGTTGACCAATGAGTAAATCATGAAGTGGTGGTATGGTGGAAGGTGTTGCAACAACTAGGGCTATCTCTGCTTGTTTGGTTGCAGCTATTTGTTTCTGTTTGGCTTGTTCTGCACCTCGTGTAGCACAGGATACCCTCTTTGCACAATTTTCCACTGGACTTTGACCTTCTATTGCACCATCAGTACCAGAAGAATCTGTAGAATTCTTCCGCTTCCCTTTCCCTGTCAATCTGTGTTGCTTCCTTGTTCTCTATGCCATGTTAAGTCAAGCCGACAAGAAAAATGAATAACAATTTAGTTCTTCAGAACAAATTGATGCGTGATACAGATGAACTGAACTTTGATGTTAGACAACCACATGATAGGAGGATGTAATATGTACGAAAAATAGAACGACATGAGATAACCAGAACTATGATGTGTAAACTAAGCAGAAGACATTTCACTAAATTAGAAGCAATGCGATGGAAGGTAGACACCATATGAAAGATGCTACAAATATCGCTCTGCCAAGTTAACAGTGTCTCATCATAAATGGTATTTAAACAAATGTGAAGCGGTACAAGAAATAAATCATATGCAAGATGCAAACAACGTCACACTACCAAGTTAAAGGTCTCTCGGTATTAGTGCCATTGCATATTCGCGACATTGCGTATTCACAGCTTATGATGTGTAAACTAAGGAGAAGGCATTTCAACAAATTAGAAGCAATGAAAGCTAGACACCATATGAAAGATGCAACGAATATCACTCTACCAAGTTAAAATTGTCTCGTCATAAGTGCCATTTCAACAAATTAGAAGTAGTACAAGCTAGAAAAGAATGTGAGATGTAACCTATATCACACTCCCAAGTCAAACATGTCTTATGATAAGTGATTGTTGTAGGTTACACAACAGTTGTACTTTGATGTAAGAACATTGTGTGATAGACAGATATTGTATATTCTAGAAATAGGAACACGTGTCTTATTCACAAGTATAATGTGTAAAGTAAGAAGATGGAATTCAACAAAATTAGAAGCAATACAAGCAAGACATCATACATAACATGCAACCACATATAACAGTGCCAAGTTAAAGGGAGCACCTATGATGGTGCACTAGGGTAGACGTGCTCATCATCAACATAGCTACGTTGAGTGTCTATGCATGTGTTGTCTTGGAAATCATCTTGGGGGGATGGAGGAGTAGAATCTGTAGAGGCCCTCAGTTTGGAAGGAGCACCTTTATCCGCTACCTTGATAACTTCCTTCTGCTTTATTGATTTTGAATTGTCAAGTAAAACCGACAAGAAAAAGCAATAAATTCACTCTTCAGAACTCATTCGTGCATGATACTAACAATCACTACTTTGATGTAAGGCAAACACATGATACCAGGATGGAATAATACGAAAAACAGGATAGCATGGCATATTCACAACTGTTTTCGTAAACTAAGCAGAAACCATTTCAACAAATAAGAAGCAATGCAAGCTAGACACCACATGAAAGATGCAACCAATATGACTCTGCCAAGTTAAAAGCGTCCCATCATAAATGGCATTTCAGCAAATTAGAAGCAGTGCATGCTATAAATCATATGAAAGATGCAACTAATATCACACTGCATATACTAAAGGTGTCTCGTCATATTGATTGATGCGGGATACAAAAAACAACAGTTTTATGTAAGGACATGCTTAATAGACAGATGTACTATGTACTAAAAACAGGAGGGCATGTCACATTAACAGGTATAATGTATAAATTAAGCAGAATAGCACATGCAATTGAACCAGATTAGAAGAAGTACAATCTAGACACCATATGCAACATGCAACCACATATCACGCTGCCAAGTTAGAGCAAGCACCTGCGATGCTAGTGTAGGAGAAATGCGGTAATCAACTATAGAGCTACATTCACTATCTTCATCTAGCCTTGTTGTTTCTTGAGAATCATGTGGGGAAGCTGACGCTACAATCTTTAAATGAGGATCTTTTCTCACAGTAGTCCACTGGCCTGACTGCCTCATCATAAGTGATTGATGAGGGATACACAAGAACATTAGTTTGATGTAAGAACATGGTTAATAGACAGATGTACTAGTATGTACCAAAAACAGGAAGGCATGCCATATTCAAAGGTATAGTGTGTAAGCTAAGCAGATGTAATTTAACCAAATTGGAAGCAATACAAGCTAGACATCTGGCTGGAGCGGTGAGCATGATCATCTAGGACCTGAGAGCCTGGTGGGAGGCGGGCTGCTTCACCACCATCATGGCTTTTTAGTTGGCTTCCAGGTGATGCCTGTCTGTGTTGGGCTTGTCACTGGCACGGCTAGTGCCCTGACTAGCTATTTGACTTCTGGTGCTCCCGGGATGGTGGTTCATGTAAAAAATATCTTTCCTTATCTTTATAAAGACCGACTTCGGCCTTTCGAATACAAGCTATACACCATATGCAACATGCAACCACATATGACACCGTGAAGTTAAAGCAAGCACCTGGGATGGTTGTGTGTGGCAATTGAGATCATCAACTGCAGAGCTACGTTTACCGTCTCCATCTGCTGACACTGCACCCTTTATAACGCTGAAAGGTGTCTGGCCTAGCCGCGTACCACGCTAGAGAGACTTCTCTCTTTTCTTTTCTGCTTCTGTGAAGGCAGAGTCTGAAATACCCTTGCATAAAAACACAATAGTGAGAGTATGGGTGAAGTGTGTGCGGAACTAGTGCACTATTAAATTAGCAGATAGCAGGTGGCTGAAAAATAAATGACAGGAGACATATGAAAGCTCTACAACATTGCATTGCAAACAAAATTAGATTCTGCTCCATATGATTTTGTAATATATGATCATGGGAAATGCTGGTACTCCTCCAGCACACCACCACATGTGGTCCTATCAAGATAACAGTCGACTGAAAATAAATAGGTCAGTCGATTTTTTTATGAACCGTCCGATCTATAAGGAACGGGCACATGGCCTTCGTCTACCTCCCGTCAGTCACTGTTGACGATCTTTCTCGAACCGCCAGGGACCACCGACCCAGACCCCTGCCTCTGCCGCCCCGCCCTCCCCTCGACCTCACACCACCACCGTTCTTGGTAGTGCCCTGAGGCCATCCCTTTAATCCCGACCGACCTCCAGATTGGGCACCAGTAGCTCTAGGCCCCACACGCCTCTAAGATAAAAACCAAGGCGCTACTTCCCTGGCGTAATAGGCGGACTAGCGGCTATTACGCCAGGGTATGCTTCCGTTAATGGGGAATCAACTGACCAAGAATTGAAATCCAGGGGGCGGCGGACCTCTAGCTAAGGTGAAATAGTATATGAGGAGAAACCTTGTGCATCGCGAGTTACTAGGAACATCTAGTATCAAGAAGAAGCGGTCAACTAGTGTCTTCTGTGGGATGAATACCGCGCAAGTAGACATGTAAGATTTGCATGAATAAGGGAAGAGGAGTACCATTTCCGGTTGCCAGTGTGGTCGCCTCCATATGTCGCGCCGATCTTCTTCTTTTTGCCGTGGAAACCGATGTTTTGAAGGAGGGTGCAGGCTTGGATGAACCCATGGCCAAATTGTTGACTGTGTTGCCGTGGCTGTATGCCGGTGGTGGGGAAGCAGATCCGAGGCGACGAAGGACGGCGCAGCAGGAACAACTCCGGTGCGGTGGACGATGGCGAAGTTGGAGCGGCAGTGGTGAGGCGCAGGACGGCGTGGTTGAACTGGCTCGGGTACAGACGGCTTGGCCTCGGCTTCAACTACTAGCCTTGGAGGGTGTTGCGGTTGAGGTTGCGGTGGACGACGATGTCGGGGTATCGGCTCCGGCATGATGGAGGAGGGCGGCGGTTGATGTGAGGGATGGGGTGGCGGACGGAGGACGTCGGGGTTTCGCGGCTGGTGGGGAGGTAGTTTTGGCGCCCATGGAGTACGAATGGGGAATCAGACGAGGGGGGGGGGCTAAGGGAGAACCATGTTTCGGTCTGGGACGCGCTTGTTTTTCGCTTTTTCGAACAGATGTGATGTGCTTGTTTGAAATTTGGGGAAAGTACAAACTTTACCCCCTCTTAAATTTCGGACCTACTACGGGTCGGGGGTAGGATGGTAATCACAGGTGTCCCAAATAGTGGGCGGGAGCGATTTCGGCCGTGCGCATGTGTGCTTAGGTGGCCATTGTGTATGAATGTTTTTCGGAGGCGGTTGTGTGGCATCTAGATGAAGCTACAAACCTACCCCGGTTTAGACCTTTGGACGTCGGGCCTGTAGGTTTCACGGATCGGAGTTAGAAAAGTAATTTCCTTCTACTACCAAACATTGGTCTCACGCGGTTCTGGGTGAGTAGAGGCTCTTTTGGAGCTTCGTTCAAAATTTTGAAACAGAAGCATTCACGTTTAGAGTACTCTTGAACTTTGAGGGTCGACCTAAATAGACAACATTTATAATGTATGCTAGTTCATAGCTAGCTATTTATAATGTTCATTGTGTAACTTTCGTATGTATAATGTGTTTTACACACACAACATGAACTATACTCACGTTTATATTCGATTGCTAAAGCGATGCACTGTCTGGAGTTCAAAATACTAACTATGTGGATCAATTATGTCGAATAATAACATAGACATGCTCAAATTCGATAGAATCTAGATCTCTGATGGATCAATGACCGTTCCTTACGCGAATTGCAAATATCATGATCCCATCCTAATATTTGGGCCCAATTTATATCTTTACACACGCACAATTCCCATTGACACTCTCTATATACATAGACATGCCTACGTGTCTCCTGTACGCACCTTATCTTTAGGCATGTCCCTCACACATTGTCTCACACCTCTCTTCCTAATCAACGAGTACGATTCTAGCAGAGCATTCTGTAGGATGCCCCTTAAAGTTAGGTTGGATGAATAGTAATATCAAAGATAAGGGGTTACCTTAGTCCAAGAACCTAGGGTTACAAATCATAGCCGGCTTTGTCAGTGGACACAGAGTCCTTCAAAATTCTGCTATCTTTGTCTTGTATGACTAGTCATCCATGGGTCTCCCTAAATGCGTCATGGGCCGACCAATGTGGCGCAGGATGGAACCGAACCAAGGACCTCACCTCGACCCACCGGACCTCACGCGGTGACACACCCTCTGCCCCCAGGTCTCGTTATCTTCTCACACCCACACATACCAACACAGAAACCACGCAAAAAAATTCTCCTCGTGCCTCTATCCCCCCTTGCATATACACACTCAAGGGAATCTCTCGCCGTGACATCATATTCATCTCTCTCTCTCTAGACCTCTCTCATTTCTCGTGCTATCTCTCCCACGCCCCCTCCCCCCATTGGCCCCTCTATCCATGCCTCTCTCGAATACGTAATACACACACATACATCTCTAGGCCCTGCCAAATACATCAACTACACATTCACACATGTTACATCACGTACCCCATTGATCTAAAAAGCCCTCTCTTCACGTTTATTTTGCATACAACATTCCTTTTGAATAAAGTGTGGCCAATTTTTTTTAGAATTTCTAAATATATACAACATTACAAATTTATATGGAGGAGTATGAACGTTAATTTGCATTGCATGGTGCCCACAATGATTTTATTCCGCACTGTGATTTTTTATATTTTTATACTATATATAAAGTTAGTCATAATAAAGAGAAACGAAGAGCATCTCTCTCTCCATCGCATAAACCCCCTCTACGCCCCTTTCACGTATGCACACAAACTATCTCCAGGTCCTCTAAAAGTAAGCCCCCAGCTCATTCACGCATGTTTCGTCTTTCTCTCGCGATATATACAGTGACGATTATTGTATTTGAAGCGAAAGCTCGATACGTACATTGGACTTCAGAATCCACTCATTACGGTCACCATTTATGCTTTGTGGTTATTATACAGTCATGGGCTCACTGTACAACTCTGTATTTGCTCAAGACATGACTAGTTGACCAGTTAAACGTTCCACGTGGCCCCTCTAGTGTTGCATCACATTATCTCACTACCATTGGGCCCACCTGTCGGCTTGTATCTACTCTACATCTACATCTACACTCTTATAAAAAACAAAGTTAGTGATGATGTTGTGCCTGCCATCCTGCAATATAGGCCGTCCGATTTATATCTGACGGATAGGAAGGAAACTATTGCAATTTTGCAAAAAGGTACCCACACACCTCTCCACATTTGCAAATAAAGCCTTCCCTCGTTCATCCTTTTCTCTCACAAGATAAACTAGTCATACAAATGCATCTTGATGTTACGTGCAACACACAAGCATCTTGCTAGTAAGAATGAAAACAAACGACAAAAAAATATTGGACGGTGGTTTGAAGTCATGACCGCAGGCACGGACAAGGTGGCATTGTATTGGTATGCTGAGTCGTCTATTTTAACACACAAGAGCTGGTGTGGTGATTATACACACACACACGCATGCACACGAACTACATGCATGCAACACTCACACGAACACATGGAGCCACGCACGCACGCAACACTCACACGTACACATGCAGCCATGCACGCACGCAACACTCACATGCACACACGCACGCATGCATGCACACACCACACGACCAACACATACTCTCACGCTCAAGTGCTCAACTTACATGTGCATGCACACACATCAGGCCCTAACAGACACATACACAACCAGGTGATTCCCGCACACGGGTTGGAGTCTTGTCGCGCCTGCGTAAATTTGTATTTATCTGACCTTTTTCCTATGCGAACTAAAGGTGGGACCCACAAGGAACGTGGTCAATTTAACTAGTCAACATGGTGCCACGCAGACTATTTGGTCGGTCAACACAGTGCAATCCGATGCTGAACGGTGAGCATGTGACTGTATAATCACCGCAAAACATGTATAGTGACCGTAATGAGCATATTCTGAAGTTCGGTGACCGTATTATGCTTTCTCTCTATAGGCCCTCCAAAACTACATCTCTACACGTTCTCGCCTGTTACATCTAACAACTGTGCATTACAACACTACTACTACTACACTCTAACACAATAAATCATATGTGTTTTTAGTTTTACTAGATATCATATTGTTACTTAATTATTCAGTTTGCATACATTAAAATTGCCTTTGAAATGTATGGCTAGTATCATCTACCGCGTGGGAAAAATCCCGCCCTTTCCTGTTTAATCGAGTTTGTATCGATGGATCGTGCGAAACAACAAAACTATAGTACTATACAGTACAAGTGAAAGTTCACTAGGCCGCCGTGTCGTGTACTCCTCTATCATAAGAGTGGAGCACTATCTTCCATAAATGTTCTAGTCCCTTTCACCGACATGTGGGACATCAAGCTACCAGGTCCACGTGCCATACCAAAATACAGTGCAGAGCATCAGGGGTGAAGCACCCCAGTCATGCGCCGACGTAGTAATGAGCAATGAGGTGTCAAATCACAAAGCTGCACCTTTCCCGCCGTTAAGTTGGAGGGACGAAGTAATAATAATGCTTGTAAAAAATAAGTTGGAGGTACGAAGCAACCATCATTCAGTCGTTGCTGAATCCGCTTCTCCCTCATCTTCTTCAAGTTAACCACGTGTTGCTTCTGTCGTTGTTCTGCCTCATGTGGGACACGGATCGACTTGGTAAAGCACTAACACGTGGGACCGCATGTTAGCAAACCGCCAGGCCAACGACCTCTAAAAATAAGAAACCTCCCCCGCCATCCGCATGGCAAAATCACCTCATTTTTACTAATCTTGATTCTATAATTTTTTAGATCAATATAATTGAGATTTGTATAGATAGCACACAGGAGCAAAACCAAGTGGTACGGTTAAGGGCATCCACAATGTGTAGCCAAATGTGAAAATAGCTTTTGTCATCAATGGGAACCATTGTGGACGGTTCTGCCAAAGCCAAAAAGATGGAACCGAAGCTCCCTGATTGATTGATTGATTGAAGGATTAGAAAATGCAACATCTCTCCTCTTTCTCCCGTGCTTGGATGCATGTATAGTATAGAGAAGAGAGTCTACTCCCCTGTCCCTTCTATCACAAATCACAAAGCAGTGAGGCATCAAATCACAAAGCATGGATGAAGCAACCATCATTTCACTCTTTGATGATTCTGCTTCTCCATGGTCTTCTTGGAGAAACCACCTCACCGCACAGTTGGATGGACAATGCTATTGTGTACTAGTAGTACTAGTACATTTACGCATCCTTTGGTTCAACGGACTTCCTGGATGCAAATAAGGCGGTTGTCTCGTCTTGCTGGCGGCACTTGCGAATGACTTATCGTGGTCTCCCTCAATGGTGTTCTCCGTGGAAGGCACTTCACCAAACCATAATGTTCGAGATATCGTCGACGTCACTGCAATGGGGAAGGAAGTCAAATAGTTACTGCCTCCATTTTTTTGTACACAAGGCCAGTATATCAAAATTACAATTTGCAGAAGGCCACTAACACTAATCGAGGCAAAATTGACGGGTTTTGCCTCATACTAGCAATTAAGGACATTAATATACCCTTGCATGCATGCATGCAGAAGTGAGAAGGTTTGTTTGCATGGCGCTGCATTAATCAAGCGATGAGAAGCGAGATGGTTAGATCTTTGGGCTTTGGAGAAAAAATACGCATTAATTGACACGTCAAACGAGGATTTGTATCGATTAATCCCGCGAAGGAAAACCCCGCCTTTCTTTTTTAACACTAGTACTCCTAGTACGTACGTACTTATCCTATTTGGGTCTAGGCCTTGCATTGCCATACTTCGCCACACATTGTTACCCAGCTTGCCTAAAGTTTTCAAAATGAAAAGGAGGTACACTTGCGCACGGCTGTCGCGGTCACACCGCGCCCTCACACGGTCGCTCCTGGACTCCGTGGTCGCACCGCACCCTCACAGAGTCGCTCCTGCACGCCGCAAACCCAACCAAGGGAACACACCCTTACTAACACGTGCTATTGCTGACAGATAATTTTCGTTCATACATTATGTTTATCCAACCGCATGTTGGGGTGGATATGTACAGCCCGTGCGGTGGTCTGTTGGAGAAGAAGAAGATCTAAGGAAGAAGAGGTGAGGAAGAAGGGTTAGGAGATGTAGGATATTCATCCAACCGCCTGAAATGGTAGACTGACGCAAATGATGAAAGTCAGGTGACTCGCATAACAATATATGTTTTTACATAGCAAAAGATCCCTAAAAACAACAACATAAAGAAAAACAATCACTGCTCGTGGAACGAGACAGCCTCGTCATCTTTGGCTGCCGGCGTGAACCAGCCATAGTTACCGACGTGTGTCTCTGCACCGTGGTTGTCCTCGGCCTCCAGCTACTCGTTCACACGTAGCGTGCGGGCGCTCTGCACGGACGAGAGAACCGCCCAGTTCGAGTCGAGGATGTCCGGTTCTGCCTGCAGGAGGGCCTCGATAGCAGCGGAATCCGCGCGCTCCACGTCGAGTTGAGCCTCCGCCGCTCGGTTCAAGTCCAGGACGTCTGGTTCCGCCTGCAGGAGGGCCTCGATGGCAGCGGCATGCGCGCGCTCCGTGTCAAGATGAGCCTCCGCCGCCCAGTTCAAGTCCAGGACATCCGGTTCCGCCTGCAGGAGGGCCTCGATGGCAGCGGCATCCGCGCGCTCCGTGTCGAGTTGAGCCTCCGCCACCCGGTTCAAGTCCAGGACGTACGGTTCCGCCTGCAGGAGGGCCTCGATGGCAGGGGCATCAGCACGCTCCGCATCGAGTTGAGCCTCCACTGCCCGGTTCACATCCATGACATCCGGTTTCGCCTGCAGGAGAGCCTCGATGGCAGCGGCATGTGCGCGGTCCATGTTGAGTTGAGCCTCTACCTCCCGGTCCTCCTTTAGTATCGCCAGGTTGAACCGTTGTTCCGCCTGCACCAAGGGGGACCCGGACATCGACATGAACTCGACGTCCATCATCTCATACCCATCGAGGGCCTTCCGTGCCGCGACCTCCGCCATGAACATTGGATCGGCTTCCTCCCCCTCGTAGCTTGGCTCCAGAGAACTCGGGGATTGGCCCGCCGCAAAGTGAGCTTGGGAACGGAGGTCTGTGGCGCCGACCGCCGCTGCGATTTCTTCACGGCGCTCCTGCATCAGCATCTTGTAGTACATGATCTTGCGGTGCACCATGGCTTTTCGGCGAACTAGGGGATGCTTGATGCGGTCTAGGGGGTCGAAAGGTGGGGGAATGGGCTAGAGAGGAGGTGTGGTTTTGGGGCAGTGGCTGGCATAGGCTGAGCAGCGAAGGTTCTGGTGTGAATAGTGGTTCCGGTGATGACCCGTCAATCGGTTTTGACTGTACATCGCTCTTGTCACGTTCGTGTTGCACCCCAGCACGCTGGACCCTTCATGCCGTTCACCGGATGGAATGCGCTTCGTCTTGCGTTTTTGCTCGCTTGTGGGACCACAGTTGAGAGCAAACCGACGTCCCTCCCCCTCCCCCGCCCGCGTCATTTATACTACCACTCCCTCTATTTTATGCGGAGTAAATAAAAATAGAGGGAGTATACTACGGATGAGGATCCCCTGACGTGGCCGAACCCATTGAGTAACTAACATGCGGGGCCTTGCAAGTATGGGGTCCGCCAGTAAGTGACCGAAAGGAAGGGTAAGGCAGGGATACCTACGTCAGAGGATACACTTCCACTACTACTCCCTCCTTCCATCTACAGGGCCTAATGCTTTTTTCGAGGCTAACTTTGACCAACTGTTAGAGTAATAATATATGACATGCAACTTACACAAAGCATACGGTCAACTTTTGTATGTGAAAGGAGCTTCCAATGATATAATTTTCACATTATACATCTTATGTACTATTAATCTTGTCAATAGTCAAAGGCGGTTTTGAAAAACGCATTAGAGCATGGTTAATAATATAGCCACCCGATGGCTATAAGGAACTGCCATGTTGAAAGATCGTGGATGTCGCCTAGAGGGGGGGTGAATAGGCGTTTTAAAATAATTACGGTATAGGCTTGAACAAATGCGGAATAAACCTAGCGGTTAATTTGCCAAGCACAAAACCTAAAACAACTAGGCTCACCTATGTGCACCAACAACTTATGCTAAGAAAGATAAGAAACTATGTGATAGCAAGATATATGATAAGAAACAATATGGCTATCACAAGGTAAAGTGCATAAGTAAAAGGGCTCGGGTAAGAGATAACCGAGGCATGAGGAGACGACGATGTATCCCGAAGTTCACACCCTTGCGGATGCTAATCTCCGTTTGGAGCGGTGTGAAGGCACAATGCTCCCCAACAAGCCACTAGGGCCACCGTAATCTCCTCACGCTCTCGCACAATGCAAGATGCCGTGATTCCACTAAGGGACCCTTGAGGGCGGTCACCGAACCCGTACAAATGGCAACCCTTGGGGGCGGTCACCGAACCCGTACACTTTGGTAACCCTTGGGGCGGTCACCGGTACCTGTCAAATTGCTCGGGGCGATCTCCACAACCTAATTGGAGACCCCGATGCTTACCCGAAGCTTTACACCACAATGATTGAGCTCCGAACAACACCAACCGTCTAGGGCGCCAAGGCACCCAAGAGGAACAAGCTCTAGGGTGCCCAAACACCCAAGAGTAATAAGCTTCTCAAACTTGTAACTTCCACGTATCACGTGGAGAACTCAAACCGATGCACCAAATGCAATGGCAAGGGCACACGGAGTGCCCAAGTCCTTCTCTCTCAAATCCCACCGAAGCAACTAAAGCTAGGGACGAAAATGAGAGGAAGAACAAGAAAGAGAACACCAAGAATTCCAAGATCTAGATCCAAGGGGTTCCCCTCACATAGAGGAGAAAGTGATTGGTGGAAATGTGGATCTAGATCACCTCTCTCTTTTCTCTCAAAAACTAGCAAGAATCCATGGAGGGATTGAGAGTTAGCAAGCTCGAAGAAGGTCAACAATGGGGGAAGAACACGAGCTCAAAGGATAAGGTTCAAAGGGGAAGAAGACCCCCTTTTATAGGAGGGGGAAAATCCAACCGTTATGTGCTCAGCCCGCACACGAGCGGTACTACCGCTCCATGAGCGGTACTACCGCTCAGGCGGAAGAAACAGGGAAAAGGAGCAACAAAACATGAACCTTGGGGCGGTAGTACCGTAGGAGACAGCGGTACTACCGCTGGGTTAGGCGGTACTACCGCACCCTTCGGCGGTACTGCCGCGCAGAACGAAGGGTAAAGGGAAAGAGGGAATCGGGCAGTACTATCGCAGAGGAAGGGCGGTACTGCCGCTAAGGAGTGGTACTGCCGCACTACTGCCGCAGCGAGGTACCGCACAATCTGACACAGAAAAAGACCCCTCGAATCGACGCGGTAGGGACCTGGTAAGCCAACGGTAGTACTGCTGCGGAGTCACCGCCGGTACTACCGCTGCGGAGCGGTGCTGCCGCTTGTGACTCCTCAGCGGTACTACCGTTGGGTACCATGGTACTACCGCTGGGACCCTAAAAAAACCACACTCAAGAAAACCAGAACTGCCATAACTTCTGCATATGAGCTCTGAATTGAGCAAACTCAAGCTTGTTGGAAACAAGACGACGAGTAGCATCAAAACAGCGAACTCCAACCGAGAAGAGGAGTGAAACCTCCAACCGAGAAGAACCGGCAAAACCTCCAACATCGAAAACATCATAGAAGATGCAAGCGAACTCCGTTTTCGATGAACTCAAGCTTGTCAACAAGATGACCGTAAGCTCTAAAACTCACAAAGAGAACCAAACAAGAACCAATAAAGATGATGCAAGGATGCAATGGTTTGAGCTCTCAACGAACGATACGATCAAGCTACTCATTGACATCCCCCCTTGAAAGTATGGCAATCGATCCTATAACCTGGTCTCCCAACTACCATCATGAGACCGGTAAAATAGAAAACCTATCAAGGGCAAACCATTGCCTTGCACATGGTCCACTTGAGCTAGATGATGACGATCTTGACTCCCTCAAGTTGGACCACCTTTCTTGATTGTGTTGGCTCGATGAAGACTAGTTGATTGCTCCCCCATACTCCACTATGGGTGAGCCTTTCTTCCGCACATCTTCACAAGTCCATTGTCACCACAATGAACGGCAAGCTTCAAGCATTTGATCTCTTCGTGATGCTCCACTTGAACTTGCACCGCAACCTTTATTGATTGTGTTGAGTCGATGAAGACTAGTTGATTGCTCCCTCATACTCTACTATGGGCGAGCTACTCTTCGGCACATCTTCACAGGTCCATTGTCACCACAAAGGACAACAAGCTTCAAGCATTTGATCTCTTCATGGTGCTCCACTTGAACTTGCACACCGCAACCTAACCCCACAAAGAACCCTCACGAAGACCATGGGTTAGTACACAAAGCGTAATTGACAATGCTTACCATACCATGGGATCAATTGATCCCTCTTGGTACATCTTCTACGCTTTGTGGGTTGATCAACACATGTACTCCAAGAAAAGCCTATGGACAAAACCTTCAAATATAACTCAAGGCAACCATTAGTCCATAGAGATTGTCATCAATTACCAAAACCAAACATGGGGGCACCACATGTTCTTTCACATGTCATGTATAGCCATCATCTATATGCACTCATATAATAGTGTGGGCTATAAGGTTGGCTATTTCCCGCAAAAAAATATAAGGTTGGCTATCGTATTAGTACTTTTTCCCATCTCCTCTCTATCTCTTTCTTCATATTTATTGTATTTATCTAGGAATGCGTATATAGCTAGGATCTTGCATGAGAGCTCACTCCCCTTACTTTTTCACATCTCTCTCCTTCACATAGGCAAAAGTGATATGTAAGTTGGCTCTTAGAATGGCTATTAGGTTGGCTCTAAGCATTTAATATTTGCATGAGCAAGGTATATGATTGGAAGAGAGTTGCATGCATGCTATTTTGTCTTGATCTATGTGTTATAGCCGGGTTGTAGAATATAAGAGCCTGCTTCACTCTCTCTCCTCTCTTCTCACTCCTCCAAGTAGGATTTTAATGAAATGACAAGTCTTATAGCCTGCTGACTAGGCCTTATTAGACTTGCTCTTAGGCCCTATATAAATGGAAGAAGGGAGTACTATGAGCAATGCAACTCTACTACAGATGTTGTCAGTACTCCACTAGTACTATTGGAAAGGGGGCTTTAAAAAGTTACTATTGGACTGGCTATACGTGGCGAGATCCTAGTAGGAAGAGCATGCGCGAGAACAAGCACATTCACATGGTTGAAAACAAATTGGAAACCATCTCTGTTTGAATACAAATCTAGGAGTACGTACGAATCTAACAATATTGATTGGGCGTTGTTGAATGTTGATACTTTTTTCTGTAAGTTTGACCAAAGTAGAGATACTTTGACTACACATAAAACTTATATGTAAACTAGAATGGATCGGAGGGAGTATATTGTACGTTCAAAAGCAAAACAAACATTGAATGCCCTTTATATATTGTCGGTGATGAACGACACCTATGGGATCACAAGAATCCCTACTATGGTTGCGGGGCATGGGGTCGTGAGAAGAGCGGATCAAATAGATAGCACACGGTTCGTTTATCCAGGTTCGGGCCGCGAGGATGCGTAAAACCCTACTCCTGCTTTGGTGGATTGTATATCTGTGTTCTTGAGCTAGCTATGGGGCGTGAGGAGCTCCAAAAAGCCGAATACTTCTCCTGGTCGCCTCGGGCCTCCTTTTATAGGGAAAGGGGTAGCCACAGTGGCACACAGGAGGTGGAAAGTGAACAGTGATGCAAGGTTATCCCTCGCATTACATGACAAGGCGCCTTTAATGCGTCTTGCCCAGGTGTCCTTGCTTTATCGGGGACGGGGGAGAGCCCTGTCACGTCCGTCGCCGCTCCCTCTCGCGTCGACACGTGCCCTGGCTAGCGGCGCCCGTGGTGCCATGTAGGCAGGCAGGCAGCTGAGGTGGCATAGTGGTGGGTCTCCACGAAGATCTGCATGCCGCCACGCAGGTGCCTGCCCAGCTGGTTGGGTCAGCAGCTGCATGCGAATGGCGGTGGAGGTTTGACTGGCGTGGGCCTGATGGTGGCCCTACGGGTGTTCTCGGCAAGGGCCTTGCCGGGGCCCCGACAAGGGTCTTGCCGTGGCGCCTGCTGTCATCCCCGGCAAGGCTCTTGCCGGGGGCCTTGTGGTCCTCCTTGGCTGGGATCCCGCAAAGGATCATCGTCTTCTAAAGGGTGTCTCTGATCTTGAATGCCTTCACAAAGATCTGGATGCCACCACTGGGATGTCTCCCGAATCCTTGCCCCATGGGGGCAGTGGACTCAAGGGTGACTCACTCCGTAGGTGTGGGGCGAGCTGCCACGGCAAGGGTCTTGTCGGGCTTGCTGGAACCGCCTCCCGGCAAGGATCTTGCTGGGGGGGTCCGCTTCGTCCCCTTTGCTCTTTGTGGTCTTGGTCTTCGCATCGTTCTGCTTCTCCTGAGCTTCGGCCTTACCTTGGCTCACCTCCCTTGCCTTGCTCAGTGTGGTGGTGCCCGTGGCTCAGACTACCCGTGCACAGTTATAGGGGTACAGAAAGTGTATCCCTCTTTTTGTACACCGACATATATGATTTGCAGATGCTATGATCACCGGTTCAAAATTTTGAATCCGCCTTAGGTATCACACATGCACCCACTCGTTTTCTCTCGATTTCATCTCGGGGTCCAGAGATCGATTGAAAGAGGACAAGGGTGGGTACAATACGTTCGTTTCGCATATGAACGTACAATATACTCCCTCTGATCGCCACAGACCCCCCCCCACGGGTCATTTCTATCATAGAAACAGACCAAACCTTTATCTCCTTGCACGACACGCAATTGATCTATCAACATCAATCGATCTCATCAAGATGTGTCGGGGCATGAACCGAATGGGATGTCAAAACTAAGATGGGAAGCGACATGTAGTGGAGGCAAAGTGAAACTTTAAACGAACCGTTTGTTTGTATGCATGTCGGACAAATTACAACAGTGGAAATACAAGCATGGTCTAGGCCCACATGCGAATGATACTCAGCGGAATGTTCAAATGAAGCATGCGGGAGGATGGACTCGACCGGAGGGCGGCATGATCAATGGAGAAGAGGGTTGGAGAGGAATGAGAAATAAGCAACGCCGCATGATTATACTTGAACGGCTGAAATAAACAATAAGTTGTCTTGTTTTCCCTTCCGTCTTGGTCATGGAGTAAGATACTCCCTCTGTTTTTATTTACTCTGCATATTAGGTTTGACTGAAGTCAAACTTCATAAAATTTGACCTAGTTTATAGAAAACTAGCAAGATGCCCGTGCGTTGCATGGAACATCAAGGTCTTGTGGGAGAAAAGGATGAACGAGGGAAGGCCTTATTTGCAAATGTGGAGAGGAGTGTGGGTAAATTGTCATAGTTTCCTTCCTATCCGTTAGATATAGATTGGGCGGCCTATATTACAGGATGGCAGTCACACCATCATCAGCAACTCTGCTTTTTATGTACACTAGCAAGAGGCCCGTGCATTGCATGGAACATCAAGATGCATTTGTATGAGTAGTTTATCTTGTGGGAGAAAAGGATGAATGAGGGAAGGCTTTATTTGCAAATGTGGAGAGGAGTGTGCGTATCTTTTTGCAAAATTGCCATAGTTTCCTTCCTATCCATCAGATATAAATCGGACGGACTCTTATAAAAAACAGAGTTGGTGATGATGGTGTGCCTGCCATCCTGCAATATAGGCCGTCCGATTTATATCTGACGGATAGGAAGGAAACTATGGCAATTTTGCAAAAAGGTACCCACACACCTCTCCACAAGTGCAAATAAGGCCTTCCCTCGTTCATCCTTTCCTCTCACAAGATAAACTAGTCATACAAATGCATCTTGATGTTACGTGCAACGCACGGGCATCTTGCTAGTAAGAGTAGAAATATGAATATTTACAATAGCAAATATATATGATGTGAAAGTATATTTCTGTCTATGAACTTTCTCAAAGTTTATAAAGTTTGACTTTGACCAAAGCTCGAATGTGGAGTAAATAAAAACAGAGGGAGTACACAGGGACTACTATACTCTACTTACTACTGCCGGAGCATGGTTAGTTGGACCCCTAAATGCGGGCACGGACCGGGCACACCTCAATTATTCTTTCAAACAGTCAGACACCTACATTTAGCACACCATCCGACTACTTAATCAAGTGTTACGCTTCACTACTTGAAAAGGAAAAGGGTGGTTCCGTACCCAAAACCACCACACTTGGGACTAGGGTAACAACTTGGTACTGTACCACATTTGAACTAGGGCACAAAAATGACATGTTCTGCGCCTAATGCACAACACGGAGCACTAATGCTCGAATATGGCCGGGAAAACAAGGAAACCGACATGTGGGGCACACCTGTCGGGACGACGTGGCGCAGACTAGTCCAATAGAGGAGCTGGCCCACGACCTCCTCGCCACCGGCAACCGTTCATGTGGGTAGTGGGGGCTAGCAACGTGGCACAGCTCCAGCACCGCCTCTGGACAGGGCGACCATGGTGAGCGACTCGCTCATTGTTGCTGGACACGGTTGCTTTCAGTGTGCCGAGGGTGGCGTTAGCGCTGTGGCACGACCAGTAGATCAACAACCGGCTCGTTGAGGATGCACAGGGCGCTGAAGTGCGGGCCGCCGCGACTTATCCATGAAGTGGTGTAGCGCGGCCAACTACATCCCGAGGACCTGAGACCATGCTGGGTCATCTTGCTTTTTCAATGACATGTGGGGTCGCATGTGAGCAAAGGGCATCTCCAACGTTGCCACGACCACAGCTGGCTACCCTGGCACACCAAAAACCATCGCCCCTCGCGCCGTTGCGCGGTGCGTTCCTAGCCGGCGCCAGTTGCCCGCATTCATGTTGTCCTTCCGTATGCCATCGTTAAGAGGCTCGGTGCCCGAGGAACAAACTCCGGCGACTTAATGACGCGCCCGGACGCTTTGGCCTCACCGGAATGCGCTACTTAAAGCGGCAATGCCCAACTAACCTCCACACCATAGAGCATCGTCCTGCTACCTGGCACCACATCCGCCATGACCGCGAGCACGAATTCTCTACGGGAGAGCTTTGTCTTCGGGGATGAAGCTCGAGGTCACCGCCCTTGCTCAACTCACCGCCTGCGATGCAATAGCGGCATAGCCAGACGCGGACGCGACTGAACAAGCGGTGGCCACAATGGTGGCCGACGACGGGAGCACCGTCAGCCACGCATCCTACTTGTCGTCGTCCAACGTCCGGCACCGCTGAGGTCAGGGACTCCTCCAAGGATGTGTAGGGCATGGGAGGTGGCCGGGCATGGTGTGCCAACTGGCCGGTCTGTCTCCCGTGTTCTACTCTTCCTCGCCGGAGACCGCACCTTCATCTTGAACCCGCCCCCGTACATGGAGATCGCAGATGTTGGACGTCAGTCGCCGCCATAGAATAGGTTTACGGTCGGGTTTCTTTTATTTTTCTGTCGTGTTTGCATTAATCTCGTCCGGTGTATATGAACTTTCACAATAATATAGTATATTGTAGGAGTACTAGCAAGATGCCTCTGCGTTGCACGGAACATCAAGATCTTGTGGGAGAAAAGGATGAATGAGGGAAGGCCTTATCTACAAATGTGGAGAGGAGTGCGGGTAAATTGTCATAGTTTCCTTCCTATCTGTTAGATATAGATCGGACGGCCTATATTGCAAGATGGCAGGCACACCATCATCACCAACTCTGCGTTTTATTGAACCAAGACAAAGCTAACATGTGAAGTAAATAAACACATAGGGTCTACATACATAATTTATCTTAGGCACTCCAATAGTACGTCCACTACACATTCATGCATTTCACATCTTTCTACATCTACGGGAACCTACGAAAGGGTTAACGTAAATTGCCTCTCCCTCCTCCTTGATTTTCATGGTAGTGGGCCCCTCCCTCCCCTCAATCTACAATCAACAGCTCACACATTTCACATTATGTTAATTACGTAACTGGGATTACATAGGTGTAGCATTACTCGTCCAAAAAAACCCAACTAAGCCAACCTCCCAGCATATCGCGTGGGAAAAGACCCGATCTCGCCATTTTAGTCGGGATTGCCGGATTACTAGTAGTAGTATCGATGGATCGCGTGAAGCACCAAGTTTTTTTGAGGGGGCGAAGCACCTACTTTTAAAGGAAAAAAGGCGGTACACTCACAGCACCCCTGTCGCGGTCGCATTGCACCCCACACACATTCGGTCTTGCACACCGCTCACGCAAATGGAACGCGCTTCAGCTTGCCTATTCACTGACACGTGGGACTGCACTTGGAGAAATCGACCATGCGCCAAACTCCCCCTGCCCACCGCGCAAAATCCCCCCCCAAATCCCAAATTCAACCGCCCTTCGGCCAACTAGCCAATAATATTCCCCAAACCCCCCCCCCCCCCCGCCCCCTCCACTCCATTCGCTCTGCCAAAGCCGCCCTCCCCGTCGCGCCGATACGTCGGCACCGCGGTTCGTCGAGGGGACGCACGGCGATCCTCTCGCTCCCACAGTACGCTCTCATAGACTGTCGTCCTCGAGTTGCGCCGCCACCGCTGGCGACGTTCTTGTGGCGGCACACGGCGGTCAGTGCCGCCACCGCTGGTGATGTTTGTGTGGAGATGCACGGCGGTCAACTTCTCCCACGGTACGCGCATTCTAGACTGAGGCCCCGTGCATGTCGGTGTAGCGCTGAATGTTAGTTGATAGACGCTGTTAATTTCACTGTTTGCCGAAGTAGTTTACAGTCAATATGCTCTGCTTAAGAAGCTGCCTAGCCCTGTTCTACACTCAATCTCCTTAGCTGCGATGGCATGCCAAGCCTGATTAGCTGCTAAAATATCCTGCCATATATTTACTATGACATAGATTGCCATGGTCTAGTAGCCAGTCTATTAGGTGAAATAGCTCTACACCATTTTATACTCGATCTTTGTTGCTGCGATGGCCTTCGATAGTTCGATGGCTGTGTGGTCGGCCTCATTGACTGCTGAAACAGCCTGCCATAATTTAGCTCTCAAATATGTTTGCTGAATTAGCTTTAAATATATTTCGTTACTTAGATCTGCTCATCCAAATATCTTGCCATAGCTTTAGACATCGACCTAGGTATTTTTTTTTGGACTTCATAAAAAAGCATATATGTTTTTCCTGTAATATCTAGTAAAAGAACTAATTTGTATGTCTAACAGATGGACGTGACTTGGATAACTTCTGCTTGAAGATTCTCCACTTGGGGGGGTTGAAAACTTTATGAACTTTATCAAAGCTGAGTACGGTGGTCTGAAATAAGATCCTAGTCAACTGTGCAAAATCATCTACACTTGTATGGGATGTCGGTCACATATACTAGGTGGGTTCATCATGGTGAAGCCATGAACGTCAATGTTACTGACTACGTGGAAGCAGCAGATCACCATCTTGATCTGCCTGATGCTCAGGTGGAAGAGGAGGAGGAGGTGGTGGTGGCGGAGCTAGTGAGTTTGACCAACATTGAAACAATGCTACGAAATGCTCGTGCATTTCGTGAACTTTCACCTGCAGAAGAAAAATGGGGGGCCCACATGTTGGAACAATGCAACGTGGCTGTCACCCCAGGAAATAAGCTGTCAGTATTCTCAGCTATGGTCACCTTTCTTCAGGTGAAGACATCTGAGTGGATGACCAACAAATCATTCGATGCGATGTTGGCTGCTTTCCGCAAAGCTTTCCCAGATGTGTCTGAGCTGCCACACACCTATAGTAAAATGAAGAATTTCCTTCGCGCAGTTGGAACTGGATATGATATGATCCATGTTTGTAAGAATAATTGTGTTCGGTTCCGGAAGGATTATGCCAACTTAAGTGAATGCTCGAAATGCAAATCATCAAGATGGAAAGATGGCGATGTTGTGAAGAGGATTCCTCATAATGTTCTGAGACACTTTCCAATTACACCAAGATTGCAGAGGTCGTTTCATGATGCTGAAACAAGAGAGGATGTACTGTGGCATTCTAGGAACCAGGAGTATAGAGATCAGAATATAACGAGCCATCCATCACATGGTAATGAGTGGAAAATCTTCAATCAGAAACACAAAAAGTTTGCTGCTAACCCGAGAAACATTAGACTTGGCTTAGCTTCAGATGGATTTAACCCATTTGGCCACCAAAGCGCCACATATAGCATGTGGCGAGTGCTTGTTATCCCTTACAATATGCCTCCAAATGTCTGCACCAAAGAGTAAAATTACATCATGGCCTTGCTCATCCCAGGTCCAAAATGTACCGGAAAGGATTTTGATTTATTCATGGAGCCTCTTATGGAGGAACTTCAATAGCTATGGAGGGGTGTTCTCACTCGAGACCTATATAGCAGCCCACCAGCTGATTTCTTTTTGTGTGATGTTATAATTTGGTGCATCCATGATTATCCGGCTTTGGGCACTATGTCAGGGCGAACGACATATCGTTACAATGCATGTGTTCGCTGTGACAGGAATCCGCTGTCATACGCAATACTTAGCAAGATATGTTACATTGGACACTGCCATTTCCTTGCCAAGGACAAGCCAGGTCCTACAAAATACCGAAGACGTGTGTTCAATGCAAAGCATGAAAACCACGAATTAGAGAAGGTCAGGCATATTACACTAGGAAACCATCCTGGTAATGGTAGTGGGAAAAGGAAGCATGGCAGGGCAGAAGAGAGATTATTGTTTACCCGCAGGTCCACTTTGTGGGACTTGGAGTATTGGAAAGATTTGAGTTTGTGGCATAATCTTGATGTGATGCACATCGAGAAAAATATATATGACAACATTATTGGCACACTTCTTAATATTGAAGGCAAGACGAAAGATACCATAAAATCTAGGATTGATTTGACACACCTGGGTATCAGAAAAGATTTGCAGGTGGAAGATGAAGGTAAACAACGGGATATGGCACCGACTGTGTATGTCTTGGACAAGGTAAAAAGAAAAGAATTCCGAGAGGTCCTGTCATGTGTGAGATTCCCACATGGACTTGCTTCCAACCTGAAAGGACAGTTAGTGCAGATGGAAACAAGGTACAAGGGTTGAAAACTCATGACTGCCATGTCCTACTTCAAAGGGTTTTACCTGTTATCCTTAGAGGATTGGGCCGCCCTGACTTATACAGAGTAGTTGAAAAGTTGGGATAATTCTTCAGGGAACTCTGCAGTAGAAATATCAGGGTAGATGCTTTGGAGCGTCTTAGAGACAAGATACCAACTATCCTATGCGACCTTGAGAAGATATATCCTCCAGCCTTCTTTGATGTGATGGTGCATTTGGCTGTTCATCTACCCGATGAGGCACTACTTAGGGTTCCATTGCAGAGGCCTACATTGCTACAGAAGAGCTGACATTCTGCTCAATATACATTGAAACAACTGATCAACTTAGGAAAGAGGTGGGTGAAGACAATCCTGAGCTCAATGTTTTCGATTATTCTGTTCGAGTTACAGGGAAGAGTCGACAATAGGACAAACCTAAAGATTTGGACAAAATGGTTTGGTATGTGTTGAATAACTGTCCTGAGATACTACCTTATATCAAGTAAGTGCTAAGTATGCAGCTTATACATCATAATCTACTAAACTTGCAGCACATTCTTATATATTTAGATGTTTGACATGATCACTATGTTGTGCAGCATCTACAAAAAGGAGTTGCTACCACAAAATCCAAGAAACATTGACAAACTGGTTATGGCAGGATTTGCGAAATGGTTCAAGAGCCATGTAAGCTTTTGAATTGCACTGTCAGTTTTTTTTGATATATTGAGTACATAAGATGATCAGCTTGTCTATTTTCTAACCATAGGTTAAGAAGATGCGGGAGGATGTGCACACAGTTGATGATGCCCTTTACGCACTAGCAATGGGTCCTGATACTCGTGTAAGACATTATGAATCTTGCGTTGTTGGAGATGTGCGCTACAACACCCTTGCACGCGGCGAAGGCAGGAAGACACAAAACAGTGCCATCATGAGCACGGATATGTACGGCAGAGAGACAATTGAAATGTTTGCTAACATAACAGACATTGTTCAGTTGCAATATATCTCCAGTTTCGAGGATCATCGGTGTGTGGTTCTGTTGTGCTGTCGTTGGTATAACCCGTTTTCCAGGATCGCAAAACCCAGAGCTGATGATTATTTCAAATCCATCAATGTCAAGGCGGCGTACCAGACCAACGAGCCTTTTATTTTGGCAAATCAAGCAACACAGATATTTTTCTTGGAAGACACATTTCCACGTAGCGATGACTGGAGAGTATTGCAAAGGTTTGAGCAGAGGAATTCATTTAATGAAGTTGCACAACAAGATGATGCTTACACTGCTCCTGATGTACAAGATTCCACAGATGTTCCTAATATCTTTGAGAACCATCACGTCAATGACGCTGGCGAAAAGATTGCCTGTCGTGCTTTGGAGATACAAGAGTTGATCAAGAAGAAGCCAACATTCGAAGACATTGAGGATGAAGAAGAAGATGACACTCTGGGGAATTACCAATCAGACTGATACACATAGCAAAGATGTTGATGCTGCTACTACGGATGATGATTAGATTGCTTTTGTCATATTTGCCTATCAGAAGACATTTTTTATCTACTATGTGAAATTGTGTTTGCTATGACAGCTGAAACCTGAAGAACGTGTTGTTTAGTATTTTTCTGTGAGAACATCACTTGTTATGTATGTTCATTTGTGTTTGGGGATTGTATGACGACTAAAACATGATGACATTGTTGTTTAGTTGTACTCATATTTGGCTGTGAAACTTGAATTTGATGACAGAGTTTGCTGTTGGACTGCAATTTGCTCGATGTCTTCGAATGGGAACAAAGCTGACACCAGAGGGCCTCTGCTAATTTATTTATTTATTACCAAAAGCGCCTATGCTATTTATTTATTTATGAGCAAAACAGGATACCCCCCCCGATTTCTGTTAATAGAAATCACTAGATGTTCACAACACTACGCCCAACCTGCTACACAGGTTTGATTCATTACTAGTTTCAGCAAAGTGCTCAGGTCATAGCCACTAAATACATCACGAGTGCTACATACACTGCAAATAAAGAGACAATCATCCTACAGAGCACATCGATTTTGCCCATTATCTTCACAAGCTCTTTCATCTCCTCATTGCTGTCAAGGCCGTTCAGCAGCTGTTGCTTGGCCATGATTAGAGGAACTACATCTTTAACCTTCTGCTCTGCATCTTCCTCTTCTGTCGTTCCTTCAGTTACTTGTCCAACACCCCAACCTGCTGGTATTGGGATTCCTCGGCTAACCAAATAATTAGTGTAGTTGCGTTCCCCCACATCAGCAACTTCCTAGTAATACAAATCACACGAATCTTCCCTTTTCTGCATGAATCATATTGGAAGATCATCAACCAAACTATTAAAAAAACAACTGAAAGCAGCAGAGCAACACTTAAACATATTATTACCCCATGATTCGGGCATTTGTAGAAGACTCGGGCAAGGTTGAGGATTGTGGTTGAGACGAGATGGATGACCCTACGTGATTTGTGGCAGTGGCACCACACCAACAGCAATGGGTTGCGATGAGCAACCGGATGTGGTGCGAGTGCTGGCGGGGGTGTGATGAGACCCATAGGCGATGGTACGGGTGGCGACTTGGTGCATATTTGGTTGTTACCTATTGAAGAGCAGGTGGATGAGCAGCCAGCGGACATGGTTGCTGCGGCCAGAGCATCTGATGCTAGGCAGAGTAAGTAGAGAAGAGGAGAAGTGAACGTTGGATATGTCAGTTTCATTACTTGCAGAGTAGCATAGCACCATATATAGTCATAATCTAGGTTTGGATTCAAACCAGCTACAGGAGCACATCTCTCTTTTTTCTAAAACTCAGCAACGTCTCTTTACTGGTACACTAGCTTGTTCTGTACGCCTTCTCAAGTCTTTGATTTTCTTTCTTTTTTTGCGTGGAAGGAAGGAGGACAAAATTGGGAGTTCCTGGGATTCGAATCTAAGACCTCCCAGTTGAAAACCAAGGGTGCTAGTCACTTATGTGGCGAACGTTCCCTGGGAGGACGACAACAGAGGAACGCATTTTCCTCGCAGTTTTAGTTGCGACGCAAGATCGAACGGTCACAGTTTCGCGAATGTTATCAGGCGAACGAGCCCAGTTTTTCTTTTCTTCCTATATATAAAAAAGTATGCTACTTGGTGTCAGCTTAGTCAATAAACGATTGTGCCAACCTTGACCGTTGGATTGACATTCAACGTCTGTCATGTTTCTTCAGTCTCTTCTTCCTCCAGCCGCCAAAGCCAAACCAGTGCCCGTGGGACCGCCTGCTCCCGCCTCCCAAGGCTGGCTGTGCTGCCGCGCATGCATCGTGGCCACATCACACCCTAAAACTCTGCTCATCTTCCCTGGCTCCTGTTCGTTCCTGTCCGAGGCCTCACCATCATCCTCCGTCTTAGTTCGCTCACCACAGCACCGCCCTCCGGTGTTGTCAACATGGTCAACAACTGATAGGAATAAGGAGATGATTGTACATGGTGAGGATGATAGTAGGGACCTAGCAGCGCGCGCAGTAATTTTGTTTTTTCGGGACGAAGAAGGGTATCAACTGGGTTGTTCGGGAGCTGTGGCCCATCTAGCACATGACCAGCCCAGTTTGTTTTTTTCCTTTCTAAAAATGGCTAGCCCAGCTATTTTGTTTTTTGCAGAATAACCAAACGTAGGCCTACTTGCTTTTGTACGCCCTGCTGGGCCGGAAATCTTTGAAGGCCAGGAGGGATGCATTTTGCCCAGAAAATGGGCTATAAGTAATTAGAAATGGGCTACAAGTAATATTAAATGGGTTGTAAAATGCAAAAATACAGCAAACAGGCAATTAGTTCCAAAATACTTTTTCCTTTCGGATTTTGATATTTTAAATTTATTGATTTTGTGCGGGTAAAATTTCATTGGATTTAAATTAAGGTATGCTTTGTTTTTAAATTAATTTGAATCTGGCTAGAAATTTCGGGTTGTATGTTGTTTGGGATAGATTTGGAGGCTGACTTGTGGGTCTACTAGGTTGACATGTACGAAAGGCTTTGTCAACTTAGTCCACAATCGATTCTAGTAGCAGTGACCGTTGGATGTTAATCCAACGGCCGTGCTGCTTCTTCAATATCTGATCTTCTTGCTCCAGCTGCCCAAACCAACGTCGGTGGGACTGCCTGCTCCCGCCTCCCGTGGACGCCTGTGCTGCCGCAGAGGCCGCACCGCCCCACCCTACTCCATTGCTGGCCAGGCCATTCCTCTACTCACCCACACCTCCTGTTATTTTTCGGCGATGGCAGCCGGACTAGTAAACCCTCGTACTGCCCACCGCGTGGGCAACCACTGTCGAGTCTTCGCCGGCTCTGTGTCGTTCCCTTCCTAGGCCTCGCCGTCGTCCACCGCCCTAGTGCTCTTGGCACGTCATGGTCAACGTGGTCAATGAACGACATCCATCGGACCTGGACTGTACGTGGAGAGGCTGACAACTAGGTCCACGGCCGCACACAAGGAAATGTCTCCTTATTACGCGCAAAATAATGACTCCTCCACCTGACATCTAGGACCCACCAGAAGGGCCTCTGTATTTTGTGAAAAAATGTTCCCCTCACTGACAGGTCGGACCCAACAGCTATATCTTCGCATGCATGGAAGTGCCTCCTTATTACGCACAAAAAATGAATACTCCCCTGCTAGCTGGAACCCAGCATAGTGGGAGGCTGACATGTGGGCCTACTAAGTTGATAGGGATGGAGGGCTTTGTCAACTTAGTAAATATGAACGATTCTAGCTCCAGTGACCATAAGATGTCCATCCAACGGCCGTAGTGATTCTTTAACCTCTAGTCTTCTTGCTCCAGCCGCCCAAACCAGTGCCGGCGAAAGCGCTTGCTCCCGCATCCCGTGGCTAGCTGTGCTACGGGGCAGGCCTCACGGCCCCACCATGCTCGTATCCCTGGCCTGGCTATCCCTCTACTCACCCACACCTCCTGTTACTTTCCGGCGATGGCAACCGAACCAGTCAACCCTCGTAATCTCCACCGTGTGGGCAGCCACTGCCGTGTATTCCTCGGCACCACGTCGTTCCCTTCCTAGGCCTCACGGTCGTCCACCACCCAGGCGCTCTCGGCGCGCCGTGGTCAACGTGGTTGAGGGAGTCCTGGATTAGGGGGTCTCCGGACAGCCGGACTATCAATGGCCGGACTGTTAGACTATGAAGATACAAGATTGAAGACTTCGTCTCATGTCTGGATGGGACTCTACTTGGCGTGGAAGGCAAGCTAGGCAATACTTATATGGATATCTCCTCCTTTGTAACCTACCTTTTGTAACCCTAACCCTCTTCGGTGTCTATATAAAGCGAAGTGTTTTAGTCCGTAGGACAACAACCATAACATACAATCATACCATAGGCTAGCTTCTAGGGTTTAGCCTCTCTGATCTAGTGGTAGATCTACTCTTGTACTACCCATATCATCAATATTAATCAAGCAGGACGTAGGGTTTTACCTCCATCAAGAGGGCCCGAACCTGGGTAAAACTTCGTGTCCCCTGCTTCCTGTTACCATCCGGCCTAGACGCATAGTTCGTGACCCCCTACCCGAGATCCGCCGGTTTTGACACCGACATTGGTGCTTTCATTGAGAGTTCCGCTATGTCATCGCCACCAGGAAGGATGTCTCATCCCGTCTTCAAAAACGGCACTATCCCTGTGGGAGCTTTGGCTATCGGCCAAACTCTCCGACTAGGTGGTTTTCTTATGACCGCCCGTTCGGCCGCTGCACCGACGATGACTTCTCGGGTCATCGAAAGCAATCTTCACGTCAACTCGGAACTCGCCGAGCAATTAGATCCAATGGAGCTCTCTTCCCTGAACAAGCTCTTGGATCGCATCGCCGCCCTGGGAGTCGCTACAGACTACGATCAGATTGGGCCTAAACCCGATCTGAGAGAGATCAACTCTCCCCAGGTCACCCATCACGTTGAAGAGGTGGAGGAACAATGTGGCAACCCTTCATATATCTTAAGGACTAGCTATGTCCGGATTTCCAATCCCTCCAAGCCGGATACCCGCGGAGGGGAGGACGTCACTCAAGGCCTGAACCTAGAATCAGGCAGCGGGCTAGATTCATCAGAAAACATCCAAGACTCCAAACCTTCGAGTTCGGAAACTCCTTGGCCCCTGAGTCTCAGATTGGGTAAGGATTCGGATTCAATTCCACCGACCCACCCAAACATACACGATCTATCCCAAATTAGGCAAGAGCCCGAAGAAACAATACACCATTACTGGGCCAGATTCCTCCTGATCATGAACAGGATAAAGGACTGCCGCAAGGAAGACGCAATTTCATTCTTCTGCAATAATTGCACAGACAAGGGAATCCTCAATGCCATAATTCATCGTGAAATTACACGCTTTGCCGACTTGGTGTCCATAGTACGAAAGTACTATGCGATGGAAAGTGCCTGGAAAACCGAAATAAAATTTTGGGATAATCCGGCCCTGAATACAAACCCAGTCCGGTATAAAAGGGTGCATTATCACAATTCACCTGGGTTAACTACCAAAAAGCAAAAGCCCTCTACAATGCAAGGAACCGTACTGGAGGGATGGCTCAATGGACTCTGCAAAATTCATAGTACAGCAGATGCAATACCAACGCACAGCCTTAGAGCATGTTGGATACTCCGGCAGGTGGCCAAAAGTGGTGATGATCTACTCCTCCCAAAAACCACAGAGCACCATCCCGTGGACAACAATGCGGTGTTAACGGTCTTTGAGACCTTTGCGTCAAATAATAGACGCAAGCGAACACTCCGCAGCATAGCCGAAATCTGCCACGTAGAAGAAATAAATCCTTGGAGTGACACGGCTATTACCTTCACCGCTAGTGATGAACCCAAATTCCGAAAAAACCGAGCACCAGCCGCACTGGTCCTCAGTCCAATCATGGACGGCTTTCGACTCACCAAGGTACTCATGGACGGTGGCAGCGGATTAAACCTCATCTATGAGGAAACTCTTCAAAACATGGAAATAGACTGGAGCTGCATTGAGAAAAGAAGCAAAACCTTTAGAGGAATTATCCCCAGTCGAGAAGCAAGCGGTACTGGAAAAATCACACTAGACGTGGTATTCAGCACGCCGGATAATTACAGGTCTGAAGAAATTACATTCCATGTGGCCCCGTTCAGCAGCGGATACCACGCTCTATTAGGGCGGGAGGCGTTTACAATCTTCCTAGCCATACCCCATTACGGGTACATGAAGCTCAAACTGCCCGGGCCCAACGGAATCATCACTCTTGTTAGTGATCCGGACATAGCACTCCGCGCCGAAAATAAGACAGCTACACTGGCCCTTGAGGCACTATCCGAGGCCCTAGCGGCCGAAGAACTAACTGCGCTGCGCTCCACGGTGAACAGGGACGACGTGATACTTGATAAAAGATCCAAGTCCACCTCCTTTAAGCTGGCAGACGAAATAGTCAAATTCCAAGTCCATCCAATGGACCCTACAAAAACAGCTTCCATCGGGGCACAATTAAACCCTGATGTCGACGCCGCACTGTGAGAGTTCCTATGCGAGAACTGGGACATTTTTTCCTGGCACCCTTCAGACATGCCAGGAATCCCACGCAGGCTGGCCGAACACATCCTAAATATCCTAAAAGGATTCAAGCCAGTCAAGCAGGCTCTTTGACATTTCTCCAAGCCTAAAAGACAAGCCATGGGGGAGGAACTAGCCAAGCTATTAGAGGCCGGATTCATCATAGACATAAAACATCCGGACTGGCTAGCAAACCTGGTGATGGTACCAAAGAAGGACAAATCCTGGCGCTTGTGCGTCGATTTTAAGGACCTTAACAAGGCCTGCCCAAAGGATCCCTTCCCCCTCCCCCGTATCGATCAAATCATCGATGCTACCGCAGGACACGATTCACTGTGTTTCCTCGACGGATACTCCGGCTACCATCAAATCAAAATGGCAGAGCCAGACCAAGCCGCAACGGCATTCATCACACCATACGGCCCATTCTGCTTCAACACAATGCCCTTCGGGCTAAAAAACGCCGGCGCAACATATCAGCGCATGATTCAGACATGTCTGGCAAACCAGATCGGAAAAATAGTGGAGGCATACGTGGATGACGTGGTCGTTAAAACCAAGCATGTCAAAACTCTAGTAGACGACTTGAGGGTCACATTCGACAACCTCCGAACATATGACATCAAGCTCAATCCGGAAAAATGTGTTTTCGGCGTACCAGCCGAAAAGCTCCTGGGATTCATCGTCTCCAGTAGAGGCATTGAAGCTAATCCGGCCAAAATCCGAGCGTTGTCACAGTTGGCTACCCCAATAGACCTCAAACAAATACAAAAATTGACTGGATGCGTGGCGGCTCTAAGCCGCTTTATCTCCCGCTTGGGAGAAAAGGCATTACCCCTTTATCGCCTCCTCCGGCGCACTGAACACTTCGAGTGGACGGATGCCACCACGGCCGGACTCAATGAAATAAAAGCCATATTGGCAACAAACCCAGTCCTGGCCGCTCCAAACATTGGCGAACCAATGCTATTATACATTGCGACAACTCATCAAGTAGTAAGCGCAGTGCTCGTCGTCGAGCGAGAAGTGGACTGACACAAATTCCCCCTTCGAAAGCCGGTTTACTATGTGTCCACTGTCCTTACTCCATGCAAATCATGGTACCCGCATTATCAAAAGATAGCGTACACAGTATTTATGGCATCCCGGAAGCTGTGACACTACTTTCAAGAGTGTTCGATAACGGTAGCCTCGGAAGTACCACTTAACGATATTATAAACAACCGCGATGCGACGGGCCGGATTGCCAAATGGGCCATTGAGCTCCTCCCGTTCGACATTACTTACAAGCCACGGCAAGCGATTAAGTCGCAAGTTTTGGCTGACTTCATCGCTGAATGGACGGAAGGCGAACTCCCTAAAGAGTACGGCACATATTCAAACTGGATCATGCACTTCGACGGCTCCAAAATGTTGGCCGGTCTGGGGGTTGGCGTCGTTTTGACGTCCCCAATAGGAGATACCGTTCAATACATATTACAGATAATGTATACGGACTCCAACAACGCAGCCGAATATGAGGCCCTTCTACATGGTCTCCGGATGGCAGTATCCATGGGCATTCAATTCCTAGAGGTGCGCGGGGATTCGAACCTCGCGATATCCCAAATAAATGGAGACTTCGATGCCAAGGATCCGAAAATGGCAGCTTATCGCAATGCCGTCCTAAAAATTTCAACTCGGTTCGAGGTGCTCGAACTTCACCATGTGGCTCGGGAAAACAATCAGGCGGCGGATATCCCCGCCCGCATCGGTGCAAAACATGACGCGGTACCTTCCAACATATTTCTAGAACGGCTCTTCAAGCCATACGTAGCATGGGAAGGGGACACCGGTAACAACAGTCTGGACCCGGCCAAAATACCCGAAACCGAACTCTCTGACACAATCGGAGGCTCCGCCACCGAAATAACACAATCAGCCCACGAAATAATGTCCATTGTCGCCCCGTGGACAGAACCATTCCTGGCCTACTTAACTAGACAGGAACTTCTGGAGGACCAAAATGAGGCACGCTGCATAGTGCGGCGATCCAAGGCCTACAGGGTCCACGAGGGAGAATTGTACAAAAAAAGCGCTACCGGAGTCCTTCAACGGTGCATCTCCGAAGAGGAAGGGCGGAACCTTTTGGCAGAAATTCATGCCGGACTCAGCGGTCATCACGGCGCAGCCCGGGCTCTTGTAAGCAAGGCCTTCCATACAGGATTCTATTGGCCAACGGCCCGGGCAGACGCACAGGACTTGGTCCAACGTTGCGCCGGTTGCCAGCTCTTTGCAAATCAAAGCCACATACCACCCACCGCCCTCCGAACAATCCCCATTACATGGCCCTTCGCAGTCTGGGGGATTGACATGGTTGGACCCCTTAAAGGGGGAACCCACAAGAAAAAATACTTATTGGTCATGGTGGATAAATTCACCAAATGGATAGAGGCCAAACCGGTTAAAATAGCCGAATCCGGACCGGTGATAGATTTCATATCCGGGGTTGTACACCTTTACGGCGTCCCCCACAGCATCATCATTGATAACGGCACGAACTTCATGGCCGACGAGGTAAAACTCTGGTGCAGAAAATGGGCATCAAGCTCGATTATGCTTCAGTCTATCACCCACAAACCAACGGTCAAGTCGAACAAGCAAATGGTCTTATAATGAGAGGCATTAAACCTAGATTAGTGCGCTCCTTAACGGAGTCTGACACGCACTGGGTAGAGGAGCTCGACTCCGTACTCTGGGGGCTGCGGACCACGCCGAATCGTAGTACCGGATACACACCGTTTTTTATGGTGTACGGCGCAGAGGCAGTCCTGCCCTATGACATAATTCATCACTCACCTCGAGTGCGCATGTACGAAGAAAGAGAAGCCAAGCTCGACCGGCAGGACAGTCTGGACACCTTGGAGGAAGAGCGCGATGTAGCCAAAGCCCGTTCCGCATTTTACCAGCAACAGGCTCGCAGATACCAAAGCAGAGATGTACGGGCCAAAACTTATAACGTTAGCGAACTAGTTCTCCGGCTGCCGGATAAGAAAAAGAACAAGCTAGAGCCCAAATGGGAAGGTCCCTTCATCATCGACCAAGTTCTGACCGGCAGAGCGTACCGACTGCGGGATGCATCGACTAGTCGACTCGAGCTGAACCCATGGAACGCAGCCAGGCTCCGAAGATTCTACGCCTAGCACCGGACTTCATGTTAGTCCCCTCCCTTTGTCCATTTTCTGCATATGCGTCATCTGTCTTGTTTCCCTTTCTTTCTTTTATTTCTCTAGGCCTTTAAGGGTCACCTTGTGCCTCACTTGTACATTATAGATGTGCTAGCCGCACTCTATACACCTGGGGGCTTCTTTCACAGAAGCTTAAATTATTCACTTGGGCATCACGCCCAACACATGCGTTATACTTCCGCATGTACCTTTTTTCACCATTATATGCATCGATATGACTTAAGTTTTGGCCAAGCTGGGTTGCCTGGCTCTTGTATTTATGCCCTATGTTTTCGTTAATTCGGCTAGGGCATAAGGGGAGCACCTCTGCGATTGCTACCGCCGGGTCAGCCGGACGCGTACCTCAGACTGGGTGAAGCCGAAAGCTAGCGTTCTTAAGAGAATATTCGGTCGATGAACAAAATATGACTTTTATTTATTATCCATATCTGCCCCCAGATGTTTTTTCTAAGCTCCTTGTCGCAGTACGGACATGCACTTTAGGGCATGCCTACCCAGAGAAAGGAACCCTTAACGGAACTATTCTCTCTGGAAGATGTTTCTTACTACCCATGTAATATACCATAACTAGTTGGGCACTTGTCTGATAAAGCACTAATGACCTCTACGCCTGGTCTCCACGCATGCCCCGGTTCTTACATAACCGAAAGGGTATTCGGATACACTCCGGACTATCGGGTCCCGAGGTCGAAGCAAAAAGGTCCGCCACGACAAACGATCTACAATCCGGCTAGAAGGCATCATACATGTCACTTTAAAATTACATAGTCAATTTGACTGGTTGAATTCCTCTTCAATGCCATCCAATAGGCTGTCTAGTCTATAGTCCTGTTGGGAATACTTTGCGGCCAATTCTAGTTGGTCGTACACTAAACTGATAGGGATCTCCTTGCCATCAGGCCCCACGGGTCTGACTTCGGCCATGTGGTTCGGGTCAGCCTTCGTGTACCGTGTCTTCACCATTGCCCAGGCTTCCCTGGCACCCTAACGGCAGGCTGATATCTTCCATAATCGGAAGTGTCGCCGTGCTCCCTTCAGCCTTTCTGCAAGCTCTCCAAGGCCTTCGAGTATGGAGACGGACGGCCACAAGGCATGGGTGACGCCTTGCATCACCTGCCGAACTCGTTCGTGCAACTGTGAGATCTCGGGAAGAAGATCACCCGTCGAACCAGGCATCTCTTCGGCAGGACGACCTGTTAGCATACCTACAAACATAACTCTGTCAGCCAGCTTCCTCGCCGAACTCTTTTTTTCAAAGTTCGTTCAAGAACTTACTAAATATGTCGCGTTGAAGCCGCCGATTCTCCTTAACAGAGTTCGACAGTTGAGCACGAACATCTTTTAGTTCCACGCCCAGCTTGGTGTTGGCATCTTGGAGATCATTCTTCTCCTTCCTCACCCTCGTCAGCACGCTCTCACCGGCCTTCAGCTGGCGTATGAGCTGTTGCTTATCCGGATTTACTCCAGCGTCATCTACAATTTTATCGTCAGATCTGCATATACGCCGCCCTCTAATACGATACCTATCATTCGAAGGATATGTTACCAGAGGGGGTCTTTTTGGGCTCCCCCGCTGCGGCTAGTGCGGCCTGCAGTTGGGCTTTGCACTCTTCCAGCTCCTGGGACAGTTGAGTATTCTTTTCTGTAAGAACCTGCATAACAAATGATCCTTAAATCATTTATCCTAACAGTTTCAAGTCTCAGGGGCTACTGATATATATAATCATCAAATTTTCTCACCCATATGTCTTTCACATACTGCTCCATGGCTCTGGCTAGACCATTTTGAGCGGCACGAAGGTGCGCCTCTCCCGAGTTGAAGGCATCCAATGCGTCTCGGGAGAAACAA
Organism: Triticum urartu; assembly: GCF_056163025.1. Taxonomy (NCBI): domain Eukaryota; kingdom Viridiplantae; phylum Streptophyta; class Magnoliopsida; order Poales; family Poaceae; genus Triticum; species Triticum urartu. The sequence goes on along the minus strand of NC_141879.1, from coordinate 439,097,982 downwards.
GCGTCACGAAGAACCGTCCGGCGACGCCTGTGGTTCATGGCACTTTCCACCTCGGAATGGGTGCGTACAGTTTATCCGCATCCTCTGTCGGAGGAGCACCCGGCGCACGCCTTGTATTCGTTCCCGCCTCTGAATCCGGCCTTGGAGCCTGGCTTGTGGAGGTGCGATTGGTAGCCTCTCCGGGTATAGTCCGGCGAGCTCTCTTTTTCCTGAAAAGAATGCATGGGCGTTAATATGCCTCCGCAAATATTGTCTTGCAATAAAGACGGCGCGCTGTACCGCTGTCCCGGTGCCTCAATCCGGACTGCGGATATTTTCAGCCTGCCTGGCCTTGGGGCCCCTTGTTGGCTAGTTGCCACAGGCTCGACCTTCTGCCCCGAGGACCTCCCCTGCAAAACACTGCTGTTATACGACAATCAAAAAGCACGAGGATGGATCCCTTTTTACGTGCTGGGACTTCGGTCTCAGTCACCTGTGAGGCTGGAACTAGCCCAGGGTAATCGGCCGTAATGGCCACCAAGGCGTTGTCATTACTCCATTGGTAAAATACCCTGTCGATCAGCTCCACAGATATGTCCGGATCCTCCTGGGAGGCTGGGTCAAGGGACCGTTCGGGGTCCTCGGGTTGCGGAGGAGGGCTGTTTATCTCCTTTACTGCCTGGCGCAGCTCCTGCGATAAAATCACTAGAATAAATACTTAACTACGGGAATACGAAATGGATGGGCAATAAAAAGTCTCCGCTTACCCATCCCGGAGGATTGTACATAGAAAATCCGCCCTGCGGGTTGACACGAAGGAATTCCTCCTCTTCTCCCTTGTACAAAGTGGATAAGATCTTTATTAGATCGGCAGCTGATGCCGACCCTTTGCGGCCATGGCAGGTGGCGTCATCCTCCCTGTTGAAATCCCACATGGGGTGGCCTCTATACTGAAGCGGTTGCACCCCCCGCATGATGCATGTGGCCATGACCTCGATCATGGTCAATCCAGATCGAGCTAAAAAACTTATCCGGCTCATCAGGTAAAGAATGTCCCTGTCATCTTCCTCCAGGGAGCTCCATGGACGCTAGCTCTGACGCTTCTTCAAAGGGGCGTTGTCGAACTCCGGAAGGCCGATCTGAATAGGGTCCGGGAGGGGGACATCTTCTATATAAAACCATTCTGAAGGCCAGTCTTCGGACGTCTTCTTCGGGGTCCCGGACAGGTATCCGGTCCCGGCAATACGCCACACTTCGGCTCCGCCCACTTGATATATTGATCCCTTCTTAGAACGGGGCACAAGGCAGAACAGCTTCTTCCACAGAACAAAATGAGCCTCACAGCCCAAAAATAACTCGCAAAGGGCTATGAATCCCGCGATATGCAGTAGGGAGGCAGGTGTAAGGTTGTGCAACTTGAGGCCGTAGAACTCCAGAAGCCCCCGGAGAAACGGATGAATTGGGAATCCGAGCCCTCTTACCAAATAAGGGACAAGGCATACCCGCTCTCCCTTGGAGGGATTGGGACGGCTCTCCGCTTGCTCTCCGCCATTGTAGGTGGCAAGCCCGGCTCGAACCGGGACCAGGTACGCTGGGGGAAGAAATCCCTTGGACTGAAGCATCACCAATTTGCTGTGCGGGATGGAACATCTCTCCCAATCTCCCGGTTTGGAGCTAGGGGTGTGAGAGGAGGAGCTGCGTCGACCGGCAATGATGGAATGGATCTATGTCGAGTGCGCTCCGATGAAGGCTCGCCAAGGGGGATGGTGTGATTTGGATCTGAATCCTCATCTTTTTAAATAGGCGGCTCATTCACACAGCTAGGGGGGTAAATATGAAAACACCCTGGCTCTTCACATTCGCTCGACACGTGGAAAGTGGCCATTATTGGGCATGGAAGCCGAGGAGTACAAATATCCACAAGAAACCGGACATTATTTTGACAAGTACACAGAATTTGGAGAGGAACCCACCTTGCAATGCCGAAGACAATACTGCGCGCTGGACTCGTCGTCATTGAAGCCTGGTTCGGGGGCTACTGAGGGAGTCCTGGATTAGGGGATCTCCGGACAGCTGGACTATCTCCATTGGCCGGACTGTTAGACTATGAAGATACAAGATTGAAGACTTCGTCTCGTGTCCGGATGGGACTCTACTTGGCGTGGAAGGCAAGCTAGGCAATCCGTATATGGATATCTCCTCCTTTGTAACCGACCTTGTGTAACCCTAACCCTCTCCGTTGTCTATATAAACCGAAGGGTTTTAGTCCATAGGACAACAACCATAACATACAATCATACCATAGGCTATCTTCTAGGGTTTAGCCTCTCTGATCTCGTGGTAGGTCTACTCTTGTACTACCCATATCATCAATATTAATCGAGCAGGACGTAGGGTTTTACCTCCATCAAGAGGGCCCGAACCTGGGTAAAACTTCGTGTCCCCTACCTCCAGTTACCATCCGGCCTAGACGCACAGTTCGGGACCCCCTACCCGAGATCCGCCGGTTTTGACACCAACAGTGGTCAATGAACGACATCCATCGGATGTGGGCTTTACGTGGAGAGGCTGACAGCTGGGTCCACGGCCACACACAGGGAAATGCCTCCTTATTACGTGCAAAATAATGATTCCTCCACCTAACATCTGGGACCCACCAGAAGGGCCTTTGTATTTCATGAAAAAAAAGTTCCCCCGCTGACAGGTCGGACCCACCAGCTATATCTTCGCACGCAAGGAAGTGCCTCCTTATTACGCACAAAAAATGAATGCTCCCCCTGCTAGCTAGGACCCAGCATAGTGGGAGGCTGGCATGTGGGCCTACAAAGTTGACGGGGACGGAGGGCTTTGTCAACTTAGTCAATATGAACGAATCTAGCTCCAGTGACCGTACAATGTCCATCCAATGGCCGTAGTGCTTCTTCAACCTCTGGTCTTCTTACTCTAGCCGCCCAAAGCAGCGCCGGTCCTGCCACCTACTCCTGCCTCCCGTGGCTGGCTATGCTGCCGCGGCCTCACCACCCCTAATACTCCCACCGCTGGCCAAGCCCTACGGCGATGGCAGCCTCACACCGCAGCCGGACCAGTGAACCCTCCTAGTCCTCTCCGCGTGGGCATCCACTGCCGCGTCTTCCCCGGCTCCGCGTCGTCCCCTTCCCAGGCCTCGCCGTCGTCCACCGCCTTGGTGCTCTCGGCGCGGCATGGTCAATGTGGTCAACAAACGACTTCCATCAGAAGAGTACTGTACGTGGAGAGGCTAATAGTTGGGTCCATGGCCACAACAAGAAAGTGCCTCCTTATTACGCGGAAAACAATGATTCATCCACCTGACAGCAGGGACCCACCGGATGGGCCACCGTATTTCGTGAAAAAAACATTTCCCCTCTGTCTGCTGGGACCCACCATCTACATCTTCACATGCTAGGAAGTGCCTTACAGTCAGGACCCACCTGGTCGAAGCATACGCAGCTTTGTCATTTTGGTCGCGAACGTGTACGTACATACTGGTCGATGTAGAGGCGCGCACGTATCATAGTAGAGGCACACACGTGTCGTAGTAGAGGCGGCACGTAGCATGTACACATCCGTACAACAGCCAGGGTGCAAGAAATAAAATACGACCACGTACGTACATACGGGTGGGGTCTCGAACGCCTACTCGCGCATACGTACGGCCAGGGCTCGTGTACATGGCTGGGTCGGAATGGAGAAGTTGCACCGGCGTTGTGTTCATGGGGAGGCAACCGGCTGGGTCAGAACAGAATGCGTCGTCGTGTTCATCGGGAGCCAACCAGCTTGGACGGAACAATCGATGGAAACAAGGCCTGGCGTACCGCAGAATGGAGGAAACGGCCTTGTGTTCGACAAGCCACGGTCAAAACGGGATCCTGTTCATTGGGAGGGGTCTGGCGTACCGCAAAACAGAGGAAACAGACCTCCTATGGTGGAAACGGGGTCCTATTGATCGGGAGGGGTGTGGTGTACCGCAAAACAGAGGAAACGGACTTGTGTTGGAGCGCTACGGTCGAAACGGGGTTCCTGTTCATCGGGAGGGGTGTGGCGTACCGCAAAACGGGACTCCACGGGATACTGTTCATCTCCACCATCGACCTCCTCCAGCCTCCACAAGCTACTGTTCATCCATCGTCGACCTCCTCCAGCCTCCACCTACGACTGTTCATCCACGGGCTCCTGTTCATCCATCCTCCACCGGTTACTATTCAACTAGCCCTCTCCATGAGGTCCTTTTCAACCACCCCTCCATGGGCTACTATTCATCTAGCCTCCACCGTCTACTGTTCAACCAGCCCTCCACGGGGTCCTATTCATCCACCCCTCCACGGGGTCCTGTTCATCCACTGGCTCGATCGATCGGGGTGCTGTTCATCCAGCGGCAACGGCCTCTACTACCATGGGGTCCTGTTCATCCAACCCCCCATCGGGAACTGTTCATCCAAACTCCCCCCCAACAATGCTCACTATTCATCCAGAGGCAGCATCGATCAGCTTCAGTTAGCAGCAGTAGTGAAGTAATCACTAGGGTTCAGTTAACAGCAAGGGATCGATCGATCGCTTGGGTTCAGTAACGCGTAGCCTGCAATGCAATCCCTCAGGTTCAGTTAGGTGAACGCCTCGCTCGGGTTCAGTTAGAGCCCAATGCCTCGCACCCAAGCGCGTATGTGTACGAGAGAAATGCGCATCGCTCAGCCCCCGACCACCCACCGTAACCGGGAACTCCCCGATATTTTCCTCGCCCTCGCTTCTACCATGGTTTTTTCTGTCATGGACGGCCCAAAGAATGTCATGCAGCTGCGTCTCCGGCCCGCCCAGGACAAAAAGTTCATTTTCTGTCATGATTTTTTGTCATAGAAGTAGGACCCCACCACATCTATGATGATACCGGGTTTTGTCACAATTATCGTCATAGAAGTGTCATAAGCATGACAGAAAAAAAATTCATTCGGCCCAAAATGTCATGGACGTGTCTTTTTTGTAGTGGATAGAGATGATCTTAAGAAACTATTATGCAAACTGAAAGAAAAATCTCTGAATGCTAGAATGAAATGTGATCTTAAGTTTTCCACTTCACCTAGCTTTGTCACTGATAAGGATTACTAATTCTTTGTTGACCTAGAGTTAATTACTTTGGTTGAATCTGATCCTTTCCATGGTTATGAAACTGAAACTATTGTGTCACATCTTACTAAATTAAATGATATAGCTACCCTGTGTGCTCCTGATGAGAAAATTCGCTACTACTATATTCTGAAGTTATTCCCGTTCTCATTAAAGGGTGATGCTAAAATATGGTACAATACTCTTTCTCCTGGTTGTGTGTGTAGTCCCTATGGTATGATCTACTATTTCTCTGAAAAATATTTTTCTGCTCATAAGAAGCAAGCTGCATTACAGGAAATATTTAACTTTGTGCAAATTGAAGAAGAGAGTCTCCCACAAGCTTGGGGGAGGCTTCTACAATTACTTAATGCTTTGCCTGACCATCCTCAAAAAGGAAATACCTGATATCATCTATAATGGACTAACTAATGCTTCTAGGGACTTCATAGATAGTTGTGTTGGTTGTGTTTTCAGGGAAAGAACTATTGAATAAGTTGAGGAATTATTGAATAATATGTTGAAGAATTATGATGATTGGACTCTTCCTGAACCACAGCCTCACTCCAAAGAAGAGGGGTATGTTATTTCTCAACCCTGAAGATATGCAAGAGGCAAAGAAATGTATGAAGGAAAAAGGTATTAAAGCTGAAGATGTTAAGAATTTGCCACCTATTGAAGAAATACATGGACTTGACACACCACCACCACAGGTGGTAGAGGTAAATTCTTTATTAAAGTTTGATGAAGGTGGCATCCCTTATAATAAATATCCCTAGTCAATGCTTATATGAATTTGATAGTTACATTATGAAGCAAGATCACTTTAATGCAAATGTTATGAAACAGTTGAAACAAAACTCTGATATGATTGCTCACTTGAGTAACTTGTTATTTAGAATCAATAATGATGTGAGAGGTGTATGAAAACATGCCTCTATGGTTCAAACTCGGTTAAAACAAGTTGCTAAATCTCAAAGAGAATTGCCTATTGAAAAGAACAATAATATGAATGATCATGTTGTTAGAGTAATGACTAGAGGACGTAGAATGACTCGAGAACCACTTTATCCTGAAGGTCACCCTAAAAGGATTGAACAAGACTCTCAAAGAATTAATACTGATGCACCTATTCCTTCTAAAAAGAAGAAGAAAAAGAAAAATGATAGGACTTTGCATACCTCTAGTGAACCTGCAATAGAAAAACCTCCTGAAAATAACAATGATGTCTCTATCCCTGATGTGAAACTCAATCTGGTAATGAACATTCACCAAGTGTTGATGAAAATGATAATGATGATGTTCATGAAGATGCTCAACCAGACAATAATAAAGAACCAGATAATGATGTTGAGATTGAACCTGCTTTTGATCTTGATAACCCACAACCTAAAAAATAAAAGATATGATAAAATAGACTTTGTTGCTAGAAAACATGGTAAAGAAAGAGAACCATTGGTTCAGAAACCCATGCCCTTTCCACCTTAACCATCTAAGAAAAAATGATGAAGAATTTGAACGCTTTGCTGAAATGCTTAGGCCAGTCTTTTTGCGCACCCACATGACTGATATTTTAAAGATGGCCCCTTATGCAATATATATGAAAGAAATTGTTACTAATAAAAGAAAAATACCTGAAGCTGAAATCTCCACCGTGCTTGCTAATTATTCCTTCAAGGATGGAGTACCTAAAAAACTTGGAGATCCAGGAATACTAAGTATACCTTTCTCTATTAAAAGAAATTATGTCAAGACTGCTTTATGTGATTTAGGAGCTGGTGTTAGTGTTATGCCTTTCTCTTTATATAAAAGACTTGATTTGAATAAACTCACAACTACTTGAGATGCTCGAGAACGACAACATGTTGATTATCCTTGGTAGACCCTTTTTGAATACTGCAAGGGCTGTTATTGATTGACATAAAAGCAAAGTCACTTTTCATATCAATGGTAATGAGCATACGGTGCACTTCCCGAAGAAACAATTTCAAGTGAATTGTATTAATGTTATTGAAAAATCTCTGAAAATTACTATTGGAAGTTTTCAACTCCCTTTGTCTACTACCAAAAACAAATATGACATACTTATTGTTGGGGACATGCATATCCCTGTTGAGGTAACTTAGTGTTTTACGAAAGTTCTTCGGGTTCATGTTAATCGAAAGTGATTGTTAATAAGACTTGATAAACCTTATTAATGGATTGTTTCTGACATGTGGTCGATGAATTTAGTATGCACAACCTTCTATCCCCACCTTTTGTTTTCTGTTTTTCTTAGTTAAGACCCTATTTTTTAAGTCTTCTATGCAATAAAAAAAGTGGTTAAATATAAAAGTGCTCCGAAGGACCTGAAATTTTAACATGATTTTTTCTATATTTCTGAATTTCTGGTACAAATAATATGAGAGGAGGGGTGCCCTTGGTGTCTACAAGACACTAGGGCGCACCAGCCACCCCAGGCGTGCCTTGGTGGGTGGTGGGCCCTAGGTGGGTCCCCTCACTTATCTCTTTAGCCCATGCCATCTCCTATTGATGTGGAGAATCCTACGATCATCTCCATGTACACAATGACTACTCCCTATGCCCCAAGAGGACATACGATGAGACCTCGACTATGAAGGAAATATGCCCTAGAGGCAATAATAAAGTTATTATTTATTTCCTTATATCATGATACATGTTTATTGTTCATGCCAGAATTGTATTAACCGAAAACTTAGTACATGTGTGAATACATAGACAAACAAAGTGTAGCTAGCATGCCTCTACTTGACTAGCTCGTTGAATCAAAGATGGTTAAGTTTCCTAGCCATAGACATGAGTTGTCATTTGATCAACGGGATCACATCATTAGAGAATGATGTGATTGACTTGACCCATTCCATTAGCTTAGCACGATGATCGTTTAGTTTGTAGCTACTGCTTTCTTCATGACTAGTACATGTTCCTATGACTATGAGATTATTCAACTCTCGATTACCGGAGGAACACTTTGTGTGCTACCAAACGTCACAACGTAACTGGGTGATTATAAAGGTGCTCTACAGGTGTCTCCGATGGTACTTGTTGAGTTGGCATAAATCAAGATTAAGATTTGTCACTCCGATTGTCAGAGAGGTATCTCTGGGCCCACTCGGTAATGAACATAACTATAAGCCTTGCAAGCATTGTAACTAATGAGTTAGTTGCGGGATGATGTATTACAGAACGAGTAAAGAGACTTGCCGGTAACGAGATTGAACTAGGTATTGAGATACCGACGATCGAATCACGGGCAAGTAACATACCGATGACAAAGGAAACAACTTATGTTGTTATGCGGTTTGACCGATAAAGATCTTCGTAGAATATGTAGGAGCCAATACGAACATCCAGGTTCCGCTATTGGTTATTGACCGGAGACGTGTCTCGGTCATGTCTACATAGTTCTCGAACCCGTAGGGTCCGCACACTTAACATTAGGTGATGATTCGTATTATGAGTTTATGTGATTTGATATACCGAAGGTAGTTCGGAGTCCCGGATGAGACCGGGGACATGACGAGGAGTCTCGAAATGGTCGAGACAGAAAGATTGATATATTGGATCACTATATTTGGACATCGAAAAGGTTCCGAGTGATACGAGTATTTTGCGGAGTACCGTGGAGTTACGGGAATACGGGAAGAAGTATTGGGCCTCAATGGGCCAAGTGGTGGAAGAGAGGAGGCAGGGCGCGTGGCCCCCCTAGCCCAAACCAAATTGGACTAGGGGGCCGGCCCCCCTTTCCTCCTTTTTCTCCCTCTCCTTCCTTCTCCCCTTCCCCGTTTCTTTCCTCCTCCTAGTAGGAGTAGGAAAGGGGAGTCCTACTCCTACTAGGAGGAGGACTCCTCCTCCTGGCGCGCCCTAGGAGGGCCGGCCGGCCTCCCCCTTGCTCCTTTATATACGGGGGCAGGGGGCACCCTAGAACACACAAGTTGATCTATTTTTCTATTCCATCCGTGTGCGGTGCCCCCCTCCACCATAATCCACCTTGATTATATCGTAGCGGTGCTTAGGCAAAGCCCTGCGTCAGTAGCATCACCATCACCGTCATCATGCCGTCGTGCTGACGAAACTCTCCCGTGAAGCTCTGCTGGATCGGAGTTCATGGGACGTCACCAAGCTGAACGTGTGCTGAGCTCAGAGATGCCATGCGTTCGGTACTTGGATCGGTCGGATCGTGAAGACGTACGACTACATCAACCGTGTTGTGCTAACGCTTCCGCTTTCGGTCTACGAGGGTTTGTAGACACACTCACCCCTCTCGTTGCTATGCATCACCATGATCCTGTGTGTGTGCATAGGAAAATTTTGAAATTACTACGTTCCTCAACAGTGGTATCAGAGCCAGGTCTATGAGTAGTTGTTATATGCATGAGTAGAACACAAAGGAGTTGTGGGCGTGGTATATACATATTGCTTGCCGTCACTAGTTGATTCTTGATTTGGCAGTATTGTTGGATGAAGAGGCCCAGACTAACATTACGCGTACGCTTACACGAGACTGGTTCTACCGACGTGCTTCGCACACAAGTGGCTGGTGGGTGTCCATTTCTCCAACTTTAGTTGAATCCAATTCAATGAACATGGTTCTTTCTAAAGATCAAAAAGCAATCACTATACCGTGTTGTGGTTTTTGATGTGTAGGTAAGAATGGTTCTTGCTCAGCCCGTAGTAGCCACGTAAAACTTGCAACAACAAAGTAGAGGACGTCTAACTTGTTTTTTGCAGGGCATGTTGTGATGTGATATGGTCAAAACGTGATGAGATATAAATTGTTGTATGAGATGATCATGTTTTGTTAAAGTTATCGGCAACTGGCAGAAGCCTTAACGTTGTCTCTTTATTGCATAAAGATGCAAGTACCATGTAATTGCTTTACTTTATTGCTATGCGATAGCAATAGTTGTAAAAGCAATAGTTGGCAAGACGACCATGTGACGACACGTTGATAGAGATCAAGATGATGGAGATCATAGTGTCATGTCGGTGACGATAGAGATCATGACGGTACTTTGGAGATGGAGATCAAAGGCGCAAGATGATCATGGCCATATCATGTCACATATTTTGATTGCATGTGATGTTTATCCTTTATGCATCTTATTTTGTTTAGTTCAGCAGTAGCATTATAAGATGATCTCTCACTAAATTTCAAGTTATAAGTGTTCTCCTTGAGTATGCACTGTTGCGACAGTTCGTCGTGCCGAGACACCACGTGATAATCGGGTGTGATAAGCTCTAGGTTCACATACAATGGGTGCAAGCCAGTTTTGCACACGCAGAAATACTCGGGTTAAACTTGACGAGCCTAGCATATGCAGATATGGCCTCGGAACACTGGAGACCGAAAGGTCGAGTGTGAATCATATAGTAGAAATGATCAACATAATGATGTTCACCATTGAAAACTACTCCATCTCACGTGATGATCGGACATGGTTTAGTTGATTTGGATCACGTGATCATTTAGATGACTAGAGGGATGTCTATCTAAGTGGGAGTTCTTAAGTAATATGATTAATTGAACTTCAATTTATCATGAACTTAGTCCTGATAGTATTTGCATATCTATGTTGTAGATCAATTGCTCACGTATAGCTTCCCCGATTATTTTTTGATATGTTCCTAGAGAAAAACTATGTTGAAAGATGATAGTAGAAATGATGCGGACTAGATCCGTGATATGAGGATTATCCTCATTGCTGCACAAAAGAATTATGTCCTTGATGCACTGCTAGGTGACAGACCGATTGCAGGAGCAAATGCAGACGTTATGAACGTCTGGCGAGCTCGATATGATGACTTCTTGATAGTTTAGTGCACCATGCTTTACGGCTTAGAATCGGGGCTTCAAACACGTTTTGAACGCCATGGAGCATATGAGATGTTCCAAGAGTTGAAATTAGTATTTCAGACTCATGCCCATGTCGAAATGTATGAGACCTTTGACAAGCACTTTGCCTACAACATGGAGGAGAATAGCTCAGCTAGTGAGCATGTGCTTAGAATGTCTGAGTACTACAATCACTTGAATCAAGTGGGATTTAATCTTCCAGATAAGATAGTGATTGACAGAGTTCTCTAGTCACTATCACCAAGTTACTGGAACTTCGTGATGAACTATAATATGCAAGGGATAACGGAAACGATTCCCAAGCTCTTCATGATGCTGAAATCGACGAAGGTAGAAATCAAGAAAAGCATCAAGTGTTGATGGTTAAGAAGACGACTAGTTTCAAGAAAAGGGAAAAGGGAAGAAGGGGAACTTCAAGAAGAACGGCAAGCAAGTTACTGCTCAAGTGAAGAAGCCCAAGTCTAGACCTAAGCCTGAGACTAAGTGCTTCTACTGCAAAGGGACTGGTCACTAGAAGCAGAACTACCCCAAGTATTTGGCGGATAAGAATGATGACAAAGTGAACAAAGGTATATTTTATATACATGTTATTGATGTGTACTTTACTAGTGTTTATAGCAACCCTCAGTATTTGATACTAGTTCAGTTTTTGAGATTAGTAACTCAAAACGGGAGTTGCAGAATGAACAGAGACTAGTTAAGGGTGAAGTGATGATGTGTGTTGGAAGTAGTTCCAAGATTGATATGATCATCATCGCACACTCCCTATACATTCGGGATTAGTGTTGAACCTAAATAAATGTTATTTGGTGTTTGCGTTAAGCATGAATATGATTTGATCATGTTTATTGCAATACGGCTATTCATTTAAAGTCGGAATAATTGTTCTTCTGTTTACATGAATAAAACCTTCAATGGTCATACACCCAAGGTGAATGGTTTATTGAATCTCGATCGTAGTGATACACATATTCATAATATTGAAGCCAAAAGATGCAAAGTTAATAATGATAGTGCAACTTATTTGTGGCACTGTTGTTTAGGTCATATTGGTGTAAAGCGCATGAAGAAAATCCATGCTGATGGGCTTTTGGAATCACTTGATTATGAATTAGTTGATGCTTGCGAACCATGCCTCATGGGCGAGATGACTAAGACTTCGTTCTCCGGAACAATGGAGCGAGCAACAGACTTGTTGGAAATAATACATACTGATGAATGCAGTCCGATGAGTGTTGAGGCTCGTGGCAGGTATCGTTATTTTCTAACCTTCACAGATGATTTGAGTAAGATATGGGTATATCTTCTTGATGAAACATAAATCTGAAACATTTGAAAAGTTCAAATAATTTCAGAGAGAAGTGGAAAATCATCGTAACAAGAAAATAAAGTTTCTACGATCCAATCGTGGAGGAGAATATTTGAGTTACGAGTTTGGTCTTCATTTGAAACAATGCGGATGTCACAACCCTAGAAATCTTCTTGTAATTAGTGGCATTGCATCCATGCATCATTTTCAACTTCTATTAATTTTGAAATGGGGACTGATAAACCCTAGTAGCAAGTGAAATACAACTAGGGTCAAATTAGATCTTTTCCATCTACCCAAAATGGCTTTTAGAAAAGTTCATCAATTTTGGAATGGGTGAAAACTTCTTCCAGAAATTTCTAGGACATTTCTGGATTTTGGAGTTAATTCATACGTATTTGAATTTGGACAATTAAATGCTATATAATATCTAAAATGTCCAGATAATTCTGAACTTAAGTGAGGGTTGTTGGAAATATTCCATACAGAGCCCACAATTATTTTCAGGGTTTTTGAAAATGCCTTAGCATTTTTATTAAGTCAAAACAATTTCAGAAAAATAGAAAACAGAAACTAAATAAAAGAGAGAGAGAAGGAAACAAACCTGGCGCCACCTGGGCCTCACCTGTGCTGGCCCAGCCCACCTGGCCTGGTGCCAGTCATCCCTAACCTCTGCCAGTAGGCAGAGGCGGGACAGCGCACGCGCGCGCGAGGCGCCACGCCTCCTCCTGCTTGTCGCCGAGCATCTGGACGCGTGGGTGAACGCCCCAGCGTCGTCCCGATCCGCCCGACCTCTCTCACTCTCCCCCTGCTCTCTCCCTCGCCTCCGCACCTCGGACCGAACGCACCCGCCGCCGACTACGAGCACTATTGCGGCCATCGCCTCCCCCTTGTTCCCTCGAGCAGCCCAGAAGCACCGCCGCATCCTCCCCTTCCTCTCCACCGAGCCGCGCCCCACCGGAAGCCCTACAGCATCGCCTTCGAGCTCTTCTTCAACCTTCGGCCGCTAGCGACCTCGTCTTCGATTCGCCGCCGTCCGTGCTTCCCCGGCCTCGACTTCGACTCTGTTCGACCCCACTGTGAGCCTCCGTTGTTTCCCCCTTGTTTTCCCTCTCCAACCCTTCCTCTAGCCGTGCTTTTCGCCGGAGACCGAACTGCGCCGCCGCTGAGCCTCTCGCCGCCGTGGCCACAGCCGCCGCAACCTCCAACCGAGCACACCCACGTGCTCACCGCGCCGCGTAGGTGCCGTAGGAGCCAAGCACGCCACCCCACGGGCACCGTAGCCCCGCTCCCGAGTGCACTCGTACTCCGGCCGCCGCCACGAGCTCGATTCCGGTGAGCTCGCTCCACCCCAGCTTCTCCCACTTGCCCCACTAGATGCGCGCAAGCCCCAGCTACGCGTAGGACCAAACCGCGGTCGATTTGGTCGCCTGTGGGCGATTCCCAAAGCCCTCCGCCGTCTCTGTCATCGCCGGCGACGAGCCGTTGACCTGGTCCGGCGGGTTTGACCCAGCTTGACCGGGGTTTGACTTTCTCCTGACTCACTGACATGTGGGCCCCAGGCCACTAACTAAACTAGGATTAGTATTAGTCTAACACAAACTAACTTTAGTTAGTTAACTAACTACTGACCAGTGGGTCCCACTGGTCAGGTTTGACCTGGCCAGCCACAGTTGACCTGATGACGTCACTCTTACGTCATGCTGACGTAGTAAAACCTTTTCTGGATTTTAAATAAATCTAGATGATTTATTTATTTCAGAAAATGCCTAAAACTTCTAAAAATCATAGAAAATAATCTGTAACTCAGAATGAAATAATTTATATATGAAAAATTATCAGAAAAATTCAAGGAATCTGTTTATGGCATTTTCATGCATGTTTAAACAATGTTTGTCCCCTGTTTTGGACAAAACAAATAAATGGCATTTAATAAAGCACATATGGAGTTTGAATTTGAACCTAGTGCTCAAACCAACTCCATTTAACTTGTTGCTAGTTGCATTAGGCCAATCAACAGCATATTGCCAGGTCACATTCATGCATCATATTGTTGCATGGCATTGATTGTGTCCTTCCCTGTTTGCCGGTAACCGTCCCCTCTCGGTAGACGCTGCTCCAACGCTGTGATCGCTGACACTGATGAAGACTCAATGTTATCTTCAGAAGTGCCAGGCAAGCAAAAACCCCTTGTTCAATCCGATACAACCCCACTCTCTCGCTCCTACTCTCTTTTACTGCATTAGGACAACAACAATTCATCTGTTACTTGTGGTGGTAGTTGAACCCCTTATCCTCTGCATGACCTGTCATTGCCACAGTAAATAGATGAAACCCACTAGCATGAGTAGGAGTTGTTTGAGACCTGATGTGCCTACTCATTCATGCTTGTTTGTCATGCCTGCTATTGCATAGAGTTGCTTCAGGTCTGATTCATCGGGGATGAATCGGAGGTGTGTAAACATGTCCTACGGTGTGTGAGCTAAGTGTGTGAACATGATTTGGTAAAGGTAGTGGTGAGAGGCCATGTAGGAGTACATGGTGGGTTGTCTCACTGAAACCGTCCTCAGGAACTGAGTTCTGTGTTTGTGATCCATGAAACAGCTACTACCACACATTGGTCCCTGAAATATGACCCCGCTCGACTTATTGACCCCTCTCATCCTCTGTCCAGGAGTTGCAACTAGTTTCTGGTGTTTGTAGGTTATGTGTTGGCGGCCGTGCGTAGCGCTGACCCTAGGGGTGGGCTATGATGCGGTAGATACACTGTGGCCGGGTATGCCGGGCGCCCGTTTGGCGTCTCGGGACCCTGTACACATCGTTTGGGGCCGTTGAGGACACCCCGGCCGGATTTCCTTGCGGATGGAACCTGAATAGGCAATAAACCTGGACTAGAGACTTGTGTGGTTAGTCAGGTCGTGGTCTACACCCACGTCGGCTTTCGCTTGAAGTCTGCTGAGCACATGTCGTGTGTAGACGCTAAGTGGTGGAAACATGTGTGACGAAGTACACCCCTGCAGGGTTATAAATGATCTACTTGAATAGCCGTGTCCGCGGTAAAGGACTTTTGGGTTACCTATAACAGTTCATAGACAAGTGAAAGTGGATACTCTAAAATGCGCAAGATAAGCGTGAGTGCTATGGATGGCGTTCTCCTAGGGAGACGGGAGCGGATCCATAGTGGTGTATTGATATGGTGAATATGTGGACTCGTGTGTGCCACCTCAAAAGAGTTACTTGCAGTCGTAGTTTAAGATAGCCACCGAGTCAAAGCTGGCTTGCTGCAGTTAAACTCCACCACCCCCCCCTTTGTTGATACCGATGCATATGTAGCTAGTTCTGATGTAAGTCTTGCTGAGTACTTTTGTACTCACGTTTGCTTAATTTATGTTTTGCAGAGAGACTTCAGTCTCGCTAGTAGTTTTGCGTGGACTTCGACGTTAGCTTGATACCTCAGCTACAATCTTGTGCCCTCGGCAAGATCTGGTAGATAGTCAGGCTTCTTAGCCTTTTCCATTTGTAGATGTCTATACTCAGACATGTTAAGCTTCCGCATGTGCTTGAATTGTATGCTATGATTGTTGGGTCATGAGACCCATGTTTGTAATATCTCGCTCCTCGGAGCCTAATGAATAAATACTTGAGTTGTAGAGTTATGTTGTGATGCCATGTTGTATTTACACATATCGAGCATAGTGTGTGTATGATTGAAATGCTTGGTATGTGTGGGATCCAACAATCTAGTTGTTTATCCTTGGCAGCCTCTCTTATGGGGAAATGTAGTCTAGTGCTTCCATGAGCCATAGTAGTCCGCTACAGCCCGGTTCACCGGAGTCCTGTTAGCCCAGCACTACTGCTCAGCACACTTGACTGGCCGGCATGTGTTTCACTTCGTTCCTGTGTCTGTCCCTTCGGGGAAATGTCACGCGGTGACATCCGGGGTCCTTCCTAGCCTGCTACAGCCCGGGTTCCCGGAGTCCTGTTAGCCTAGTGCTACAGCCCGGATTCACACGCTACTGATCGACACGCTCGATGTGATTCATGTAGGCCTGTCCCCATAGGTTAGTGCCGCTTTGGGTTCACAACTAGCCATGTCGGCCCGGGTTCTCTGTCATATGGATGCTAGCGACACTATCATATACGTGAGCCAAAAGGCGCAAACAGTCCCGGGCCATGGTAAGGCGACACCCGTGGGAATACCATGCGTGAGGCCGCAAAGTGATATGAGGTGTTACCGGCTAGATCGATGTGACTTGGAATCGGGGTCCTGACAGCGGAATAGTTTCGCAACTCACGCCACCTGGAACGCCACAGTGTAATGGTGTGTCCAAATATCATAATCGTACTTTATTAGATATGGTGCAATCTATGATGTCTCTTACCGATTTATCACTATCGTTTTGGGGTTATGTATTAGAGACAGCTGCATTCACGTTAAATAGGGCACCATCTAAATCCATTGAGACAACGCCATATGAACTGTGGTTTGGCAAGAAACCAAAGTTGTCGTTTCTTAAAGTTTGAGGTTGCGATGCTTATGTGAAAAAGTTTCATCCTAATAAGCTCAAACCTATATCGGAGAAATGTGTCTTCATAGGATACCCTAAGGAGGCAGTTGGGTACACATTCTATCGTAAATCCGAAGGCAAGACATTCGTTGCTAAGAATGGATCCTTTCTAGAGAAGGAGTTTCTCTCGAAAGAAGTGAGTGGGAGGAAAGTAGAACTTGATGAGGTAACTGTACCTGCTCCCTTATTGGAAAGTAGTTCATCACAGAAATCTGTTCCTGTGACTCCTACACCAATTAGTGAGGAAGCTAATGATGATGATCATGTCACTTTAGATTAAGTTACCATCGAACCTCGTAGGTAAACCAGAGTGAGATCCGCACCAGAGTGGTACGGTAATCCTGTTCTGGATGTCATGTTACTTGACCATGACGAACCTACGAACTATGAGGAAGTGATGATGAGCCCAGATTCCGCTAAATGGTTTGAGACCATGAAATCTAAGATGGGATCCATTTATGAGAACAAAGTATGGACTTTGATTGACTTGCCCGATGATTGGTGAATCAGTAAGAATAAATGGATCTTGAAGGGGAAGACGAACGCTGGTAGTAGTGTTACTATCTACAAAGCTCGAAATTTTGCGAAAGCTTTTCGACAAGTTCAAGGTGTTGACTACGATGAGATTTTCTTACTCGTATCGAAGCTTAAAAGTCTGTCCGAATCATGTTAGCAATTGCCGCATTTTATGAAATCTGGCAAATAGATGTCAAAACTATATTCCTTCATGGACTTCTTAAAGAAGAGTTGTATATGATGCAAGCAGAAGGTTTTGTCGATCCTTAAAAGTGCTAACAAAGTGAGCAAGCTCCAGTCATCCATCTATGGACTGGTGCAAGCATCTCGGAGTTGGAATATATTCTTTCATAAATTGAACAAAGCATATGGTTTTTATACAGACTTGCGGTGAAGCCAGTATTTACAAGAAAGTGAGTGGGAGCACTATAGCATTTCTGATAAGTATATGTGAATGACATATTGTTGATCGGAAATAATGTAGAATTTTCTGGAAAGCATAAAGGAGTGTTTGAAAAGAGTTTTTTCAAAGAAAGAACTCAATGAAGCTGCTTACACATTGAGCATCAAGATCTATAGAGATAGATCAAGACGCTTGATAAGTTTTTTCAATGAGTACATACCTCGACAAGATTTTGAAGTAGTTCAAAATGGAACAGTCAAAGAAGGAGTTTTTTCAAAGAAAGAACTCGATGAAGCTGCTTACACATTGAATAGTGTTGCAAGGTGTGAAGTTGAGTAAAGACTCAAAACCCGACCACGGCAGAAAATAGAAAGAGAATGAAAAGTCATTCCCTATGCCTCAATCATAGGTTCTATAAAGTATGCTATGCTATTTACCAGTCCTATTGTATACCTTAGCATTTTTCTGGCAAGAGAGTACAATAGTGATCTAGGAGTAGATCACTGGACAGCGGTGAAAATTATCCTTAGAGGACTAAGGCAATATTTCTCGGTTATGGAGGTGATAAAAGAGTTCATCGTAAAGAGTTACGTTGATGCAAAGATTTTTACATCGATCTAAATGACTCTAAGTTTCAATCTGGATACATATTGAAAGTGGGAGCAATTAGCTAGTGTAGCTCCGTGCAAAGCATTGTAGACATAGAAACTTGCGAAATACATAGGGATCTGAATGTTGCAGATCCATAGACTAAACTTCTCTCACAAGCAAAACATGATCACTCTTTGGGTATTAATCACATAGCGATGTGAACTAGATTATTGACTCTAGTAAACCCATTGGGTATAAGTCACATGGAGATGTGAACTAATCACATAAAGATGTGAACTAGATTATTGACTCTAGTGCAAGTGGGAGACTGAAGAAAATATGCCCTAGAGGCAATAATAAAGTTATTATTGATTTCCTTATATCATGATAAATGTTTATTATTCATGCTAGAATTGTATTACCCGGAAACTTAGTACATGTGTGAATACATAGACAAATAGAGTGTCACTAGTATGCCTCTACTTGACTAGCTCGTTGAATCAAAGATGATTAAGTTTCCTAGCCACAGACATGAGTTGTCATTTGATTAACGGGATCACATCATTAGAGAATGATGTGATTGACTTGACCCATTCCGTTAGCTTAGCACGATGATCATTTAGTTTGTTGCTACTGCTTTCTTCATGACTTATACATGTTCCTATGACTATGAGATTATGCAACTCCCGATTACCGGAGGAACAGTTTGTGTGCTACCAAACGTCACAATGTAACTGGGAGATTATAAAGGTGCTCTACAGGTGTCTCTGATGGTACTTGTTGAGTTGTCATAAATCAAGATTAGGATTTGTCACTCCGATTGTTGGAGAGGTATCTCTGGGCCCACTCGGTAATGCACATCACTATAAGCCTTGCAAGCATTGTAACTAATGAGTTAGTTGCAGGATGATGTATTACGGAACGAGTAAAGAGACTTGCCAGTAACGAGATTGAACTAGGTATTGAGATACCGACGATCGAATCTTGGGCAAATAACATACCGATGACAAAGGGAACAACGTATGATGTTATGCGGTTTGACCGAAATAGATTTTTGTAGATTATGTAGGAGCCAATATGAACATCCATGTGCCGCTATTGGTAATTGAACAGAGACTTCTCTCGGTCATGTCTACATAGTTCTCAAACCCGTAGGGTCCACACACTTAACGTTCGGTGACGATTGGTATTATGAGTTTATGTGATTTGATGTACCGAAGGTAGTTTGGAGTCCTGGATGAGATGGGGGACATGACGAGGAGTCTCGAAATGGTCGATACGTAAAGATCGATATATTGGACGACTATATTCGGACATCGGAAAGGTTCCGAGTGATTCGAGTATTTTTCGGAGTACCGGGGAGTTACGGGAATATGGGAAGAAGTATTGGGCCTCAATGGGCCAAGTGGTGGAAGAGAGGAGGCAGGGCGTGTGGCCCCCCTAACCCAAACCGAATTGGACTAGGGGGCCAGCCCCCCTTTCCTCCTTTTATCCCTCTCCTTCCTTCTCCCCTTCCCCCTTCCTTTCCTCCTCCTAGTAGGAGTAGGAAAGGGGAGTCCTACTCCTACTAGGAGGAGGACTCCTCCTGGGGCGCCCTAGGAGGGCCGGCCGGCCTCCCCCTTGCTCCTTTATATACGGGGGCAGGGGCACCCTAGAACACACAAGTTGATATATTGATTTATTCCAGCCGTGTGCGGTGCCCCCCTCGACCATAATCCACCTCCATTATATCGTAGCGGTGCTTAGGCAAAGCCCTGCGTCGGTAGCATCATCATCACCGTCATCACATCGTTGTGCTAATGAAACTCTCTCGTGAAGCTCTGCTGGATTGGAGTTCATGGGACGTCATCGAGCTAAACATGTGCTGAACTCGGAGGTGCCGTGCGTTTGGTACTTGGATCGGTCGGATCGTGAAGACGTACGACTACATCAACTGCGTTGTGCTAACGCTTCCGCTTTTGGTCTATGAGGTTGCGTAGACACACTCTCCCCTCTCGTTGCTATGCATCACCATGATCCTGTGTGTGTGCGAAGGAAAATTTTGAAATTACTACGTTCCTCAACAGACTATATGCCATTGGACGCAAGGTGAACTCGCTCCTCTCCAAACCATCACTTTCCACATATGAGACATGGCTACTACCTCAAATATATGTGCTATGCATGACCAGGAACAAAGAGGCAGACCATGAACAAGACGGGGAGGGCCCCAAGTACAAGAACTACCGAAGAAGCTCCAGCGGGAGGACGTCCGGACGACACCGGACGACCGGCCTCTCCCAGCGAGCGGACGTCCGGCCCTAGGCGGACGACCAGCGCCTGAAGACCAGCCTACGCCAGCTATAGACCTCCCAGCGAGCGGACGTCCTACCCCGCACCGGACGTCCGGCAATATTAACGGAAGTCCGAGACTACCGGACATCCGTTGTCCCGACAACAGAACACTTTTAGCGGACGTCCGACGCTAGAGGACGACCGGTCCCCCTGGAACCACTGGACGTCCGGTGCCCAGCGGACGTCCGGTCCCTTGCGTGTCCAGTTGTGGTCTGAGGTCCATGTACCCCTTCACTTTGCCGCCTTTTGTCCTACGACTATAGTCGAAAAAGGGTTTCCCCCCGCTTTATATTATAAAGCAAACATCACCGAGTACAACCGAGATACCGAACAACGCACACACCGCACACACCCAAGGCAACATACAATGGTGGCAGGCACCGACACACCACCCCACCGACTACCAATAGAGAGGTGAACTAGACCAAAACGAAGCCAGGCCTCCAGAGCGGTGCCTCCAAGAAGGATACGACCATGGAAAGCCGCCACCGCCCGATCAGCGAAGATCAGGTTTTCACCCAGAGCAAGACGACAAGAGTGGAAACGCAGTGACGGAGCGTCTAGGAAGGGTACGGCGGCAATGGCCACCGCCACCGTCGGCCAGTCAAAGGACTGGACAAGTGGTGTACCCCGGCACTCACACTCCACCATTGAACCTGAACTCCGCCAACCACCCGCAACCATGCCACCCACACGGCCTTGTTTGCCTGCCCGCACCTGAGACGCACGCTCCACCCACGAACGTCGTGCCTCCCGCCGCCAGAGCTGCCGCCCTACAACCAAACAACCCCGAGACCTACACATAGGCCCCAGCTTCGGGTGAACCGATGGCCCTCGACCGACGGAACCACCCGCAGACACTCCGCTGGTAAACCTGCGCCAACCCGCCCACGTCCGAGGAAAGGGGGAGAAAGGGGAGGAGACGAATCCGGACCGACAAATCATCCCGGCGACGGGTGACGCGACCGCATCGAGGCCACCCATCCCTCCAACCAAGTTCCCTGCCGAACACAGGGAAAGGGGAAGAAGGAGGAGCAGACGCATCCGGACTTGCAAACCGTGCCGGCGACAGGTGGCGCGACCGCATCGAGGCCACCTATCCCTCCTACCAAGCTCCCCCGTAGCACCCCCATGTCGCCCCACCATGGTAGCTGACACACATCTCCATGAGGCCATCGGCAACTGCGTGCCCGCCGATGAGGGAGACCAAATCAACCTGCAACTGCAGCCATGAAAGCTCACCGGAGATGCCTCCTCGCGCCGTCGGCCGACGTCTGAGCGCCAGACCAGGAAGAATCCGACGCGGACTTGACCAACACGCAATGCCAGCCACCACCACTGCGCCGCCACCCCCACCAGCCCAAAGCCAGGGTAGGGGCAGCCGCCCGCAGATCCTTGTCGCCCGCGACCCACACCACCGTAGCGCCCAGCCAGGAGCTAGTCTAGGCCACCAGAGCCCGCCACCAACGCCCTGCCTCGAAGCAACCGCCGTCACGCCAGATCCACCCGCCGCCAGGACCGCCTGCACCAGCCGCTCACTGCCCCCACCACTCCATGCACCAGCGCGCCCTCCGACGCCCAGCCTGCCGCGCTACAGCCACGCGCAGCGCCATCTCCACGCCTCCGCGCCACTGTGCCGCCTCGCCCTGGGATAGTGAAGCACCCCGATCCAGCTGCGTCGGCCCACGCCAAGGCCGCTGGGAGGGGGAACGAGGAGGCCTCGCCGCCGCCAGCACCGGCCAGGCTTCGCTCGGCCATGCCCTCTAGCGACGGCAAGGGAGGAGGAGGGGGAAGGGAAAGAGTTGGTGGCGGCATCGTAGGGTTTCCTCCCGTCGCCTCGCTGGGGGCGAGAGGGAGGGAGGGAAATAAACTCCGGACTGATGTCAGGTCTCAACTTGTCACTACGACTATAAATAGTCCTCTCCCTCCTCCTAGCTAGGGTTAGCATTGTGATAGCTCATTTGTGAGATAGAGCCTCGCTCATCCATACGGATCTACTCCACGAGAGAGACCGCGGCCTCTACGTAGAAGATCATCCTTGGATTCAAGACCCCTCACGGGAAGATCCCCTCGTGGATTCAAGACCTCCTCACAGAGAGGAACCGGTTACCTCTTGTATCGTCCTTTGTTGACTTTGGATTGTGTATCTCTCTTTGTGTTTTGAGGATCTAGCACATGTGTGATCGTTCTTGTTGGTTTGAGTGATTCTCTTGTGTTTCCCCTCGTGTTCTTCGCGGGATCCGCTCCTTCCGTGAAAGATCGGCAATCTAGGGTTCCACCCTACATCATCTTGGTATCATGAGCCACGTTGATCATGATTTTGGAGCCTCCCCTCTTCGTTTTCTAGCCTGATTTTGTTGTGTTCTTCCCCAATTTCGAAAATCCCCACCAATAATAGCCCCAACATTTTTTGTTATTTGTTGGTTTGATGATGTTTTGGTTATTTTGATCCATGGATTTGCTTGGTTTCAAGTGGATATAGCATTTCCCCAAGTTTCCCCACTTCCCATCCACGAAATCTCATCAATTTTTACCCCAAAATCCCCAAATTCCGCCCAAAATTGCGTCCCGAAACTCGCATCTCGCGTTGACCCCGACCCACCGG
The DNA here is from genome assembly GCF_056163025.1 of Triticum urartu. NCBI lineage: Eukaryota > Viridiplantae > Streptophyta > Magnoliopsida > Poales > Poaceae > Triticum > Triticum urartu. The sequence goes on along the minus strand of NC_141879.1, from coordinate 439,074,684 downwards.
ACGACCGTCACTTTACCGGACGTCCGGAGCCCCAGGAACCACCGGACGTCCGACCTTACCAGACGACCAGAACCTCTAACCCGAGCTGAAATTAGCATATTTCCGACACGACCAGACGTCTGGCGACCGGACATCCGTCCATTTCCGGACGTTCGCTACGTGTAAAAACTGACTTTGCTGAAATTTTGTTTCGACCATACTAATTCATCCGAACTCCGATTTTGAAGTTCTTTAGCTCGTTTTGAAGCTATTTACATCCCCCTTCCCACAAAAATACTTCCAAAATCATTTGACTCCATCAAATTTTGACAACTTTGGCATCTTTGGCTAGAGCTTCCAGCACATCATCCGCATTACCACCACCGACTTCCGCAACCTAACCCATCTTGATCCCCACTGCATATGTGGTTCCTTGAGTAGTGATTCGAGTCTCCTAAGGTGTTTCGGCTACTTAGGGATGGTTCCTTCCTCATCAACCACCACCACCACTTTCGCATAGGCTTACCCACCATACACTTCCACCACCTCAACTTAACCCAATTTTGTTTGAGCTTGTTTGAGTTGTGGCTTGTGTCTCCAAAGGTGTTTCGGCTACTTAGGGATGGTGACCTTCAACTCCGACTCGCATAACCCAATAACCCCCCACTTCCACAAAACTACCACCGCTTTCCGCTACCACCATTTGACATTTGAGATTTTGAGTTCGCGGTTTTTCTGTTTCCTAAGGTGTTTCGGCTGCTTAGGGACGAGTCTCCATCATCGTGGTATCTACATCAAGAACACTGCCACTCATCATCTCCAAGGATGGTAACCTCTATATCATCTTGGTATTATGGTATCCCTCCATTGTATATTACCTTGCCATTGCATTGATAACCCCTAGCCCATTTTGCGTTACTTGCCTATCGAGACTAGCCATTTGAGTATTGTCGGCAACGTTACTTGTGCACATTAGTGATCTACACCATCCATTGCATACATACCATATCATATTGGTATCATATCATCCCTTTTGTCACAAGATTGTTCCCGTATATACCCAATTGCTACCTTGATTTATGCATTTCGCATTGTGGCCATATACAAAAAAAAGAATAATCTTTTAAGCAGAAGAGAAAGAGAAAAGAAGCTTGTAAGCAAGTGCCATAGCATCATACCATTGCATATAAGATTGTCATATCCGATCATCTTGGATCATACCACCGGAACATCATACACATAGCATACTTGGGATAGAAAACTCATACATTTTTGCATCTTATAGGTTGTGCACAAGTGTTGTATCCGCCTATTGAGAAATCATGCTAGCGTCTCTCTTGAGTTGTGCAACATGAGCGTTTTCCATGGATTCCACATGTTGTGCTCATTCCTTGGTTGCACGACCCCATTTATCTATCTGTGTGTGTGTGTTTCCGTGTGCCACATAATGCTATTGGTCTACTTGTTTTACTTGCGAATTTGTGAATCTTTTTCAACATCATTAACTCTTGCTAACATTTTGCATCAAATTTTTGTGCCACTATCCTCACCGAGCTCCACCATAAGCCTTATTTGTGTAGGTGTGAGAAACCAACAAGAATTGGTACCAATTGTGTTATTTCCTTGTTACATCATTGAGTGATCATTAATCCATTTTCAACATCGGTCAAGGTACATTTGGTATAGTTCTTCTCTTTCTCCCACTCATATTTGCTCGAGTCTTGTGATGGATAGGAAAGGAATTTCATCTCAGTCTTTGACAACAATGATGGCGTGAACAACTAAATCACCAAAGCTTCAATCTTCGATCTACAATGACAAATGCAAGGTGCACAATCAAGATTGAGAGAGCGCATCGAGAACCTCTCCATTGACATTCATCACTCCGAAGCGAGGAAAAGGGACTACATCGACAACAAGCTTTCCGCACAAAAGGAGGAGCAAGATGCAAGGATGGAGGAGATTCAGACTTTGTTGGCCAAACGTTCTTCCCCTTCATCATCCTCAAGGCGACGGCGAGCAAGTCAATCATCTTTGGAGCTCCCAACGATGCAAGCGCAATTCGTCCACGTCCACATCTCCATGGCGACCACCTTCACGTTCGTGATCCACATCGTCATGAAGGGCAAGTCACCTCCAAGCATCATGTGCACGACGATGATGACGAACGCCATCGAGCTCAAGTGCGACAACGACACCATCATCATGACGATGCTCTCCAAGCGCAAACGTACAAGTCCCAACAAGCCCTACTGCACGCCAAGTCCAAACATCATGAGCATAAGAGAAGATCACGAGACGAGCACCACCAAGACGGAGCTACGGCTACAACAACCACTTCCGCATCTTCGCCATGTGCTATCAAGGCATCTTCGCCTTTGGACATATGGCATCTTGCCTACTTCCCGTGAGTTCGCCTACATCGACATCATCAAGTACAAGGCGACCACCTACGAGCGAGGGTGACACTTCCATCTTCGGAAGCCCCCCAAGGAAGATGGTCGAGCATGGGACATTCCCTTCGGTCATGTAGACGAGCTATGAGGTGCCACATCATATGGGCCTCCTACAACAAGACGGCGACAAGAAGGTCAAGCAAGGTCCATCCCCTTCGACCATGGCGACGAGCACGAACCTCTTCGACAACATGAAGACGGCGCCCATATTGGACTCACACTCTGAGTCAAGCTACGGGACCGCACATGAGACCTTATCTTTGGTCTTAGAGGAGAGTGATGATGTGCCATCTTCGGCCTTCATCCACGGCTATGACTAAGACATGATTGATCATGGAGACATTTGCACCAACATCTCTCCGACACCGACATGCGACGAGATGCCCCAATTGCCATGTGAGAAGAGCCACCACCACATGAGTGACATGAGTGACTCCACCATATGTGACATTGAGAGCATTTCCTATGAGAGGATGAGTGTGACCACCACTATCCCCACACTTGAGAGCATGCCACACATCCTATGTGAGGTTGAGAGCTATTTGAGTGACTCCACCAACCATATCAGTGAGAGCATCCAAGAGGGAGTGAGTGAGCAACAACACTTAGTGAGTGAGGTAGTTGACACGGCATGTGAGGCAACTTTGATTTCTAATGACTTAACCTCTACTCCGAGTATGTTTTCTTCTTTGGTGCTAGGTCTCCTACATGACGGCACGCCTATCCTCAACGAGTCCATACCTCCAATGGAGACAACGATGACCACGGTGGAAGAAGATGCACCCGCCACATGGTTCCATCAAGATGAAGATGACCACGACTTGGTCTTTGACACCTCACCTACAACACATGACCGATGCTCCAACATAGGTGATGGTGCTTCTCTTGTCCCACTAGTGGACTATCTCACCAATGATTGCTTGCATGATGTTGATCCACCCATTCCCATGCTTCATGCGGGTTAGAATTCTTCATGTCATGACTTACCAATTTATGATGAATATGATGATGAGCATGTTGATTTGCCTAGTTGTGATGCTATGCTCCATAGGATATCATGTGAAAATTCTATTGGTCACATCATGTTTGATAATCCTTTAAACTTGTCATATGTTATGAGTGAGATCTCCCATATTGCATCATTTCAATCTCAACATAGTAGCTATGCATGCCCCATTAAAGTAAACCCCATTTGCACTTATGGCATAGATGACGAGATGATGGTCATTGGCTTTTTTTCATGTGATGATATTGCCATGCTTCCTTTACATGATTTGCGCAATTCATCTACTATGCCATGCCATGATCACATTGTTCCAAATATGCTTTGTTTTGGATGTTGTCAATATTCTCCATATGATGTTTCCAGTAATACTAATGAGGAGACCCCCCATAGTTTCCTCATACATATTAGGAGATTTTGACACATCCTATCCTTTAAATGCTTCCCACAATTGCTTGCACCATATGCATTCCACGCATAACAATGCTCTAGATATTTCCCATGATGCATTACACAATTTGCGTCTCCATTATACTATACATAACAACAAACCTATCATTATGGATGACATGTTTCTATATCACACATCTCATTTATTTGAGCATTGGATATTTTGTGCTAACCAACAAAAGCACGTGCGCATCATGATGGATGATGTGTACATATACCACGCACACACAATTTTCCCTTTGTCTTTGTTTTGTGTAGGTACTCATGTATACTCGTCAACCTCTCAATCCCACGAGTTGACGAAACAAGCTCTTGAGAGCAAAGATGACTTGGGATCCCGTGGACTACCATTACCATCATTCCATTCATACAAGAACTACGCGCATCCATTTTACTTGGATCTCACATGGCTATGGGCTATATATCACTTGTTACCTTATGCCCATTCTACCATGTTCACATTGCATGTTATGCTTGTTTCTATGCCTTTGCCATGCAAGTGTGACCCTTGCTTGCATTTACCCATGATTCACCATTTTACTACTCATATGTGTATTTGCATGCTTGGTGGAGATCCTTGTTGCTATTTCCATGTTTACCATGTGCCTCATGCTATTCTTGCTTGTTGTGTTGGGAGAGTCATAATGTCCCATTGCTATTTACATATGGCCTCTCGCCAATACATTGATGATACTTTGCTCACATCCTCCTTTCATGCTTGTGCTATGTCATGTGAATTATTCATGCACACTATTTGCACCCATGACATGCTTTCCATGATTACCTCTAGTACATTGCATCTTTGCACTACTATCTTGCACCATTTGATCGCTTTGATTGCTTGCTTTGTCACATCACCCATGTTCCACTCTTACTTGCTTTCTTGTGTTGATGACATATATGTTCATGCCTCTCACTTGATTTGTCTTGATCATTATCGCTTGCCTCCAATTGTTGCATCTATGCTTATTGATCATGGAGACTTGGACATCTTCCTTCTGATGCATGCTTGTTTGATTGAGCCTATTGTATTTGGTTGTTCTCGCATCACATGCCTCCATACTATGAAATGCTCCCTTGTCCTTTCTTATGATGAGCATGATGCATACACTTGTTGGGTATCTTACCACACGAATGATAGGTTTTCCACTTCCGCTAACCCCATTTGTTTTTCCAAGTGGTTGTCATGTTCTTTCATTTTGGAAGATTCACAAGGCGGTGCCGTTATGCAACAACTTGGTCATGCGAAGGCATACACGATGTCCAACACCAACATTTGCGAGAATCTCCTAAAGGTGAACTCCTTCCCTTTGAGCCATCCTAAAATATGCATATTGGATGGGTCATCTTCCATTGTTGTCTCCTTCTTGTTGTCTACATGATACATCTCGGGAACAGAGGAGCGACATTGGAGATTGGCTCTATGGACCTTCAAAATGAGGAGCGCTCGGACTTATTGGATGCACCTTCGAACCTCCACTCATGCCATGACATCGAGCATTGGTACACCAACACCTCCATATTTGTTGATTGTGTTCACACATGTCATGCTCGATGGACATGTCATACACATGACAAATTTGCATCTTATGCATGGATTGACCCACATTATGATTGCCTTGTTGCATCTTGTATTCCCATGTCATCCATGATATATGAGCTTGTGCATTTCCTTAGCAAATTTGTTGTGATCTTTCTTGATGGCATCTTCATACATCATGATCATGTTTCCCATCATCAATTGCATGATCACATACTCATATTGAGCACCCATTACCATGATCATGCTTTTGATAAACCATCCCATTATGACATCATTTTGCACAATGGTTGCATTGATCACATTCACAATACATTTGTGTGCACAATGAATGCTTTTGCTCCCATGAATGCTTTACATCACATTCTATACCATCTTGATAAGCTTCATGCGCTTGGTCACGAACAATCTTGCCGGACGGACTCATTCTTGCATGATGAACACTTTGTGTGCGCTAACCATTGTATTTCCGAGTGTCGTTTGTATTTGCTCTTTTTGCATGTCTACCACTCCGGCGACACCTTGGAGTACTTGGATTGCGCAATGTCTTCAACTCCATCCAACTACAAATCCGTACACAACAACCATTTCCATGGTGATGAGGATCATGATCCGAGGTCGGACCTTCCCCAAGGGGGGGAGATGATGCGGAGCATCCTACGATCATCCCCATGTACACTACGACTACTCCCCATGCCCCAAGAGGACATACGATGAGGCCTCTACTATATGCCATTGGACACAAGGTGAACTCGCTCCTCTCCGAACCATCACTTTCAACATATGAGACATGGCTACTACCTCAAATATATGTGTTATGCATGACCAGGAACAAAGAAGAAGACCATGGACAAGACAGTGAGGGCCCCAAGTACAAGATCTACCGAAGAAGCTCCAGCGAGCAGACGTCCGGACGACACTGGACGACCGGCCTCTCCCAGCGAGCGGACATCCGGCCCTACGCGGATGACCGGCGCCTGAAGACCAGCCTACGCCAGCTACAGACCTCCCAGCGAGCGGACGTCCTACCCCGCACCGGACGTCCAGCAATATTAACGGAAGTCCGAGACTACCGGACGTCCGTTGTCCCGACAACAGAACACTTTTAGCGGACGTCCGGCGCTAGAGGATGACCGGTCCCCCTGGAACCACCCAACGTCCGGTGCCCAGCGGACGTCCAGTCCCTGGTTGTGTCCAGTTGCAGGCTGAGGCCCATGTACCCCTTCACTTTTCCCCCTTTTGTACTATGACTATAAATAGACCTCTCCCTCCTCCTAGCTAGGGTTAGCGTTGTGGTAGCTCATTTGTGAGATAGAGCCTCCCTCATCCATACAGATCTACTCCATGAGAGAGACTGCGGCCTCTACAGAGAAGATCCACCTTCGATTCAAGATCCCTCACGGGAAGATCTCCTCGTGGATTCAAGACCTCCTCACGGAGAAGAACTGGTTACCTCTTGTATCATCCTTTGTTGACTTTGGATCGTGTATCTCTCTTTGTGTTTCGAGGATCTAGCACATGTGTAATCATTCTTGTTGGTTTGAGTGATTCTCTCATCTTTCCCCTCGTGTTCTTCGTGTTCTTCGCGGGATCCGTTCCTTTCGTGAAAGATCGGCCATCTAGGGTTCCACCCTACATCACCTACCTTTAGAAAAAAATCACCATAGCTCTTTCTCTCGTGTTCTTGCTCTCATACCCACGGATTTCAATCTCTTTGATCGAAGCTCCGTTTCTGAAACTGTTTTGGGGGATTTCTACTTGGTATGTGACTCTTCCATTGCTCCAATTAGTTTTTGTTTTAGTGGTTTATATTTTGAATAATTAGCTACTCATGGTGTTGCTGTAGATGAGCTTGCCTGTTGAATTATTAGAGTTCTAAGTAGTTTGAATGCTTGATATAGTCTCTAAGCACCCATATGAGTAGTTGCTATCAATCTTGTGAAGTTTTGTTGACAAAACTTTTTGTGGCCAAAATTTTGAGAATTTTATTCATAGGAATAAGATGAGTATCTTTAGGAAGTTTTCCTCCAAGGCGAATGCCAAGCGAGTCATTGGGGAATCATCGGACAATGACCTCAACATTCCAAGAATGGCGAGGTGCGACCGTGCGAATGGCCACATAATGCCTTCATGGAAGAGGTCGGGTTCTATCAAGAGTTTGATTTCCTCGCGAATGTCGGGCTGACCGACTTCCTCGCAGATGATGTGACCAACACCACCTCCTCACAAATTCCTTTGTGTAAAATTTCTATTTCTTAAATAGGAACAATCCTCCCGAGGTGCGGTTTAATTTATATTCTGAAACTCATCAGATAATTTATATTCTGAAACTCATGAGATACCACTCACTGACTTTTGTGACATATGTTTGGTTCCCTCTGACGGGGAATTAAGAGAGCCTAGACCGGCAGAGTTTGAGTACTTTCTCATCACTTTGACACTGGGTGATGAAAGAGGTGTGTTGAAAGCCACCGCCACTAGTTTGCAGTTTCTTTGTGCATTACTTTGCTTTATTCAATGCAGAGTGTTTAACTGCTAGGGAGAAGCCCGGTGCACTTAGTGCGCCTGACCTCGCCATTTTGCATCGTGCACTACACAATGATCACACCTTTAGCCTAGGGGCTATTATCGCACATCATCTGCACCTCAACAAAACTAAGAGCAAAATTCATGCTGGTATTATGCCACTCGACTAGCGAGTCATTTTAATGTTTAGATATGCCAACATGATTATCCTTTGCCCCAAGTGTACCTAGATCACCAGGTGATGGAGACTCACCAGTTTACTGATGCCACTGATTCTTTTCATAAAAAAATTTATAACTTGGTTTTCAGTGTGGAAACTCGTGATATTATCCCATTGCCTGCACCTACTTTGTTTGATTCTATTGCCAGGGGCGGATATAGGGTCATGCCAGAGGACATTGTTTCCTACCTGAACGACCAGGCAGCGGTAGAGGATGGGCCTCAGGATTGGGACGCTCAGGTACCGCCGCCACAACACTTCTACATGGCACCGAATGGATACTGCGGATGGTGATTACCAAGCTAGGACAAAAGCCTAAGCTTGGGGGAGTACATATTTCCACCAACATTATATTCATGTTCACACATTTCATTCCATTTGTTGGTGTCCACACTTTTTCATTGTATTATCCATGCTAGATTTATTTTCTTTCTTTCTTCTAGTGTGCTTTGAAAAACTTTGAGAAAATCCAAAAATATTTGTTGCTTCTTTTTGGTTTTCTTTCTAGTTTAATTTAGTTGTAGTATTAAAAGAAAAGGCCAAAAAGATTTCTCGATTCTTCTTTTGACTGTTGGGAGCTTTCCCGTGTAAATAGTTTTTCTCGTTTTTGTTTTCCTTTCTTTAGTTTGTTTCCCTTAATAATAAAACTAACTAAAAACTCCGAAAATATTTCAGTGTGTTTCTCTGAAGTTCTTTTCTTTTCTTTTGTTGAGTCGTACTAAGGAGAAGACCACAATGAAAATTTTGAGTGTCTCTCATGTGCATTGTTGTTGATCTAACAAAGAGCCCATATTATTTTGCCTTCTCCTCTGAATAAAATGTTGCAGACTCCAGCAAAGTCCACGTCACTGTTGCACTACTATTATTTTCATATCATTCGGTCGTGCAAGTGAAAGGCAATAATGATGACATTTGATGAAGTGACTGTGGCAGACAGAAGTGGGTATGAACTCAACTTGTTTTTGTTTTTCTAAATATGTTTAACTCAATATCCATGATTCAGCCTATTCTGACCAAACATGTTTGCAATGACAATTAGAGATTATAGTTTCTCATGTCATGCTTAAGTAGCTAGGAGTGGATAATGATTTATCTTGGGTGTCAACTTGCATTAAAATGATTGTGCTGTAGTATGATGATATGGTATCCTCCTTTGAATGTTTCAAGTGGCTTGACTTGGCACATGTTCACGCACGTAGTTGAATCAAAACCAACATAGCCTCCACGATATTTATGTTCATGGTGTTTATATCCTACTCATGCTACGTTGATTATTCATAAAGCATGTTCATGACCGTTTTCGCTCTCTAGCTGGTCGCATCCCAACCTATTTTCTAGCCTTCGCCCATGCTAAGCGGGAATACTGCTTGTGCATCAAAATCCTTAAACCAAAGTTATTCCAGATGAGTCCACTATATCTACCTATATGCAGTATTACCCTGTCGTTCCAAGTAAATTTGCATGTGCCACCTCTAAAATTTCAAATGAACATATGTTTTGTGTGCCTGGACCGCTCATGGAGTGACAGGGGGCGGTCAGTATCTTCCATGCTAAGCGGGTTATTCTCATGATGAGTGTTTATTGACTCATCCTTGCACGAGAGGGGCTGGTCCTGAAATAAAAAATTGCAAATAATTAAACAAAACTCCCCCTGGACTATTGTTGGTATGGATGGTACCCATGGATTTGGCTAGCCGTGGATTGTTTTTGTTGGTGGAGGGGGAGTAAACCTTTACTTTTACCGCTTGGGAACCGCCGCTAATGTGTTTAGCATGGAAGATATTGATAACTCTTGGTTGTAACATTGACAGGAAAGGTGCACCTCCTAAAATTATATTTATTCTAATTTAAAATTTGAGATCTGGCACCTCTGCGAAGGGACTATCTATTAAATTTATGTTATTTTACTTTTATGTTGAGTCATCACCTTCTAAAACAAGCACCAGACCTGAGAGCATTATTGTCATGCTCATGCATTGTGAATAGTTAATGTTGGATACATCATGACTGGATCTTCTCTACCATGAATTACAATGTTTAGTCACTGCTTGAACTTTGGAGATGCTCTGCATTAATGTTTTGCGGTCTCAGAAAGGGCAAGCGAGATACCACTTTTGTCATATTATATCATGATTGTTTTGACAAAAGTGTTGGCATTTGAGATATCTTATTATTGCTTGCTAGTTGATTATGCCAGTGATATGAGTTAATATAATTTCTAAGAGTTATTTTTTATATGGATAGTCATGATCTTTGCTGAAAACCTGGGTGCTACTTAAGCATATATATGTAAAAAAACAAAAAGAGTTCGTAAAAGTTTTTCTTTGTCACTTTCAGTTTGTCAACTAAACTCTTGAGGACAAGCAATGGGTTAAGCCTAGGGGAGTTGATACCTCTCCAACGTATCTAGTTTTCCTAATGCTTCTGCTCTTATTTTGGACTCTAATTTGCATGATTTGGATGAAACTAACCCGGACTGACGATGTTTTCAACAGAACTACCATGGTGTTGTTTTTGTGTAGAAATAAAAGTTCTCGGATTTGGACAAAACTTTTTGGAGAATTATTTTGGAATATATAATAATTTCTAGAACCAAGACCCACCGGAGGGGGTGTCCTGGCTTCCCACAAGACACTAGGGCGTGCCACCCCCCTCTGGCGCGCCCTGGTGGGTCGTGGGGCCCTCGGGACTCCGCTAACCCTAATTCCAGCGCTATAAAATCCTATTTTTCCAGAAAACAACCGTAGAGGAATTTTCATCACATTTTATGATACGGAGCTGCATCCACCTCCTGTTCTTTATCGGGAGGCCAGATCTGGAGCCTGTTTGGGGCTCTGAAGAGGGGAATCTTCGGTCTTAGTCATCACCAACCCTCCTTCATCACCAATTCCATGATGCTCCCCATCGAGAGTGAGTAATTCCTTCGTAGGCTCGCTAGTCAGTGAGGATTTGGATGAGATTCACCATGTAATCGAGTTAGTTTTGTTAGGGCTTGATCCCTAGTATCCACTATGTTTTGAGATTGATGTTGCTATGACTTTGCTATGCTTAATGCTTGTCACCAGGGCCCGAGTGCCATGATTTCAGATCTGAACCATTTATGTTTTCACCATTATATCTATGTTCTAGATCCGATCTTGCAAGCCATATGCACCTATTACGTGTTATGATCCATAAACCCCAGGGTGGTAGTAATTGGGATACTTTCCGGTGAAGACCATATTTTGAGGAGTTCATGTATTCACTATGTGTTAATGCTTTTTTCCGGTTCTCAATTAAAAGGAGGCCTTAATATCCTTAGTTTCCTTATGGACCCCGCTGCCGTGGGAGGGTAGGACAAAATATATCATGCAAGTTCCTTTCCATAAGCACGTATGACTATTTACAGAATACATGCCTACATTATATTTATGAACTGGAGCTAGTTCTGGGTCGCCCTAGGTTATGACTGTTATATGATGAATATCATCCAACGAATCCACCGATCCAATGCCTATGAGTTTTCCACACATTGCTCTTGCTAAGTTACTATTGCTATTGCTACTATTACAATTGCTACAAAACTGTTACTGCTGTTATCGTTACTATTGCTACCGTTACAACTGCTATCAAAACTATCATATTATTGTGCTATTTATCACTTTGCTGCAGACATTATATCTCTAGGTGTGGTTGAATTGAAAACTCAACTACTAATATTTGCAAATATTCTTTGGCTCCCCTAGCATCAAAACAATAAATTTGGGTTGAATACTCTACCCTTGAAAATTGTTGTGGTACCCTACAGTTGTGGGTTATCATGGGCTTGCAAGAGCCTAAGCTTGGGGGATGTTATCGCCACTTCTACATCAATATGTGGTGGTGCTACTTCTTGAGCTTGCATTGGTTTTTCCCTTGAAGAGGAAAGGGTGATGCAGCAAAGTAGAGTAAGTATTTCCCTCAGTTTTGAGAACCAAGGTATCAATCCAGTAGGGACAACACTCAAGTCACTGAATACCTTCACAAACAAACACCAACTTGCACCCAACGCGATAAAGGGGTTTTCAATCCGTTCACGGTTATTTACAAAGTGAGATCTGATAGAGATGGATAAACGGTAAAGTAATACTTTTTGTATTTCTGGTTTATGGAACGGAAAGTAAAAGATTGCAAAGTAAGTAAATAGGAAACTAAAATTGTAGATCAGAAACTTATATGTTGGAAAATAGAAGATTATATGATGGAAAATATACCTGGGGGCCATAGGTTCACTAGAGGCTTCTCTCAAGATAGAAAATATTATGGTGGGTAAACAAATTACTGTCGAGCAATTGATAGAAAAGCGCAAAGTGATGACGATATCCAAGGCAATGATCATGAATATAGGCATGACATACATATCAAGTAGACCGACTCCTGCCTGCTTCTATGACTATTACTCCACACATCAACCGACTCCTTCCTGCATCTAGAGTATTAAGTTCATAAGAACAGAGTGACGCTTTAAGCAAGATGACATGATGTAGCGGGATAAACTCAAGCAATATGATGAAAACCCCATCTTGTTATCCTCAATGGCAACAATACAATATGTGTCAGTTCCCCTTCTGTCACTGGGATCCAGCACCGCAAGATTGAACCCAAAGCTAAGCATTTCTCCTATTGCAAGAAAAGCCAATCTAGTTGGCCAAACCAAATCAATAGTTCTAAGAGACTTGCAAAGATATCAAATCATGCATATAAGAATTCAGATGAGATTCAGATAATATTCATAGATAAGCTGATCATAAATCAACAATTCATCGGATCTCGGCAAACACATCGCAAAAGAGTATTACATCGAATAGATCTCCAAGAACATCGAGGAGAACATGTTATTGAGAATCAAAGAGAGAGAAGAAGCCATCTAGCTACTAGCTATGGACCCGTAGGTCTATGGTAAACTACTCACGCTTCATCGGAGAGGCAATGGTGTTGATGTAGAAGCCCTCCGTGATCAAATCTCCCTTCGATAGGACGCCAGAAAAGGCCCCTAAATGGGATCTCACGGGTACAGAAGCTTGCGGTGGTGGAAAAGTGTTTTCGTGGCCCTCCTGGTTGGTTTTCAGATATTTGAGAATATATAGGCGGAAGAAATAGGTCGGTGGAGTCACGAGGGGCCCACAAGGGTGGAGGCACGCCCTCCGTCCTTGTGGCCACCTCGTGGCTTCCCTGACGTGTACTCCAAGTCCTCTGGATGTCTTCTGGTCCAAGAAAAATCATCGTGAATGTTTCATTCCGTTTGGACTCCATTTGATATTCCTTTTCTGCGAAACTCTAAAACAAGGGACAAACAGGAAATGGCACTGGGCTCTAGGTTAATAGGTTAGTCCCAAAAATAATATAAAAAAGCTTATTAATGCATATAAAACATCCAAAACAGATACTATAATAGCATGGAACAATCAAAAATTATAGATATGTTGGAGACGTATCAGGTGGTATTTGAATAAATTGTAATGAGGTTGTACTTAAGCTCAAGGAGCTTCAAAACACTTGTGTTGGTATGTTCCAACACTTTGCTTTTTATTTATTTTGCTTTTATTTGTTTTTTCCTTTGTGATTTTTTGGTTCCAAGTTAGTTTTCCAAAACCCCAAAACCAAGAAAATAGTATAATATTTTCTTTGCTCTTGTTCTTATTTAGCCCCTTGGAGTTCATTTGTATTTTATTTTCAGAGGGGTTGATCTATGCCAGGACAACAAGGAATGCAAGAGTAAGGAAGAGAAGTGTGTAAATTCACAACAGTGAAGGTATGTCCTACAACCCCTTGGATACATAGAGTAGATGTAGTAGTAGTATGTGTAATATGTGTGGACGGGAGTGAGTCTTGATAGTTGATACAAAGGTTTTGCTCTAGTAGCTAAAATAATTTTGTAGTCTTTGTTTTGTTAAGTTTAGACAGCTAAGACTTGTCGTGGGACAATTTTGAAAATGAAAAGAATCTAACGAAGTATAAATTTGCACAAGAGAAAGTCTTTCAAGACTTGAGAGTTGAGAAATTGTATGGAAGTGATGTTTGAACATGCTCAATCCCATGTTGTTATTTTTAATGGACTTGATAGCACTTGTGGATTAAATTATCTATAGGAACTTAGTTTAAAGGTGGGTGAGATTATGCCAAATATCTATGTTGTATATCTCAACATGGTGTTACAGCCTCTGGCTGGTACCATGGCCTTTGCTACTATATACGCATTTATGTGTGTAAATGTGGCTTTGTCACCCTTCTTGGTGTTATGCTGAGGACTCCGTTGGCCAATAAAAGAACCACCAAGAGCGATAGCTCAGATTTTGGATATGAGTTTTTTACCGTACGTAGTGGCAACACTACAAATGAATATTATTCGGCTTTTGTATGTCGTAAATAAAGGGGACTGATCAAAAGGGCTCGGATGAGACATTATTGCTAAAGGTCCATTGTTCCCGAACATTAAGCCACAGCAAAAACCTATGCATAATCACTTATTTGGCATAATCTCCTTCACGTGACGATCAAAGTTCCAGCAAACAATGATTGAAACAAAGTGTTTAAGAGCCTAGAGGAAGAAACAATTGTGGGTGTGTTCAAGAGCACTTCAGCATCGTGTTTCAATACATGTTTTCTACTCCCTAACTTATGCTTTTATGGATCTATCTTAAGAAACTATTCTGTGCATTCCAGACTAGCAAGTGTTATCTAGATTAAATAAAATGAAGTGTTGCAAAGTTGTTTTATCTAGCAGATCAGAAACTTTGTCTTGATTATCTTTACTTCACTAGCACTTGCACTATAACCATGCCACCGCTATATCTATGATAAGTTTCCAGCTCAAGAAGCAGAGGGCTATCTAGGCATACCGATCGTAAGTGAACCAAAACCTTCTCGTTATTTCGGTTTAAACAACTGAGTTCCTTATGACTCGTATTTCTCTTTATGTTGCTTGAGGATGATCAAGCTTAAGATTGGGGGAGTTGATGAGTGATATTGTTACACTTGTTTCAACCTTGTTTAAACCAAGATATTTCACTAAAATAGAGATATTCTCTCTGATATTGCCACTAATGACTAATGAATGCAAAGGATTCCACAAATCCTCTCTTTAATATATTTCCACGGGAAATGGGAAAAGGGAAGATATCACGTGGGAGAAAGGAAAGGAAGGAAAATGGAGTAGAAACAAATCATCAGGAGGTGTCAGAAGGACTCCAGAGCAAAAGACAGTGTTCCATGTGGCCACGCGCACTCGCGTGAGTGGTCGTTTGGCATGGACACTGAGGCACATGGTCCACATGAACAACTTTTAGTAAGGGGGCCTTGTTGAAATGTCAATAGAAAGAGCAGGGGAGGAGCGTCAGGCACAACCACAACCCATTCATCTTCTTCTTCATCCACAAACCATAGCTGCCATTTTCACCTACATATCCATCTCCACCACCATAGTCCTCTCTCATCTAGTTCATACTTGTAATCGTGCATCGCACAAGGCATCTATTGTAAGACATATTGCAATCAATCAATCTCAAGAGGTGTTCTTCAATGATTTCTTCTCGCGGTCTGATCCCCGTGTGTGAGTAGTCCAGTAAGGTATGGGGTGAGGCATGAGCCTTGCAACCCCAGGTGTTTGGTGAAGGGATCAATGGAAGCCTTTGACACAACATCTTTTATGTGAAATAAAATTGCATCCTGAAGTTTCTCTTGTCTTTTCTGTGATCTTCATCTCTGCAGGTACCCAGGATGATGGAGATCGAGCACCTGTGAAGCTAGGAGCAAGGGAACCATGAAGTGTTATACCAAACGCCGGTGACTGCAGGGTTCAGTAGGGTAAGATGGATCATATCCTTGGGGATACATGAGGTGTAGTCATTGAACGCCCAAAGCATTTGTCTGATATTATTATCTTAATTATCTGGGCAACCCCACGAGATAGATAGGGCCTTCGGTAGGACAACTGATTCTTGATGCAGGACTCGTGCCGTTCAGGATGTTATTTGGACACATCCCCCCATTCCAAACAAAGCAAGCACCTCTTGATGGGTGGCTTCTCGAGCACAAACTAATATAATTTTTTATCCCAACACTAATAATGGTTGTAAGCATTAAAACCTTATCCCTGTACCTTACTTTTATTATAAGTGTTTGAATCACTATTTTCTTGTTGATCCAGTCAAAAGTTGGATTTGACACTTTAGAAAAAGCTTGCTAGGGACCATCGCTTCAAGGGAATATTCCTCTCGTGGGTTCGATAAGCCAGGGTCACCTCTGGGGAAATAGGTGTGTGATACTCTGTTTAGTTCCAATATAGGGTAAACAAAAAGGAGATATCGATATTCATGAGAAGTAATTGAGTTATTTCTAAACTTTATTATGCATGGTTGTTATAGCTTTGTATTTCTCTAGGGAGAGGTGCTTTGTGATGGGTTCAATCTTGCGGTGCTCTATATCCTAGTGACATAGTAGGGGACAAGATACGTATTTGTATTGTTGCCATTAAGGGTAAAATGACCATGAAGTGACATTTTTTCCAATTCAAGACAAGATTAGTATCTTTGAATCTTTGGAAAACTTTATCTAGATTGTGAAGGCAGTCATCAAAAATAAGTTCCCTAAATAGATAAATTGTCCATGAACACTTCCATAATTTCTTCAACAAAGTTAGCAAAAATAGCATTCATGTGCCTTTGAAATGTAGCTGCCGCATTACATAAACCGAAAGGCATACGACGGTAGGAGTACATACCGAAAGGGCAAGTGCAAGTTGTTTTCTCCTGGTCTTCTAAATGCACTGCTATTTGAGAAAATCTGGAGTATCCAACCAGGTAACATAAGTGAGTGTGCTTGGCTAACCTTTCGAGCATTTAATCAATGAATGGTGGAGGGTAATGATCCTTTTGACTCTCCTTGTTTAATCGCCTGAAATCAATGAACATTCTATACCCGACTATTGTTCTAGTGGGGACTAGTTCATTATGCTCATTGGGAACTATGGTAAATCCACCTTTTTAGGTACACAATGAACCGGACTTACCCACTTACTTTTGAAAACTGGATATATTATACTTGCATCAATTAGACGGACAATCTCCTTTCTTACCACCTCCTTCATTGTAGGGTTCAATTTTCTTTGATACTCCCGAACTGGTTCAGATCCTTCTTCCATGAAGATATGGTGAGTGCATATATAGGGGTTGATCCCCTTTAAGTCATCCATTGAGTACCCAAAGGCCTTTCTGTGCTTCCTCAAAGTATCCATTAATCTTCTCTTCTCTTCATCTACAAGGTTAGCATTGATAATTATAGGATACTTGTTTGTTTCATCTAAAAATCTATACCTCAATTCTTTAGGCAAGGTTTTAAGCTCAGGCGATGGGGGCTCTTCATCCCCTTTCTTTTTTGGTACTTCAAATTGTTCATTAGTCACCAGGTTTTGGATTGGTCCTTCATTCAAATGACAATCTATTTCTTCTTTAGCTGGGTCCTCTGGATTCTTCTCGTGGTTGGTTAAACTCCTTTCTGGATCATCTTCAGGAGTCCCGAAGTATATCGCAGCAAGTTGGGCTACAGTTTTCTCCTCATGATTATCATGTTCTCGTGGTTGGGGATGATTTTCAAACCATGAAAAATGAAACTATCTTACCTCATTCCCAAGCTTAAGAGAGACAACTTCTCTCTTACAATCAATGCTCGCACCTGCAGTATTAAGAAAGGGTCTACCAAATATTATAGTGTAAAAGTCATCTTCATGAATTTCCATAACAACAAAATCAACCTTATAAGTGAAAGTTCCTAGAATGGCATAAACATTAGGTACCACCCCATATGTCCCCCCTTAAAGTGCCATCAGCTAATTTGACATCCATATCACTAGGCTAAAAATCACAAGCATATATTTCATCATGGAGCTTAGTGTAGAGGGTTGATACATCTCCAACGTATCTATAATTTTGAAGTATTCATGCCATGTTTACAACAATTTTATATGGTTTTGGTATGATTTTATTAGAACTAACCCAGACTAACGTGGTTTTCAGCAGAACTACCATGGCATCATTTTTTTGCAGAAACAAAAGTTCTCGTAATGGGCTGAAAATTTATGGTGATCGTTTATGGACCAGAAGAGACCGACGGAGCAGCGGAGCTGTGCTAGGAGGTGACCGAGGAGGCCACAAGCCAGGGGCGCCCCTATGGCTTGCGGGCCACTCGGGCACCCCCTGACTTGTTTCCAACGTCAACTACCCCTATATATCCTGTAACCTCAAGAAAGAACCCTAGATCGGAAGTTCCGTCGCCGCAAGCCTCTATAGCCATGAAAAACAAATTGGGAGCCAGTTCGGTGATACGTATCCAATGTATCTATAAATTTTATTGTTCCATGTTGTTATATTATCAATCTTGGATGTTTTATAATCATTTTATAGTCATTTTATATCATTTTTTGGTACTAACCTATTGACATAGTGCCAAGTGCCACTTCCTGTGTTTTCCGTGTTTTTACATCGCAGAAAATCAATATCAGACGGAGTCCAAATGCCATGAAACTTTACGGAGAATTTCTATGGGCTAGAAGGAACACAATGGGCCCTGGCTGCGCCTGGGGGTGCTCCGAGGGGAGCACAACTGATGTAGCTTGAAGCTACGTCAGTATTTCCCCAAAGAGGAAAGGATGATGCAGCACAGCGGCGGTAGGTATTTCCCTCAGATATGAAACCAATGTTATCGAACTAATAGGAGAACCAAGTAACACAACGTAAATAGCTCCTCCACATAGATAACAAATCCTCGCGACTAGACGTGTGAAAGGGGTTGTCAATCCCTTTCGGGGTATGGCGCCTCAAGATAGGCAAACGGACATGAGATAAATTTGTAGTAGATTGATAGATCGAATGCCAAATGAAATAAATAAGGAAAAATTGAACCAAAATATTTTTGGGTTTTTGGTTTAGTAGATCTAAAAATAAAAGAAAATAAAAAGTAGATTGCAAAGGCAAATCTATGAGAAAGAAGACCCGGGGGAGTAGGTTTCACTAGTGCCTTCTCTCGAAAAATAGCAAACGGTGGGTAAACAAATTACTGTTGGGCAATTGATAGAACCTCAAATAATTATGATGATATCCAGGCAATGATCATTATATAGGAATCACGTCCAAGATTAGTAGACCGACTCCTGCCTGCATCTACTACTATTACTCCACACATCGACCGCTATCCAGCATGCATCTAGTGTATTAAGTTCATGGAGAAACGGAGTAATGCAATAAGAACGATGACATGATGTAGACAAGATCTATCTATGTAGAGATATACCCCATCATTGCATCCTTAGTAGCAACGATACATACGTGTCGTCTCCCTTTCTGTCACTGGGATCAAGCACCGTAAGATCGAACCCACTACAAAGTACCTCTTCCCATTGCAAGATAAATAGATCAAGTTGGCCAAACAAAATCCAAATATCGGAGAACAAATATGAGGCTATAAGAAATCATGCATATAAGAGATCAAAGAAACTCAAATTTTCATGGATACAAAAAGATAGATCTGATCACAAACTCAAAGTTCATCGATCCCAACAAACACACCGCAAAAGAGTTACATCATATGGATCTTCAAGAGACCATTGTATTGAGAATCAAGAGAGAGAGATGAAGTCATCTAGCTACTAACTACGGACCCAAAGGTCTACAAAGAACTACTCCCGCATCAACGGAGAGGCACCAATGGAGGTGGTCACTACTAGGGAAAACCCTAGTAGTAGCGCTGGTTTTGTGCTCACTAGTAGCGCGGGTAGGTGCGCTACTAATAAGGTGCTACAGCTATTGCTTAGCAGTAACGCGTGCCGCACGCGCTACTGCTAGGACAAATAGCTGGAGCGCTTGTTCACTCCCACACTTCTGCTAATGTAACTACTGGCAGCGTGTTTTCTTTCCATCGCTACTAGTATTGTTTTTTTATTTTTTTTATTTTTAGTGTATTTATGCGCCATCATACAAATATTGGTACAATACCAGTTATGAGGTTTACACCATTATGTCCATAACAGTGTGTCAAATGAAGGTGGATTAGGTTCAAGTGGAGGCAATATGTGGTGCATGTCAAAAGTATACTACTAATCCAAACTTGATCTAGTTTGGACTAGTAGTACTTTCGATGTGCACCACATGTTGCCTCCACTTGAATCTAATCCGCCAACACAAGCTATTTAATCATCATCATAGTCATTAGCACCAACAATATTTATTTAATCACCACTAACACTAGCTAATAATAATCATCAGTCATTACCACCAACACTAGCTATTTTATCATCATAGTAATAGTGTAGCACATCATCATCCTCAAACTCATTTCTAGCTAATCACTCCTGCTGCTCTCTCTTAGGTAAAACAACATAAAACATGTGTAGCTCTCCTCCTTGATCAAGTTGGAGCATGAAGATGAACCTGTCTCCTAATTTTGGGTAGCACATCTGTTTGCTGCTCCCTAGTACTTGTCTGCGCTCCCCCATCACATATCTGGTCCAGTCTTGCACTATTAAGCATTCATCGCTGATCTTGAATGCACTAAAGTAACATGTAGGATATCTTGGCCGTAAGCCAATAATACTCATGGTACCTTTAGTCTCGATCCCATAAGGCACAACATTCATCGGGAGTCCCTGTTGAAGAACATCGTATGGTCACATACTTAGCAATGAAGTTTAGCTTCACAAATAATGTATGGAAAAGATGCACTGAGGACACATAGTAAAAATCTTACCATCCTTCCTAAATAGATGTGACCGTAGTTCATGATGAACACTATTGGTCGCACGTTTTCAGTACTAAGATTTCTACGTCCAGGAAGAAAATTTGTCTTGACGGTATCAAGATCCTCAAGCCATGAAACATAATGACTTAGCTCCTCGCAGTTTAGTTCAGCCCCGGGACAATAGTAGGTCCTGTCTACCAAGCGCTGGACATGTTTGCTTGCACCGAAATAAGCTGACAATACAAATTAGTTGTCAACTATTTTTGAATAAGCAATATCAAAGACATAAATATGGTTGAGAAACTTACATTTTGGTGTAACTGGAGGCGTCTGCACATCGATCCAGATGTCGGTATTACCTTCAATATCATCTTCCGGACGAATATCAAAGGTGATAACCATATCAGGCTGAAATGCATAAGTCTTGCATAGTGCTCGCCATGTTTTGCATCCAAAATAGGTGTAGTCGTCTGAATTGTAAAATTTTGCATGGAAAATATAACCATGCTCGGTCTCCAAATAAACTTTCTTTACCTCCATAGTATGACTGAAACCTATCTTATCCAATACAAAAACTCTTGCATGGCAGGGGATACGCTAGTAGAATAGTAAAAAATATAAGTTGAAGCAAATGAAGCAGATGTCATGCTTAATTACGAAAAAAGACTTGTCGTTGTGACTTACTCTATCCACTTCGAAGTTCTCGTCTAGCTTGATGCTGAAGCGCCTATCATCATCTAGGAAGATTCCGTCGCACAGGCCGCGCTCGTCTTTGCAGTATTTGCAAATACCGAAATCCTTTTTGTTGTCAGACATTTCCTATGTTCATAGCTAAAACATTAATTAAAAATCGATAGAAGACAACTACCAGGATACTCAACACACAAATCCGGAGCACTCGATATTTCCTACATATTCTGGCAAAAGTCATGCCAAAATTCACGGAAAAATCCGGCATGACCTTTGCTAAAATAGGATATATCGAGCGCCTGAAATTTGCCGGAACGGAAATGAATCAACACTCCGGCAAAACATAGGCCACTCGGAGGTGTAACCTGCAAACATGACCGGCCACTTGGATATTGAGCAACACAAGATATACATTTCAAAATATCTTATAAGACTCGAATTAGCATGCATTCCATAAGCAAAAGTAAATCATCTCATGCATCCGTACATCGTCGAATATTATCACTAATACATCCCGAATAGTGTCATACATATAACATCACTAGTACAACTAAAACCCTAGCACACGACGGGTATCAGCGCGGGCGGTGGACACCCACAGAGAAGGAACCATCACGGGATCATAGCTCTAGTGAGATCCCTGGAGAACCTGCCAGGTATTGGAGAACCTGTGCTCCAACGCAAACAAGTAGCGACGGACATGCGCGTCCTCCTCACTGACACGGTGACGCACCACCTCCATGGAGTCCTCGAGCCTCTGGACCGTCACTGGCCCACGCGACCGCCACCAAAGAAGGTTCGGGTCAACGACAGGCTGGCTCCTCACCAACCTGCGCCCCCCGGTAGGTAGCGCCTCGCAGTACCACCCCGGCGGAGCCCAGTCCCGGACATGGCCCATCTGGTCAAGCAGGTGTCGTCCTCCGCCGACTCGACGACGAGGATGCGGGATAGGCATCGTCCACGTCGATGCGGGAAAATTAATTTAACAAAAAAAATAGCAACAAGTTCTTACTAACTAGTTCTATTAATTCAACTAGTTCGTACTAAAAATAAACTTACTATAAATAAAAATATTCTAGTACCTAATTAGTACCTAGTTCTTACTAACTAATTAGTACCTAAGAACTACTGCCCTAATTACCATCTAATTTGATGAACCTATAGGGGTGGAAAGTGGTAGCGGATATTCCAATTATCCAACTATAAAGTGAAATAAGTGGTCAAATTTTACTCGTTTTATGATTCATCTTAGAAATTTGATTCGTTTCCACCCTTACATGAACCCTAACTCATTTGAGCCGCATCCGCATCCGATTCGTTTCCACCCTAACTAATTTGATGGAGGTAGAAACCCTAGGCAGAGGTAGGGGAGAGGGAGGAGCAGGCGTGCTCACCTCGGGTGCCTGCGATGAGGGAGGGGCAGGCGGCGTCGAGGTCGTGGTCGGGGCTCCGGGGCGGCCTTGAGGTCGGGAGGGGGGCGGGGGTGGCGTCCGGGGCGGCGTTGAGGTCGGGATCGGGGGCGGCGTCCCGGGCGGCGTTGAGGTCGGGGGAGGCGTGGGGAGAGTGCGCGGCGGCCTAGGGCGGCGGCGGCGGCGAGAGTGGAGTTGATTTGGGGGATGAAGTGGCCGTGGGGAAGGACGAACCGCGTGGTTAAGTCAGAAGTACTAGTAGCGCGTTCCAGAAAGGGCGCTACTGCTACGTTAGCTACAACGCGTTCTGGAATACACGTTGCAGCTATAGCGATTTACTTTTCTACTTGTTTTTCACTTTATTTTATTTCCGTTAGCAGCAGCGCTTTACACGTAAGCGCGCTGCAGCTAAGGAGATTAGCAGTAGCGCTGGGCCATTATACGCACTACTGCTAGGTTGGGCTAGCCATGTGCGCCCAGTTCAAACGTAGCAGCAGCGCTTTTCGCTAGTACGCGCTACTGCTAAAGTCATAGCAGTAGCGTGGCTTATTTACGCGCGCTACTACTAAGTAGCAGCAGCGCTTGATTTTGTACAACACTACTGGTAAAATTCTGTGTATAGGCTTTTCCGTAGTAATGGGTGAACCCCATCTGAGATGGTGTCTAGATTGGATCTGGTGGTTCTGGACTGCGGTGGCTAGATGAATATTTCATCGAATCCCCTAGGGTTCTCGGATTTTTGGGGCATATATAGAGCAAAAAGGCGGTCCGGGGGGCACCTGAGGTGGGCACAACCCACCAGGGCACGCCTGGGCCTCCTGGCATGCCCAGTGGGTTGTGCCCCCCTCGGGGCACCCCCCAGGTGCAGCCAGGGCCTGTTATGTTCCTTTTAGCCCATAAAAATACTCCGTAAAGTTTCGTGGTATTTGGACTCCGTCTGATATTGATTTTTGGCAATGTAAAAAACATGGAAAAACAGGAACGGCACATGGCACTATGTCAATAGGTTAGTACCAAAAACTGATATAAAATGACTATAAAATGATTATAAAACATCCAAGATTGATAATATAACAGCATGGCACAATCAAAAAATTATAGATACGTTGGAGACATATCAGCATCCCCAAGCTTAACTCCTACTCATCGTCGAGTAGGTAAGTGATAAAAACAGAATTTTTTATGTGGAATGTTGCCTATCATGTCATATAGTATTCTTTTCTTTATAGCATGGACATTTGGACTTTTAGTTGTTCAAAGCAATAGTCCAGTTTTAACATGATAATTTAGATACTCAAGCATATCAACAAGCAACCATGTCTTTCAAAATATCAATGCTAAAATAAGTTATCCCTAGCCCATCTTGCTCAAACATTGATCCATTCATGAAACACACTTGAATATTAGCTATACCCAATACTTAAGTATAATCATATTGCCTCCTAGTTGGTGCTTTTATAAGAGAAGATGGAGACTCAAAATAAAAATTGCATAAAGTAAAAGAAAGGCCTTTCACAGAGGGAAGTAGGGATTTGTAGAGGTGCCAGAGCTCAAAACAAAAAACTTAGAGATAAAAACATTTTGAGAGGTGTATCCATACCAACAACAAAAACGACTTAGAGTTCCCAATACTTTCCATGCATAGATATATCATAGGCGGTTCCCAAACAGCAAATAAAGTTTATTCCTTTTTCCACCATACTTTCACTTTCCATGGCTAGCCGTATCCACGGTTGCCCTCCATACCAACACTTTCCAAGGAATTTATTGTTTGAAAACATAAAGTAAATCCATTTTTGCATTTTGGGACTGGGCATCCCTAATACCTTTGCCTTACTCTTATGCGATGACAAGTGAATAAACACTCATCTTGAGAATAACACATCTAGCATGGAAAATATTAGCCACCCCTCCCCGCTCGCGAGCAAAACGAACACACAAAAGAGAAGTTTATTTTGAAAATTAGAGATGGCACATGCAAATTTGCTTATAATGGAAAAATAATACCGCCTATAGGTAGATATAGTGGACTCATGTGGCAAAACTGGGTTAAATGTTTTTGGATGCACAATTAGTTATCATACTTAGTGCAAAATAAAGGCTAGCAAAAGATTGGGAAGCGACCAACTAAGAAACAGATAATCTCATAAGCAAGCATTAAGCATAAATAACACCGAATAATGCACCATAAGTAGGATATAATTTCATTGCATGACTATTTACTTTCATACTTGCATAGGGAATCACAAACCTTAACACCAATATTCTTACTAAAGCATAATTACTCACCAACATAACTAACATATCACATCATCATATGTCAAAACTATTACTAAGAATCAATTTTATTTGGTCCAATGATCTTCATGAAAGTTTTCATTATATCCTTCTTGGATATCTATCACTTTGGGACTAATTCTCATGTGTTTCTTTTGACACGTTCCAACAAATATAAGTGAAGATCATGAGCATAATAAATATTTCTTTCTCTCAAATTAATTTAAGTGAAACGAGAGAGAATTTCATGAAAATGTTACTAACTCTCAAATAAATCTAAGTGAAGCAAGAGAATTTCTTCAAAAATACTAAAGCACATCGTGCTCAAAAAGATATAAGTGAAGCACTAGAGCAAGTCCATTGCTCATAAAAATTTAAGTGAAGCGCAGAGAGCAATTCTAACAAGTCATGACATAATTTTGGCTCTCTCAAATAGGTGTGTCCAACAAGGATTGATGACTTAAAACAAAATAAAACAAGAAAAGACTCAAATCATACAAGACACTCCAAGCAAAACACATATCATGTGACGAATAAAAATATAGTTTCAAGTAAAATACCGATGATCTTTGGAAGAAAGCAGGGATGCCACTCTGGGGCATCCCCAAGCTTAGTTGGTTGCTCATTTTGGATAATAGCTTGGGATGCTAGGGCATCCCCAAGCTTAGGCTCCTCCATCCTTCCTTCATCCATCATAAGATAACCCAAAACTTGAAAACTTCAATCACACAAAACTCAACAAAACCTTCTTGAGATCCGTTAGTATAAGAATAATAAATCACTTCTATACGTACTATATCAAACCAATTCATATTTTGTTTTGCATTATATCTACTGTATTCCAACTTTTCTATGGCAAAAACTCATCAAAGAAAACCATAGAGCCATCAAAATAAGCACAC
The DNA here is from genome assembly GCF_056163025.1 of Triticum urartu. Taxonomy (NCBI): domain Eukaryota; kingdom Viridiplantae; phylum Streptophyta; class Magnoliopsida; order Poales; family Poaceae; genus Triticum; species Triticum urartu. The sequence continues at coordinate 439,048,488 of NC_141879.1, read as the reverse complement.
AACACAAAGAAAATAGAATCTATCAAAACAGAACAGTCTGTAGCAATCTGACTATTTCGAATACTTCTGTAACTCCAAAAATTCTAAAAAATTAGGAAGACCTGAGAAATTTGTATGTTGATCTACTGCAAGTGGAATGGGTATTTTATCGCTCACTTTTAAAAAATTAAAATTAATTTTGTGAGTGTAAAAGTTTCTGTTTCTTCTGCAAGATCAAACAACTATCACCCAAGAAGATCATAAAGGCTTTACTTGGCACAAACACTAATTAAAACATAAAAAACACAATCATAACAGTAGCATAATTGTGCTAACACACAAAAATAGGAAGAAAAAAGCAACAAAAAAGTATTCGTTGGGTTGCCTCCCAACAAGCGCTATAGTTTTATGCCCTTAGCTAGGCCTAAAGCAAGGATCTAAGTTTTGTCATCCTTGTCCAACTCTTCAATCAAACACTTTGAATCCGTCAAAGATTTAGCATAAAGATTTTCAATAACAGCACTTCTGGGAATAAATTAAAAGATCTCATTCTTGCAAAAAGGATCTCTTATCACTTCAACAAAATCCGGGTGAACACTAATCATCTTAAGATCTTCATTATTACTATTACTAGAAGTTGCATCCTTGTTCTTGGATCTACCCCTCCTTATGGGAGTTTTTTCAATAGTTTTAGCGGAAGCAAAAGCCATCCTTAGATTACTAAAGATTTCTTCTAATTTATCAATCCGAGACGGGCTTTCTTCTACTCTTTCATGGATTACGGTACCCTTCTCTTTTAATTACTTAAGAATATCTCCCACTTTTGACCCAATATTGGTAGAAAAATTATGAATCTTTTTATCTATAATTTCCATATGATGTTCGGTGAGAATTTTCTTTCTAATAGCATATAGTCTTTCCATGACATGCTCAAGAGTCAAAGTTATTTCATTAATCATAAGTGGTGGTGAGCCCACTAAATTTCCCATAGCATTAAAGGCATCAAGAGAAGGAAACATCAAGAAATTTCCATCGGTAATCGTATCAAGGACGAATCTATAACAAGTGGTGATGCCAACATAAAAACAAAGAAGAAGAACAACGGTGGATTTCTTACGGGTAGATCTATTATGAGCATTGCAAATCCTATACCAAGCATCTTTTAAATTTTCTCCTCCCCTTTGTTTAAAGTTGAGAACCTCGCTCTCAGGAGTGCAAGCAATAGAGGAAGAACTATCCATAATGATAATAACGACAAACAAGGTTACACACAAAGATAGATCCGGCAAGAAAATGGCGAACAAAAAAGAGAGGCGAATAAAAGGACAAATTTTTGAGAAGTGGGGGAGAGGAAAACGAGAGGCAAAAGGAAAATAATGTAAATTGCAAGGACATGAGATTTGTGATTAGGAACCTAGCATATGTTGAAGATCCTCCCTGGCAATAGCGCCATAAATGACACGTGGCCGAGAGACTATCTTGACTTGATCCTCCTCGGCAACGGTGCTGGAAATTCCTTTTGATGTCGCTTGAAGCTACGTCGGTATTTCCCCAAAGAGGAAGGGATGATGTAGCACAATCGCGGTAGGTATTTCCCTCAGATATGAAACCAAGGTTATCGAACCAGTAGGAGAACCAAGCAACACAACGTAAACAACTCCTGCACACAGATAACAAATCCTCGCAACCCGACGTGTTAAAGGGGTTGTCAATCCCTTTCGGGGTACGGTGCCTCAAGATAGGCAAACAGACGTGAGATAAATTTGTAGTATATTGATAGATCGAACGCCAAATAAAATAAATAAGGAAAAATTGCAACAAAGTATTTTTTGGGTTTTTGGTTTAGTAGATATGAAAATAAAAGCAAATAAAAAGTAGATCGCAAAGGCAAATATATGAGAAAGAACACCTAGGGGCCGTAGGTTTCACTAGTGGCTTCTCTTGAGAAAAATAGCAAACAGTGGGTAAACAAATTACTGTTGGACAATTGATAGAACCTCAAATAATTATGATGATATCTAGGCAATGATCATTATATAGGCATCACGTCCAAGATTAGTAGACCGACTCCTGCCTGCATCTACTACTATTACTCCACACATCGACCGCTATCCAGCATGCATCTAGTGTATTAAGTTCATGGAGAAATGGGGTAATGCAATAAGAATGATGACATTATGTAGACAAGATCTATCTATGTAGAGATAGACACCATCGTTTTATCCTTAGTAGCAATGATACATACGTGTCGTTTCCCTTTCTGTTACTGGGATCAAGCACTGTAAGATTGAACCCACTACAAAGCACCTCTTCCCATTGCAAGATAAATAGATCAAGTTGGCCAAACAAAACCCAAATATTGGAGAAGAAATACGAGGCTATAAGCAATCATGCATATAATAAATCAAAGAAACTCAAATAACTTGCATGGATATAAAAAGATAGATCTAATCATAAACTCAAAGTTCATCGATCCCAACAAACACACTGCAAAAGCGTTACATCATATGGATCTCCAAGAGACCATTGTGTTGAGAATCAAGAGAGAGAGATGAAGCCATCTAGCTACTAACTACGGACCCGAAGGTCCACAAAGAACTACTCACGCACCATTGGAGAGGCACCAATGGAGGTGGTGAACCCCATCCGAGATGGTGTCTAGATTGGATCTGCTGGTTCTGGACTCTGCGGCGGCTGGATGAATATTTCATCGACTGCCCTAGGGTTCTGGGATTTTTGGGGTATTTATAGAGCAAAGAGGCGGTCCGAGGGGGCACCCGAGGTGGGCACAACCCACCAGGGTGCGCCTGGGCCACCTGGCATGCCCTGGTGGGTTGTGCCCCCCTCGAGGCACCCCCCAAGCGTAGCCAGGGCCCATTGTGTTCCTTTTGGCCCATAAAGATTCTCCATAAAGTTTCGTGGCATTTGGACTCTATCTGATATTGATTTTCTGCGATGTAAAAAACATGGAATTTTCTGCGATGTAAAAAACATGGAAAAACAGGAACTAGCACTTAGCAGTATGTCAATAGGTTAGTACCAAAAATGATATAAAATGACTATCAAATGATTATAAAACATCTAAGATTGATAATATAATAGCATGGAACACTCAAAAATTATAGATACGTTGGAGACGTATCAACAACCCACCAGGGCACGCCAAGAGGCCCGGTCGCGCGCTGGTGGGTTGTGCCCACCTCGGGTGCCCCCCGGACCACCTCTTTGCTCTATAAATACCCCAAAAATCCCAGAACCCTAGGGGAGTTGAGGAAATATTCATCCAGCCAACACAGAGTCCAGAACCACCAGATCCAATCTAGACACCATCTCGGATGGGGTTCACCACCTCCATTGGTGCCTCTCCGATGATGCGTGAGTAGTTCTTTGTAGACCTTCGGGTCCGTAGTTAGTAGCTAGATGTCTTCATCACTCTCTCTTGATTCTCAATACAATGGTCTCTTGGAGATCCATATGATGTAACTCTTTTGCGGTGTGTTTGTTGGGATAGATGAACTTTGAATTTATGATCAGATCTATCTTTTTATATCCATGAAAGTTATTTGAGTTTATTTGATCTCTTATATTTATGATTGCTTATAGCCTCGTATTTCTTCTCCGATATTGGGGTTTTGTTTGGCCAACTTGATCTATTTATCTTACAATGGGAAGAGGTGCTTCACGTATGTATCTTTGCTACTAAGGATAAAACGATGGGGTCTATCTCTACATAGATAGATCTTGTCTACATCATGTCATCGTTCTTATTGCATTACTCCGTTTCTCCGTGAACTTAATACACTAGATGCATGCTGGATAGTGGTCGATGTGTGGAGTAATATTAATAGATGCAGACAGGAGTCGGTCTACTAATCTTGGACGTGATGCCTATATAATGATCATTGCCTCGATATCTTCATGACTATTTGAAGTTCTATCAATTGCCCAACAGTAATTTGTTTATCCACCATTTGCTATTTTTCTCGAGAGAAGCCACTAGTGAAACCCATGGCCCCCGGGTCTTCTTTCTCATATATTTGCCTTTGTGATCTATTTTCCTTTGCTTCTATTTTCAGATCTATTAATCCAGAAACCCCAAAATACTTTGCTGCACTTTATTTTAGTTGCTATCTATTTATTCAATCTATTACAACTTCCTCATGTCACGCACTAATTTCTGGCACCGTTACCCGAAACGGACTGACAATCCCTTTAACACGTCAGGTTGCGAGGATTTGTTATCTGTGTGCAGGGGCTGTTTACGTTGTGTTGCTTGGTTCTCCTATTGGTTTGATAACCTTGATTTCATATCTGAGGGAAATACCTACCGCCGATGTGCTGCATCAACCCTTCCTCTTTGGGGAAATACCGACATAGCTTCAAATGACATTAAAAGGAATTTCTGGCGTCGTTGCCGAAAATGATCTTCAACATATACCAGGTTCCTAATCACAAATCTCATCTCCTCGCAATTTACATTATTTGCCATTTGCCTCTTGTTTTCCTCTCCCCCACTTCACAAAAATTTGCCGTTTTATTGCCCCTCTTTTTCGTTCGCCACTTTTCCGCTATGTACGATCTTAAAAGAGCTAAGAGTTTTCTCACGAGTCTTAATACTTTGGATAGCCCCTTTGTCCTCTCTAAGCTCACAAATAATGATGCTATGGACGGATCTATCAGGGTTATTAAGGAAAATCTTAACCATTGTGATGAAGATGATTCCAGAATTTTTCGTTATTTACTTGATGAATCTTTGAAAGATGCTTGGGATAGGTTGTTGAGGATTCGAGCTAGCTATGTGCCCCAATACTAGATAGAGATATACTTGAATTTTTTTATGATGGTTTACCTTCTTCCTTCAAGCAAGTTTTAGATTCTATATTTGAAAATGGTTTTCTTGAAGGGGATGTCGTTGATACTTATGAGAAGAAGAATGCTATATTTGGGCACCCCGAAGGAGAAAATGTTGAATCTACCACTCTTATGTGATTTTATCAAAATGAAAAAAATTAAAGAGATGAAGGCTAGTTTAGATAAGAATTTTCGCGACATGCTTAATCTTTCTTCTGCTATCAATGGACATGTGCTTTCACAAAATAGAAAATTAAATGCCATTGATAGAAAATTTTCCCTTCTCTTTCCAAACTACAAGGATGACAAAACTTAGATCCTTGCTTTATTTCTAGCTAAGGGCATAAAACTATAACGCTTGTTGGGAGGCAACCCAATGAATAAAATTTATTTTTGCTTTTTTTCTTTCTGTTCTTGAGTGTTAGCACAATTATGCTACTGTTATGATTGTTTTTTATGTTTTAATTAGTGTTTGTGCCAAGTAAAGCCTTTAGGATCTTCTTGGGCGATAGTTGTTTGATCTTGCTGAAAAATAGAAACTTTTATGCTCACGAAAATAATTTTCATTTTTACTAGAGAACGATAAAATACACATTCCTCTTGTAGTAGATCAATATACAAATTTCTCAGGTCTTCCTAATTTTTCAGAATGTTTGGAGTTACATAAGTATTCGAAATAGTTAGATTGCTACAGACTGTTCTGTTTTGACAGATTCTATTTTCTTTGTGTTGTGTGCTTATTTTGATGTCTCTATGGTTTTCTTTGATGAGTTTTTGCCATAGAAAAGTTGGAATACAGTAGATATAATACAAAAACAAAAATATGGATTGGTTGGATACATCACTTATAGTAGTGATTTATTATTCTTATACTAACGGATCTCATGAAGGTTTTGTTGAGTTTTGTGTGATTGAAGTTTTCAAGTTTTGGGTTATCTTACGATGGATGAAGGCATAAAGGTGTCCGTGTACAAAAGTAGGGGCTCTCCTTTTGCGCCCCTTTACTTGTGCATGGGCAGTCAGAGCCGCGCCCACGGCCGCACTGAGCAGGGCAGAGGAGGGAGGCCGGAGCTCAAGACAGCCAGAGCAACGCCAAGACCAGGGGCGCAAAGAGAGAAAGAGGGCGAGGTGGACTCCCCCGGCAGGACTTTTGCCGGGGTGGCTTCCGCAGCCCTGGCAAGATCCTTGCCGGGGCAACTTGCCTGACGCCAGCAGAGCACTCCACCCTTGAGCCCAAGGGTTTCCGATGCCATCAGCCACATCAAAACCAAGGCTCAGGAGGCACCTCCATGGTGGCATGCAGATCTTTGTAGAGATCATAAATACGCAAGATCGGATGAGAACCAGAAGACGATGATCCTTGGCGAGATCCTCGCGAAGGAAATCCACGAGACCCCCAGCAAGATCCTTACCCGGGACGACCGCGGTGCCACGGCAAGACCCTTGCCCGGGCGACCGCGGTGCCACGGCAAGACCCTTGCCCGGGCGACCGCGGTGCCACGGCAAGACCCTTGCCGAGGACGTCTGCGGGGCCGCAGCCAGGCCCACGTCTGCCAAGACTCCATCGTCGCTCCCATGTAGCTGCTAGCTCAACCCATTGGGCAGGCGTCTGTGTGGCAGCGTGCGGCCTCCACACTGACTCAGCAAGCACCTACGTGGTGGCATGCAGATCTTCGTGAAGGCTCCACCATCACGCCAGCCCAGCAGCCAGCCAACATGGTGCTACAACGCCTCGTCAGCTCGGACGTGCGTCGGAGCCATGCAAGGCGGCGACAGCTGGGACGAGCTTCCTTGCCGTCCCCGATAAAGCAAGAGGGGCACGTCGGCAGGGCATTAAATGCGTTTGTCCGATAGTGCCAGAGGATAGACTCAGCCGCGATGCACCTTTCCACCTCCTATGTGCCACTGTGGCGACCCCTTTTATCTATAAAAGGAGGCCCGAGGCATACTGGAGGGGGATTCGGATCTTTGGAACTAGGGAGACACCGTAGCTAGTTCAGGAACTCAAGAATACTCAAATATACATCAAAGCCGGACTAGGGTATTACGCGTCTCCGCGGCCTGAACCTGGGTAAACGATCCTTATGCTGACCGCCAGACCCGCTCTTCGCACAACCCCGCACCCGCCAACCGTAGAAGTGATCCCAGTGACCCCATAGGTGTCGTTTCCCACCGACATCTCTGGCGCGCCAGGTAGGGGGTCTACAGTTGTGAAAATCTAGTCTAGCAGTTAGTTTAGCAGTTCTCCATCGCCATGGCTCCCAAGAAGAAGACGATCACAGCGATCGGTTCGTCGGGGGCTGAACGGCCCGTACCAGTGCGGGCGAGTGGTGGGGCGATCGCGGACGGAAGCCAAGGCACGGCCCGCGAACACCCGCATCGCTTTGGCAGCCAAAGCCTGGGGAGCGGCGTTGTTCGTGCGCGAGATGACGGGCCGCATGCCACCAAATCCAAAGACGGAGCCAGGCCCCCCGCAGGCGGCGCGGGGCCCTCCAGGGGCACCACGGCGACTTCCGAGACAGCTACACCGTGCCCGCGACACGCTCCGCCCAGGTTGCGCACGACGAGCAGCTGAAGGAAATATGCCCTAGAGGCAATAATAAAGTTATTATTTATTTCCTTATATCATGATAAATGTTTATTATTCATGCTAGAATTGTATTAACTGGAAACATAATACATGTGTGAAAACATAGACAAACAGAGTGTCACTAGTATGCCTCTACTTGACTAGCTCATTGATCAAAGATGGTTATGTTTCCTAACCACAGACATGAGTTGTCATTTGATTAACGGGATCACATCATTAGGAGAATGATGTGATTGACTTGACCCATTCCGTTAGCTTAGCACTTGATCGTTTAGTTTGTTGCTATTGCTTTCTTCATGACTTATACATGTTCCTATGACTATGAGATTATGCAACTCCCGTTTACCGGAGGAACACTTTGTGTGCCACCAAACATCACAAGGTAACTGGGTGATTATAAAGGTGCTCTACAGGTGTCTCCGAAGGTACTTGTTGGGTTGGCGTATTTCGAGATTAGGATTTGTCACTCCGATTGTCGGAGAGGTATCTCTAGGCCCACTCGGTAATGCACATCACTATAAGCCTTGCAAGCATTGCAACTAATGAGTTAGTTGCGGGATGATGTATTATGAAATGAGTAAAAAGACTTGCCGGTAACGAGATTGAACTAGGTATTGAGATACCGGCGATCGAATCTCGGGCAAGTAACATACCGATGACAAAGGGAACAATGTATGTTGTTATGCGGTTTGACCGATAAAGATCTTCGTAAAATATGTGGGAGCCAATATGAGCATCCAGGTTCCACTATTGTTCATTGACCGGAGACGTGTCTCGGCCATGTCTACATAGTTCTCGAACCCGTAGGGTCCGCACGCTTAAAGTTTAGATGACAGTTATATTATGAGTTTATATGTTTTGATGTACCGAAGATTGTTCGGAGTCCCGGATGTGATCATGGACATAACGAGGAGTCTCGAAATGGTCGAGACATGAATATTGATATATTGGACGACTATATTCGGACATCGGGATGGTTCCGAGGGTTATCGGATATATACCGGAGTACCGGGCGGTTACCGAAACCCCCCGAAGGTTATTGGGCCTCATGGTCCCAATTGGTGGAAGAGGAGAGGCGGCCAAGGGGCAGCCGCGCGCCCCTCCCCTCCAAGTCCGAATTGGACAAGGAGGGGGCGGCGCCCCCCTTTCCTTTCCCCCTCTCTCTCCTTCCCTCTCCTCTCCTAATCCAACAAGGAAAAGGGAGGGAGTCCTACTCCCGCTGGGAGTAGGACTCCTCCTGGTGCGCCCCTCCTGGCCGGCCGCCTCTCCCCCCTTGATCCTTTATATACGGGGGTAGGGGGCACCCTAGAGAAACAACAATTGATCATTTATCATTTAGTCGTGTGCCGTGCCCCCTCCACCACAATCCACCTCGGTCTTATCGTAACATTGCTTAGGCGAAGCCCTGCGTCGGTAGCATCATCATCACCGTCATCAAGCCGTCGTGCTGACGGAACTCTGCCTCGAAGCTCTGCTGGATCGGAGTTCGTGGGACGTCATCGAGCTGAACGTGTGCTAAACTCGGAGGTGCCGTGCGTTCGGTACTTGGATCGGTCGGATCGTGAAGACGTATGACTACATCAACCGCGTTGTGCTAACGCTTCCGCTTTCGGTCCACGAGGGTACGTGGACACACTCCCCCCTCTCATTGCTATGCATCACCATGATCTTGCGTGTGCGTAGGATTTTTTTTAAAATTACTACGTTCGCCAACAGTGGCATCCGAGCCAGGTTTTATGCGTTGATGTAATATGCACGAGTAGAACACAAGTGAGTTGTGGGCGATATAAGTCATACTGCTTACCAGCATGTCACACTTTGGTTCAGCGGTATTGTTGGATGAAGCGGCCCGGACCGACATTACACATACGCTTACGTGAGACTGGTTTTACCGCCGTGCTATGAACACAGGTGACTAGCGGGTGCCAGTTTCTCCAACTTTAGTTGAACTGAGTGTGGCTACGCCCGGTCCTTGAGAAGGTTAAAACAACACTAACTTGACAAACTATCGTTGTGGTTTTGATCCGTAGGTAAGAACGGTTCTTGCTCAGCCCGTAGCACGTAAAACTTGCAACAACAAAGTAGAGGACATCTAACTTGTTTTTGCAGGGCATGTTGTGATGTGATATGGTTAAGACGTGATGAGATATAAGTTGTTGTATAAGATGATCATGTTTTGTTGAAGTTATCGCGAACTGGCAGAAGCCTTATGGTTGTCTCTTAATTCCATAAGATGCAAGCGCCAAATAATTTCTTTACTTTATCGCTATGCGATAGCAATAGTTGCAAGAGCAATAGTTGGCGAGATGACCATGTGACGACACATTGATATAGATCAAGATGATGGAGATCATGGTGTCATGCCGGTGACGATGGAAATCATGACCATGCTTTGGAGATGGAGATCAAAGGCACAAGCTGATGATGGCCATATCATGTCACATATTTCGATTGCATGTGATGTTTATCTTTTATACATCTTATTTTGCTTAGTTTGACGGTAGCTTTATAAGATGATCTCTCACTAATTATCAAGGTACAAGTGTTCTCCCTCAGTATGCACCGTTGCGAAAGTTCTTCGTGCTGAGACACCACGTGATGATCGGGTGTGATAGGCTCTATGTTCAAATACAACAAGTGCAAAACAGTTGCACACGCAGAATACTTAGGTTAAACTTGACGAGCCTAGCATATAACAGATATGGCCTTGGAACACTGAGACCGAAAGGTCGAGAGTGAATCATATAGTAGATATGATCAACATAGTGATGTTCACCATTGAAACTACTCCATCTCACGTGATGATCGGACATGGTTTAGTTGATATGGATCACGTGATTACTTAGAGGATTAGAGGGATGTCTATCTAAGTGGGAGTTCTTAAGTAATATGATTAATTGAACTTAAATTTATCATGAACTTAGCCGTGGTAGTATTAGGATATCTATGTTGTAGATCAATAGCTCGCGTTTAGCTCCCCTGTTTTATGTTTGATATGTTCCTAGAGAAAACTAAGTTGAAAGATGTTAGTAGCAATGATGCGGATAGTTCAGTTGCTAAGAGTAGGACTCCTCCTAGCGCGCCCCTCCTGGCCGGCCGCCTCTCCCCCTTGCTCCTTTATATACGGGGGTAGGGGAACCCTAGAGAAACAACAATTGATCATTGATCTTTTAGCCATGTGCGGTGCCCCCCTCCACCACAATCCACCTCGGTCATATCGTAGTAGTGCTTAGGCGAAGCCCTGCCTTGGTAGCATCATCCTCACCGTCATCAAGCCATCGTGCTAATGGAACTCTCCCTCGAAGCTCTGCTGGATCGGAGTTCGTGGGACGTCATCAAGCTGAACATGTGCTGAACTCAGAGGTGTCGTGCGTTCAGTACTTGGATCGGTCGGATCGTGAAGACGTACGACTACATCAACCGTGTTATGCTAACGCTACCGCTTTCGGTCTACGAGGGTACGTGGACACACTCTCCCCTCTCGTTGCTATGCATCACCATGATCTTGCATGTGCGTAGGATTTTTTTAAATTACTATGTTCCCCAATAGCAGCGTCACCCCGCTGGTGACCCTGGGCGCCGCCATGGGAAAAGTCCCGTGCATCATCTGTGGGATGTAGAAGGCCAGCATGCATGCCGAGACGCTGGTGAAAACGGCGCACAGCTGTCGGGCCGTGATAGAGCTCCTTCTAACATGGTTAGGAGTCGGAGCGCGTCACGGTCCACGCAGCTTTCGCCGCCACCCACACCAGCAGAAGCTTTGGCGCACACACAGTTGCTCCTCGACTTTCCTCCTGCTACGGAAAAGCTCGACGAGTGGAGAGCCAGCATCCGGAGCCTTGTTGGCGTTGCCAACAAAGATGAACCGCAACCAGCGGGGCCCTTAGGCCGGCGCTCCGTCGAGCCACCACATGCTAGTGGCGGAAGGATCGGAGGCGTTGCGGCCACGGTGCACTCTCCTCCCCCACATCCCTCGCCGCGGGTGCCGGTCCGTCGTGATGACGCTTGTGAAAACATATCCGTAGCGTCTTCTGACCCATAGACCCACCAAGATCAGCGCCAAGTTCTTCGGGAGTGAGCCCGTGAAGATGCTCGAACCACCATCGAGCACCGGCGCGACGCACGCCACCAATCAGATCGGCGGGCGGGGCCCACTATGGACCACCCGGCACCGGGAGGCTCTAGCGGCCTACCCTACAAGGTGGGTTGCCCAGCCTTTACCCGTGAGCTGCAACAGTTCCAGTGGCCCTCCCACCGCACATTCAAGCCCTACGTTGGCGAGAAGTACAATGGCAAGACCCACCCGTCAGAGTTCCTCAGCATCTACACCATCGCGATGCAAGCTGCTGGAGCCCGCGACGACAAGGTGCTTGCCAATTACTTCCCGTTGGCACTTAAACCCAATGTTATGTTGTGGTTGATGCACTTGTCAGCGTCTTGGTCGGGCTTGTGCCAAGAGTTCATTGGCGTCTTCACCGGAGGCCACCAAGCTCATGGCCAGGCAAGCGATTTGCATATCATCCCCCAGAAGGAAGGTGAAACCCTGCGCAAGTACATACAGAGGTTCAGCCGAGTGTAGTACAACATCCCAGATGTTCATCCCACCGCCGTGATCAGCGCATTTCATCATAATGTGCACAACCGCAAGATGCATGAAGAGCTGGCGATGAACAAGGTCAAAGATGTGGCCGAACTTTATGTTCTGGACGATAGGTGCGCTCGAGCTGAAGAGGGGAGGAAGTACCACGGCGAGGACGCCGGCACGGAAACCGACTCCATAGGCGAAGGCACAGCCACCCCGACGAAGAAGGGCCGACGCCACAACAGGAAGCACAAGGGCAAGACCGTGCTTGCCGTCGAGGGATCCGAGGACACCGGCGCTGCCAAGAAGGCCAAGACAGACGACCCCGGAAAGGAAATTTCCGGGTGCGCCGCCTGCCGGGCATTGGCGGCTGCCTACAAGCTAGGAGGCTCCGACAAGCAATACTTCAAGATCCACCGCACCAAGGGCCATGACCTCCAGAACTGCCGGCAAGTCGAGCTGCTTGCTGAGAAGAAAAAACCTGAGTATGAGATGTGGGACAAGGAGAAGGGCCATGATGGTGCCGAGGGATCTGGCAAGAAGCGTGGCGTCCAAGGAGGTCACCGCGGAAAGGATAACCAGCAAGAGAGGCCCGCTCGGGGCCGCGACAAGAAGCAATGAGATGATGATAATGACGAGTCCGGCGAGCATGAGTTCCAGAAGGCTACGGAGGCCATGTGCGTCGACGGTGGCGCCTCGCTGCACACCTCTCACCACCAGCTCAAGCAGTGGCGCGTGAGATCCCAGCAGCGGAACTATCACTTGATGCTCAGAAGCCACTGAAGTGGTCCGACACACCTATCATTTTTGACACCGAGGACCACCCTGATCACACAACTATGATCGGGTATTTGCCGTTGTTGGTCTCGCCAATAATACGCAACCTCAAGGTGACCAATATGATAGTTGACGGCCGGGCCGGCCTGAATGTGATCTCGCCCATTGTGATCAAAAGGCTACAGATTCCTGATGGAGACCTCGAAGAGACGGGCACGTTTCAAGGGGTCAACCCGGGAAGGAGTCAGCCGAAGGGTAAGGTCACGCTGCCTGTGATGTTTGGAGGCGAGTTAAACTACAGGATGGAGAGGATTGTTTTCAATGTAGCCAAGATCCCCTTGCCCTACAACGGGATCCTCGGTCGCCCGGCACTAGCCAAGTTCATGGCGGCGTCGCATTACGCCTACAACACACTGAAGATGCCGGGGCCGATGACCATCATCACCATCCCCTCTGACAGGAAGGACACACTGATCTGTGCCGACCAACTCTACCGGGAAGCAGTTGCGGCAACTGCCGCCAAGGCACTCGCTCCTGCCGCTGGAGCCGCGGCAGGAAAGAAGATCGGCAAGACCTATTTCACCCACTCCGGCAAGCGCACCTCTTCGGAGTGTTGTGCTCCCGTCGAGGATGTGCCAGAGAGCTCCACCGTTAAGAGCAAGAAATCTAGAGCTGCGCCACCAGAGACCAAGAGGGTGTCCGTCGAGGAGGATGGCATAGGAGGGGCTTTCACCATAAGCTCCACCCTAGACATCAAATAGGAATGCACGCTCGTCACCTTCTTGCGGGCGAATGTCGACGTGTTTGCATGGCAAGCATCCGACATCCCCGGCGTTCCCAGGGAGGTGATTGAGCACCATCTTGCTGTCTGTCCTCATGCGAGACCCGTCAAGCAGAAGGTCAGGAAGGAAGCTTTGGAACGACAGGAATTCATTACAGAGGAGATCAGGAAGTTGGAAGCGGCAGGCTTGGTGAGCGGAGTACTCCATCCGACGTGGTTGGCCAATCCGGTGGTGGTGCACAAGGCAAATGGGAAGTGGATGCTGTGTATTGACTACACAGATATCAATAAGGCTTGTCCCAAGGAACCTTCCCCGTTGCCGCGCATTGACCAGATTGTTGACTCCACAACCGGGTGTGATCTATTATCATTCCTTGACGCCTACTCGGGGTAGCACCAGATCTTCATGACAAGATAAGACAAAGAGAAGACAGCGTTCATCACCCCATGTGCCACGTATTGCTTTTTACGAATGCCTTTCGGGTTGAAGAGGGCTGGCTCGACATTTGCAAGGGCAGTCCAGAATGGTTTTGAGCCCCAGCTACATAGAAATATGGAAGCTTATATGGATGACATAGTTGTCAAAACCAAGGATAGGGAGACACTTGTACAAGATTTGGAAGAGACGTTTGCAAATCTTCGCAAGATCAACCTCAAGTTGAACCCTGAGAAGTGTGTCTTCAGCGTTCCGTCCGGCAAACTTCTCGGGTTCTTTGTGTCACAGCGTGGGATCGAGGCAAATCCATACAAGATCAAGGCTATTGAGCAGACTGAAGCGCCCAAGCGGATCAAGGATGTGCGTCGACTCACTGGCTGCGCTGCCCCCATGAGCATATTTATCTCCAAGTCTGCTGAGCGTGCCCTTCCCTTTTTCAAAATCTTGAAAAAGGCGGGCCCAATGGAATGGACCCTAGAGGCCAAAGCAGCATTGCAGGATTTGAAGAAATACCTCTCCTCTACACCGATACTAGTTGCGCCCAAACCACGAGAGCCATTGTTGCTGTATCTGGAGGCAACGAATCAAGTGGTCAGTGCCACGCTAGTGGTGCAGAGGGAGGTTGACGAAGACGCAGTGGCAACGGAAGGACTGGCGGACGGCAAGCCAGAGCTCCCCCTGGCAGGGTCTGATGATGGCAGGACAGGGCCTACGCAACCAAACGAAGTGATTTGGAAGAAGAAAATGATGCAGCACCCGGTTTACTTTGTCAGCTCCCTCTTGCAGGGGGCTAGGTCAAGGTACTCCGGTGTGCAGAAATTGCTCTTCGGCCTCCTTATGGACTCGAGGAAGCTGCGTCATTACTTCCAAGCACACGAAATCACCGTCGTCACCCGCCTCCCATTGCAACGGATATTGCACAACCCAGACGCAACCGGGAGGATTGTGGAGTGGGCCATGGAACTATCAAGCTTTGGTTTGAAGTTTGAAAGTACTTCGACAATCCAGAGCAGATTCTTAGCAAAGTTCATTGCCGAGTGGACCTCAATGCCCGACGAAGAGATCCAGGAGACCACCCTCCCCGGCAAGGAGGCAAGTCGCAACTAGATTATGTACTTTGATGGGGCTTTCTCGCTGCAAGGCGCCGGGCCTGGTGTGCTTCTCATTGCACCCACCTGAGAGCAACTCAAGTATGTAATCCAGATGCACTTCCCAGGGAGATGTCCACGAACAACACTGATGAGTACGAGGGTTTGCTTGCTGGTCTCAGGATCGCGGTAGACCTCGGGATTAAGAAGCTCATCGTCAGGGGTGATTCACAGCTTGTCGTCAGACAAGTCAACAAAGATTATCAAAGCCTGTTGATGGAGGCCTACGAAGATGAGGTGAGGAAGTTGGAGGAGCATTTTGACGGTATACAGGCAGAGCATGTTCCCCGATTGGAGAACGACATCGCCGACTACCTGTCGAAGCACGCCGCCTTCAAACTACCTGTGGAACCAGGTACTTTTGTGCTTCGGTTGACTCAACCATCCGTTGAACCATCAACAGAGCAGAACAAGCGAAGGAAATCAGGCCCCGGCAAGTACTTTCCCGTCGGGCTCCCAGGAGCCGCCGGTAAAGATGTTGCCATGGACGCTAAGCCTGCTGTGGGGCAACCAACTCCGATGGGGCGTCAAGCCCTGGCTGTAGAGACAGCCGCTCCCATGGTGGAGGGAATGCCTTTAGTCCTTACCGTTGAGCCCTAGGCTCCGGCATGGGAACAGCATACTGTACGATTCCTCCAAACAAGGGAACTCCTTGAGGAGCAGGAAGAAGCGGAGAAAGTAGCCCGTCGGTCTACCATGTATCAGTTCGTCGACGACGTCCTATACAGAAAGAGACCAAACGGTTTGAAATTGAAGTGCATTCCCTGGGAGAAAGGGCTGGAGCTGTTGGCAGACATACACGGAGGCATATGTGGCTCCCACATAGGGTCGAGGGCCCTTGCCGGCAAGGCATTCCGGTAAGGTTTCTTCTGGCCCACTGCCCTCCAGGATACAACGACACTAGTAACCAAGTGTGAAGCGTGTCAGTTCCATTTGAAGAAGCTTCATCAACTAGCTGAAGCCCTTCAAATGATTCCTCTCTCCTGGACATTTTCGGTCTGGGGGCTCGACATACTGGGCCCCTTTCCCCACACTGTCGGGGGCTTTGAGTACTTGTACATTACAATCAACAAGTTCACAAAGTGGCCGGAGGTCGAAGCGGTGAGGAACGTGATGGCGCAATCAACTGTCAAATTCTTCAAGGGGCTAGTCTATCGTTTTGGTGTGCCAAACAAAGTCATCACCGACAACGGCACGCAGTTTACAAGCCACACCTTCATGCAATACATCCAAGACCTCGGCAGCAAGGTCTGTTTTGCTTCCGTGGCACACCCACGGAGCAACGGCCAGGCGGAGAGGGCAAATGCTGAAGTACTGCGAGGCCTGAGGACAAAGAGTTTTGATAGGCTGCAGAAGAACGGAAGGCGCTGGATTGATGAGTTGCCAGCGGTTCTTTGGTCGATTAGAATGACGGCAAATCGAGCCACCGACCAGACAGCCTTCGCCCTGGTATATGGGGCGGAAGCAGTTCTCCCCATGGAACTCACATACGGGTCACCTCGAGTGCTTGCTTATGACGAGCTTGAGCAAGAGGAGTTGCGGCAAGATGACGCAACGCTCCTTGATGAAGATCGTCTTTGTGCGGCTGTGAGAGCAGCCGCTACCAGCAAGCCTTACCCCGCTACCATAGCCGCAAGGTCCATGCTCAAAGATTTAAGGAAGGCAACCTTGTTCTTTGGCGCGTTCAATCGGCCAAGAATTCCAACAAGTTAACGCCGAAGTAGGAAGGCCCTTATCGGGTAATACGAGTCACCAGGCCCGGCGCAGTCCGCCTGGAGACCGAAGATGCTATTCCAGTGAGCAACTCCTGGAACATCAAACATCTTCGCAAGTTTTACCCATAAGGCGCGGTTGCCGCCCCCCCCCCCCGGCAAGCCACTTTTTCTACTAGCCTTGCCGGCAAGGCATGTAACCCTCTGTACAAAGCCAGGCGCAGACCCTGAGCATAAATAAATGAAGCACTGGCGCCCTAAGTTTTAGCATGCATGCTAGTTTGAGTCTCTCCCTCGGTTAGGGTTAATAGTACTTAGCGGCGGCTAACCCCTAGCATAGAGGTCGAGTGTGCGACTCTCTGTTCCTTTCCATCCTCTTTGGTTCGCAGGGTACATGGACATTTCTGCTGAGCTATTTGGAAGGAAGAGAACAGGTCGACGCCCTGACCCCGACAAGCCAAGGTTGCCGGGGACTGCAGGTCTAAGGATCCAATCATGGCAAGCCAAGGTTGCCGGGGGCAGCGACATTAGATAAGTCTTTCTCCCCCACTCTGTGCCCCCACATGAACCTTGAATGTATAAGACTTCGCTCGCTCTCATACCATCTTGCTCCCTCTGTCCCGTGTCTGAAAACCTTACTTTGGGCCGGAACTTGGTTGTAGTGCGGTGAGAAGAGGGCGAGCGAGGGGCCTAATCCTACTCGGCCCCTACCTCCACCAAGGGCGTGAGTGTAGCCGATCCATAGAGTAGGAGAACGCGAAGGCCTGTTGCCGGGATACAATGTTTATCTTAAGATAACAAGTACGCGTTCCTCGGTGTGGCCCTCGCCCACGCGCAAGAAAAACCCGGCAAACACCCTTCTTTGCATTCATACGTTGTAAACAAGTACAATTCATACAGAATGAGTACACGAGCGAAGGGATTACAAGATCTAAATTCTACCAAGGCCCGTAGGCTTACCAACTAAAAAAATATAAGTGCCTCGTGATCCCCGTTCTTGCCCTTTTCATCCCAGGTGCGGCAGGTGAAGGCAAAATGAAGGCGACGGGGAACACTCCGATGGAGAGCTTGATGAGGAAGGCCCTCGGTAAGGCACATGGCCGAGGGGGGGGGGCGGCGCGGTCAGTCGGAGTCGGAATTCGCCCGCTCGACGCCCTCGTCGTCGCTGTCGATGTCCTCCTCGTCACTCCCGCTTGAGGAAGAGCCTTCGTCATCGGAGGAGCTCTCCACGCAGCACTTCAGGTGAGTTCTCGAGTCTCCGAAGACCTTGACGGAGAGCAGGCCGTTCTCCATTAATTAGAAATAGAGAATGAGCCCTGCCGTCAGGCTATGCATACGAGCAATAGTCTTCCATCCGCGACGAAGATACATGACGTGAGGGGCGGAAAAGTCAACGTCAACCCGCGTGCCGCCGTTCCCGCAGCCCCTCATATGCAACCTCAGGGTCTAGGATGGATCGAGCTCCATATCCTGAGCGAATGGAGCAGGGAGACGAAGGCGACAGCGCGGTGGGCGGCAGCCTGATGAAGAACTCACGAGGCTGGTCCCTAAAGTGGCCCTCCATTGGAGGAGGCATCGCTGGCGGAGGCAATGCCGGTGCGCCGCCCCGTCCTCCTCTTCCCCGAGTGCCACGCCGACCTCGGCCTTGCCCCTCCCCCTTCCTCTCATGGCCGGCTCCGCCGCCGTGAGCTCTTGGGAACGAGGGACGCGCTGTCGAACAGAGACCCTCACTGCCACCGTCGAAGGGCCGGCGCCACCTCTTGCCATGGCAGATGGAAGAACGGAGCCTGGTGGAAGGAGAGGAATGGTGAAAGATTGTGGGATGACATCCCCTCCCCCTTCTTATAAAGAGGCGAGGTCGGGGCTCGGCCGCCCCACTCAACCAATCCGGCCATTGGGGGTGCAGGGAATCGGGACCGACCCGCCGCTCCAATCAGCGATGACCCAGTTTCCCACCTCGTTATTTAAGGTTCGTGCCCCCCCTCCGCCCACGCATCCGCCACCTGCCATCTCGGGAGCACGGGGGACATGTGGCGAGCAAGCAGATATCAGGGGGACAGGTTAGGCAACTGTTCTCCACCCCGTGATCGCGGGGCGCGAGCGCCTTGAAGACCACGACCCAAGTCCACTCAGTAAATGAGTCGCGCCTCTGTGTTTTCCTCTTTTTATGGGGAAGGCACGAGCCTCCTCTTTACCACGATGTGACGCATGCATGCGGAAACCGCCCCATACATGATCCCCACGTCACGCATGACCCCCCCACGTCGCACGTTCAACGCGGGTCATGGGGAAGCGCAGCGGACAGAAAAGTTACAGCAGTAAAAATCTGCGCCGCCTGCCCGCGCACCGTTCTGGGCCTAGCCCAACAACGCATTGCGCTTACGTGTGGCCCAGGCACAGGGGCTCCTCTCGGTGTACAAAAGTAGGGGCTATCCTTTTGCACCCCTTTAATTGTGCCCGGGCAGTCAGAGCCGCGCCCACGGCTTCACTGAGAAAGACAGCCAGAGCAACGCCAAGACTAGGGGCACAAAGAAAGCAAGAGGGAGAGGTGGACTCCCCCGGCATGTCTTTTGCCGGGGTGGCTTCCACAGCCCCGACAAGATCCTTGCCGGGGCAACTTGCCTGACGCCAGCAGAGCGCGCCACCCTTGAGCCCAAGGGTTTCCGACGCCATCAGCCACATCAAAACAAAGGCTCGGGAGGCACCTCCATGGTGGCATGCAGATCTTTGTAGAGATCATAAATACACAAGATTGGATGAGAACCAGAAGACGACGATCCTTGGCGAGATCCTTGCCGAGGAAATCCATGAGACCCCCGGCAAGATCCTTGCCGGGGACGACCGCGGTGCCACGGCAAGACCCTTGCCAGGCCCTCAGCAAGACCCTTGCCGAGGATGTCTGTGGGGCCACAGCCAGGCCCACGTCAGCCAAGACTCCATCACCGCTCCCATGCAGCTACTAGCTCAACCCTTTGGGCAGGCGTCTGTCTAGCAGCGTGCGGCCTCCACACCAACTCCGCAAGCACCTGCGTGGTGGCATGCAGATCTTCGTGAAGGCTCTGCCATCACGCCAGCCCAGCAGCCAGCCAACGTGGTGCTACAACGTCTCGTCAGCTCGGACGCGCGTCGGAGCCATGCGAGGCGGCGACAGCTGGGACGAGCTTCCTTGTCGTCCCCGATAAAGCAAGAGGGGCATGTCGACAGCGGATTAAATGCATTTGTCCGATGGTGCCAGAGGATAGACTCAGCCGTGATGCACCCTTCCACCTCCTGTGTACCACTGTGGCGACCCCTTTTATCTATAAGAGGAGGCCCAAGGCGTACTAGAGGGGGATTCGGATCTTTGGAACTAGGGAGACACCGTAGCTAGTACAAGAACTCAAGAATACTCAAATATACATCAAAGTAGGACTAGAGTATTACGCGTCTCCACGGCCCGAACCTGGGTAAACGATCCTTGTGCCGACCACCAGACCCGCTCTTTGCACAACCCCACGCCCGCCAACCATAGAAGGGATCCCAGTGACCCCATCGGTGTCGTTTCCCACCGACAAAAGGATAGAAGAGCCTAAGCTTGGGAATGCCCTGGCATCCCAAGCTATTATCCAAGAATGAGCAACCAACTAAGCTTGGGGATGCCCCCGAGTGGCATCCCCTCTTTCTTCTAACGACTATCGGTGTTTTACTCGAAACTATATTTTTCTTCGTCACATACTATGTGTTTTGCTGGGAGAGTGTTGTATGATATGAGTCTTTGCCTATTTTATTTTGTGTTTTAACTCATCAATCCTTGTTGGACACACCTATTTGAGAGAGCCAAAATTATGTCATGACTTGTTAGAATTGCTCTCTATGCTTCACTTAATTTTTCTTATGAGCTATGGACTTGCTCTAGTGCTTCACTTATACCTTTTTGAGCACGGTGTACTTTAGTATTTTTGAAGAAATGCTCTCTTACTTCACTTAGATTTATTTGAGAGTCAGTACAATTTTCAAGAAATTCTCTCTTCCTTCACTTAAATTAATTTGGGAGAAAGAAATATTATGCTTATGATCTTCACTTATATTTGTTTGAGCTTGTAAAAAGCAACACATGAAAATTAGTCCCAAAGTGATATATATCCAAGAAGGATATAATAAAAACTTTCATGAAGATCATTGGACAAAATAAACTTGATTCTTAGTAATAGTTTTGAGACATGACGATGTGATATGTGAGTTATCTTGATGAATAATTATGCTTAGTAAGAATATTGGTGTTACGGTTTGTGATTCCCTATGCAAGCACGAAAGTCAATAGTTATGCAGTGAAATTAAATCCTACTTATGGTGCATTACTCGGTGTTAGTTATGCTTAATGCTCGCTTATGAGATTATCCATTTCTTGGTTGGTCGCTTCCCAATCTTTTGCTAGCCTTCATTTTGCACTAAGTATGATCACTACTTGTGCATCCAAAAACCTTTAAACCAGTTTTGCCACATGATCGACTATATCTACCTATATGCGGTATTCTTTTGTTGTTCTAAGCAAATTTGCATGTGCGATCTCTAATTTTGAAAATAAACTTCCCTTTTGTGTGTTTGTTTCGCTCGCGAAGCAGTGAGGGGTGGCTAATATTTTCCATGCTAGATGTGTTATTCTCAAGATGAGTGTTTATTCACTTGTCATTGCATGAGAGTAAGGCAAAGTTATTAGGGATGCCCAGTCCCAAAATATAAAAACGAATTTACTTTATGTTGTCAAATAATAAATTCCTTGGAAAGTTTTAGTATGGAGGGAAACTGTGGATACGGCTAGCCATGGAAAGTTGAAGTATGATGGAAAAATGAATAAACTTTATTTTTTTGTTTGGGACCGCCTATGATATATCTATGCATGGAAAGTATTGGGAACTCTAAGTCATTTTCGTTGGTGGGATGGATACACCTCCCAAAATGTTTTTATCTCTTAAGTTTTTCGCTTTGAGCTCTGGCACCTCTACAAATCCCTACTTCCCTCTACGGAGGGCTTATCTTTTACTTTATGCAATTTTTATTTTGAATTTGAGTCTCCATCTTCTCTTACAAAAGCACCAACTAGGAGGCAATATGGTCGTACTTGAGTATTGGACAGAGCTAATATGCGAGTGTGTTTCATGAATGGATCAATGGTTGAGCATGATTGTATAGGGATAGCTTATTTTAGCGTTGATATTTTGAAAGACCTAGCTGCTTGTTGATATGTTTGAGTATTTAAATTATCATGTTAAAACTAGACTATTGCTTTGAACAATATAAAAGTCTAAATGTCCATGCTATAAAGAAAGAAATATGATATGACATGTTAGGCAGCATTCCATATCAAAAATCCGATTTTTATCACTTACCTACTCGAGGACAAGTAGGAGTTAACCTTGGGGATGCTGATACGTCTCCAAGGTATCTATAATTTTTGATTGTTCCGTGCTGTTATATTTTCAATCTTGGGTGTTTTATAATCATTTTATAGTCATTTTATACCATTTTTTGGTACTAACCTCTTGACATAGTGCCAAGTGTCAGTTCCTGTTTTTTTCATGTTTTTTACATCATAGAAAATCAGTATCAGACGGAGTGCAAATGCCATGAAAATTTACGGAGAATTTTTATGGGCCAGAAGGAACACTACGGGCCCTGGCTGCGCTTGGGGGGTGCCCCGAGGGGCCACAACCCACGAGGGCGTGCCTGGGTGGGTTGTGCCCACCTCGGGTGCCCCCCGGACCGCCTCTTTGCTCTATAAATACCCCAAAAATCCCGGAACCCTAGGGGAGTCAACGAAATATTCATCTAGCCGCCGCAGAGTCCAGAACCACCAAATCCAATCTAGAAACCATCTCGGATGGGGCTCACCACCTCCATTGGTGCCTCTCCGATAATGCGTGAGTAGTTCTTTTTAGACCTTCGGGTCCGTAGTTAGTAGCTAGATGGCTTCATCTCTCTCTCTCTCTCTCTCTCTCTCTTGATTCTCAATACAATGGTCTCTTGGAGATCCATATGATGTAACTCTTTTGCGGTGTGTTTCTTGGGATTGATGAACTTTGAGGTTGTGATCAGATCTATCTTTTTATATCCATGAAAGGTATTTGAGTTTCTTTGATCTCTTAGATGCATGATTGCTTATAGCCTCGTATTTCTTCTCTGATATTTGGGTTTTGTTTGGCCAACTTGATCTATTTATCTTGCAATGGGAAGAGGTGCTTTGTAGTGGGTTATGTCTTACGGTGCTTGATCCTAGTGACCGAAAGGGAAACAACACGTATGTATCGTTGCTAATAAGGATAAAATGATGGGGTCTATCTCTACATAGATAGATCTTGTCTACGTCATGTCATCGTTCTTATTGCATTACTCTGTTTCACCATGAACTTAATACACTAGACGCATGCTGGATAGCGGTTGATGTGTGGAGTAATAGTAGTAGATGCAAGCAGGAGTCGGTCTACTAATCTTGGATGTGATGCCTATATAATGATCATTGCCTGGATATCGTCATGATTATTTGAAGTTCTATCAATTTCCCAATAGTAATTTGTTTGCCCACCATTTGCTATTTTTCTCGAGAGAAGCCACTAGTGAAACATGCGGCCCCTGGGTCTTCTTTCTCATATATTTGCCTTTGTGATCTATTTTCCTTTGCTTTTATTTTCAGATCTATTAATCCAAAAACCCAAAAATACTTTGCTGCACTTTATTTTATTTGCGATCTATTTATTCAATCTATTACAACTTTCTCCCATCACGCACCAATTCCTGGCACCGTTACCTGAAAGGGATTGACAACCCCTTTAACACATCGGGTTGCGAGGATTTGTTATCTGTGTGCAGGGGCTGTTTACATTGTGTTGCTTGGTTCTCCTACTGGTTCGATAACCTTGGTTTCATATTTGAGGGAAATACCTACCACCGATGTGCTGCATCATCCTTCCTCTTTGGGGAAATACCGACTAGCTTCAAGCAACATCATCCGGCACCCTGCCAGAGGGGGAAGCCATCACCGGAGGCCATCTCCATCATCCCGGCAGCCACCATGATGTGGAGGGCGTAGTTCACCCTCGAGGCTAATGGTATGTAGCAATAGCTATGTGTTTGATCTCTCCCTCGTGTTCTTGATTTGGCATGATCTTGATGTACCGCGAGCTTTGTTACTATAGTTGGATCATATGGTGTTTCTCCCTCTCTACCTTCTTGTGACGAATTGAGTTTTACCTTTCAGGTTTCACTATTATCGGATTGAATACTAATATGGATTTGAGAACACTTGATGTATGTCTTGCACGGGATACACGTGGTGACAATGGGGTGTTCTATTGATTCACTTGATGTATGTTTTGGCACTCAACTCACGGATTCCCGAGGTGACATTGGGGTAATCTATGCATAGGGGTTGATTTACATTTTCATCCTTGTTTCTCCGGTAGAAATCTTGGGGCACTCTTTGAGGTTCTTTGTGTTGGATTGAATATTATGAATATGAAGTTGTTTGATGCATATCGTATAATTGACCCATGGATACTTGTGGTGACATTTGAGTATCTAGGTGACATATTAGGGTTGATTGATGTGTATCATATGGTGTTACTTTAGTACGAACTCTAGGGTTCTTTGTGATACTTATAGGAATAGCTCAAAAGATTAATCAAAAAGAATAACTTTGATGTGGTTTTGTACCCTACAAGAAATTCCATCTTATGTTCTCCGTGATAGGAACTTTGGAGTGACTATTTGTCGCATGTTGAGGGATTGCCATATGATTTAATTATGTTGTCATTGTTGAGAGACTTTGCACTAGTGAAAGTATGAACCCTAGGCCTTGTTTTCAAGCAGTGCAATACCGTTTTTTCTCACTTTTGTTGCTAGTTACCTTCCTGTTTTATATTTTCAGATTACAAAAATCTATATCTACTATCCATATTACACTTGTATCACCATCTCTTCGTCGAACTAGTGCACCTATACAATTTACCATTGTATTGGGTGCGTTGGGGACACAAGAGACTCTTTGTTATTTGGTTGCAGGGTTGTTTGAGAGAGACCATCTTCATCCTATGCCTCCCACGGATTGATAAACCTTAGGTCATCAACTTGAGGAAAAATTGCTACTGTCCTACAAACCTCTACGCTTGGAGGCCCAACACGAGTCCACCAGAATAAAGTTGCATAGTAGACATCAAGATCTTTTCTAGCGTTGTTGCCTAGGAGGTGAGTGCTTGAAGGTATATCTTTAGATATTGCAATTGAACCTTTTATTTTCTTGTTTTATCACTAGTTTAGTTTATAAAATAAAACTACAAAAAATGGAATTCACATTGCATCCTATGCTTCATCTTTTTAATGTCTTCCATGAAAATGATGGAAATGAAAGTTGTGCTCAAGTGTTAGAAGAAGAAGTCAATAAAATGTTTGGCACTAAATCTTTGAATGATAATCATGATTGCAATGTTGTTAGTGTGCTTGCTATGAATATTCATGATAGTAATGATGATTGCACTAGTCATGATAAAGATGTTTCTTATAAGCACGTCAATTTTTGTGAAGTGAATAGAGTTTGCGAAGACATGCCTTATAGGGATGATAGATTTTGTAAGAACCATAAACATGATAAAACAAACCGGTGGCTTAAGGTGATAGATAAATTTGCTACAAAATTATGCTCTCTTCATCCCATTACTTGTGAACTTTGCAATAGAGTTGGACATCTTAATTTCCAATGCATACTTTTTAATGATCGAATTGCGGCCAAATATTGCAATAACTTGATCACCCTTGAACTTTATAATGAACTTTGTTTATTTTGGGGGTGTGAAGAATTGTCACATAAAACTAGTTGGTTTGATGCATTCATATTCACAGACCATGGTGAAACTAATTTGAAGGAAATCTATATGTTTTGTATGGTAAATTGCAATGAAAATGCTTATATTGCCAACTATAGAAAGATGGGAAAACCAATAGAATATAAAATAAATACTAATGAAAGGGTAAAAGCTATCCATTTTCCCTCCTATTGTCTCTCGTGATGGAACATGTTACGAGAATGAGCTTCCTATGCAACCAATCTCATCAATAAAGAGCTCCAAAAAGTTGATTAAACCCACACATGATGTGGAGAAGAGAAAGAAAAGATGGAAAAAGCAAAGGTAAAAAGGTATCCCTCCCAAATTATATTGCTCCGATTATTGTTATGCCTCATGAGAATGAATCAAAAATAAATGTGGAAGATGACATACTTGATGATGATATAGATTATTTGTCTTATGGTACAATGTCCAAAGAAACTATTGAGGATGATTTTGTTATGCCTATTACTCATTGTGATGATTATGATTTGGAAAATAATGATGCTTCTTATAATCTTGAAAATCTTTTTGGCACCAACTTAGAAAATTATGATGACAATAATTGCTACACTATTCGTGCTATTCATACTATTAATGATGAGAGTGATTATGCATATGATACGTAAAGCCGCAAGCTTAGGGATGCTATGTTTGATGGGAATGACATGTTTGAGAAATTATTTGCTGCAATTAATGTTTGTCCCAAGCTTGGGGATACTAAGCTTGATAAAGATGATATTTTTAGCCCCCCAAGTTTTGATGTGCAAATTTATTATGATGATAGCATGCCTCCTATTTATGATGATTGCAATATTTATGAAAGTGGGTTTGGAAGAGTGCAACTTTAGATAATTATTATCCCACTCTTTTGGAGGGTGTTGAATCTTATTATAATGATAAAAGTGGATTTGGAGAGGTCATGACTTTATTTAGTAATGATTCCACTATCTTGGAAGAGGTTAATTGATTACGATGAGAACAAAGTTGCTACTTACGATGATTATTGTGATAACGCCTATGTGATAAAACATGGTGATGATTATATTTATAAAACTTGTCATAATTATGATTACCCTTTTTCTGAACATTACTCTTTTAATGTGGAAACAATTTATAGTATTCAAGTTTCGTATGATACTCCCATTATTATGAATGAGAAGAAAATTGCTCATGTGGAGAGTATTAAAATTTCTATCCTTATGAATCATGAAAAGAATGCTTTATGTGATAGTTATGTTCCTGAATTCATTCATGATGCTAATGAAAATTATTATGAGCAGGCAGGAACATATGCTTTTACGTATCTCAATAATATCAAGTTTACTCTATATGTGTTTAAAATCTTGGAAGTTTTGCTTGTATTGCCTTCCTATGATTGTCGGAGTAAATAGCCATGGGTAGCCTAGCCGGCTTCCCCTGGCCCTTCTGAAAAAAGTTGCGAGCCCGCCCGGCTCTCAAGAATCCAAGGCATGGGGCCGCCTTCCCTTGTTGGTTGCCACCCAGGCCGGCTTTCGGAAGGCGGTCCGACTTTAGCCCTCATGAGAAGGCCGACTCCAAGAAGCCGGCCATGAGAAGGCCGACTCCAAGAAGCCGGCTCCCCATAAAGCGGTCCAGACCGTACCCACAAAAGTTTGCACCCACCTAACGGCGGTGCGACGGGGCATGGCTACAATAAAGCCTGCCACCCCCGAATCCCGGAGCACGCCTGGCACAGTGCGCCGTACGGGGTAGGCATGACCCGTCCGGCGCGGCACTGTTGCCATGTTGACCTTGGCATCACCCACGACGGGCCGCCAGCGTGGGCCACAGACGGTGGGCCCCTTTGAGCAGAGAGACGCCCGAAGGCGGCCACGCCTCCAACAAGTTGGCCCAAGACAGAGCCGGCTCCCCGCAGCCGGCTTGCTGCCTCCTTCGAAGAAGACGCCCCATTAAGGAGACAAGATGCGGTGAGGCTACAGCGATCGCCAGACAGGCGGCGGTACTGTAGCCGCGCTTACCACGATGAAGCTCACGTCAACAAGATGGAGCCACAGTAACCAGCCGCCGACCAGGCCCTGGACAGTGGGGCCTTCCTGTCGACCAAGGGACCGGCAGCCGACGGGACCCACCAGTCGGCGGGCCCCAGCAGCCGGCGCAGAAGCCGGCGAGCGCAGTCACAGACGGCTGGGCCCCACGCCCAGTCGGATTACCATTGTATCCCCGGGGGGAAGGCCTATATAAATCCCCCGGGCACCCATGCAAAGCGTTCGACCCCTTGCTAGTCCTAGACACCACACAAGGAGAAGAAGCAGGCTAGCCGTGCCCTTCTTCCTCCTCCCACCCAACAGCTCAAGGAGCGTTGTGTAGCTACTTGATTCATCTAGTGAACATGCGGGGACCCCGCAGAGCAGCAGTTGGGGTGTTATCTCCACGGAGAGCCCCGAAGCTGGGTAAGATCCGCCGGCGTGCATGTCTTCGCCTTATCCCGTTTCCAGGCACCGGCGATGTCTTACTGGCTCCCACAATGATAAGCCACCCGTTGGCGTATGTCGCACCTACCACCCAACATTTGGCGCCCACCGTGGGGCCAGGTGCACCATCGTCCGGAGACCTGTTCTGGACGGGAACCTTATTCCTCCCCCGCGAGCGTAGCTAGCCCGGCACGCCTGATGGCGCTTGCCACGACGCGCTGCAAGGCGTCACCAGCATCTGCACGGCGAGCAGCCTCGCCGATCTCCTTGACGAAACTCTCATCTCCAACGAGCTCACTTCCGATGCGGACACCGACCACCTCGCCAACCTTCTTGGCCAGCTCCATGTCTCCAGCGAGCCCGCTGCGGACCTGGAGTCGGTTGGCTCCACCGACCCGATGCCTGTCGACTCCGACATGGCCTCCTACGACACCTTCCCCACCAACGTCATGATCTACAACGACCCGCTTCCTCGAGCCGACGGCTGCGATGCTGTCACCACCGAAGTGATGGTTGTCGGCCACGGCGGCCCGGTCGACGAGAGCGCCCGCGACGCCTCGCACACGGCAACCCACGACTTGTCCGCTCCCCTCCCGGCTAATGCCGATGACGAAGCACTGGAGGCACGCCGCCTCACCCTCCTCGCAGTGGGCCGGAGACTGGCCTCCGTAAGATGCCTCACTGAGGCCTACCAGTGCGAAGCTGACCGCGCCGCCTTCGGCACGCCGGCCCCGGGTGGGCCAAGCCGGGCCGGCCTTGTCAAGCAACGCGGCGCCATCATCGCCGACACGCTGGGAGTCGACCGCCCGGTCTATGCCACTCCGCTCGAGAACTTGCGTGCCGCCCAGGCGGCTGTAGACGAGTTGGACGGCTTGGAGGCCGAAGACCTCCCCCACATGACCCGGCGCATCCAGCGATTGATTGACGCAGCCGCGCGGCGACACGAAGCCGACGCCCGCGCGGAAAGCCCTCCCCCGCGCGGAGAACATGGCGCGATGTCCCGGATGCCGACTACGAGCAACACCCGCGCGCGACGCGAGAAGGAGCCGGCTGCCAGCCGCAGCCGGACCCGGATCTCCATCGAGCGAGATGCGGACGGTCATCCCTGAGCCATGGAATGGCGGGGCGACCCGCCTCCGCCTCCGCCCTGTGGAGAGAGATATCCCGCCCCGCCACCAGTGGCGCACCCGACTCTCAGCGGCCGGCTAGGCCGCCGCGAAGGAATCGGCGAGAATGACGCCCGCCATCGGATCGACCGCCTGGCGCGATCCCTGGCGTTGGAAGAAGAAGACGATGTCGGCCCGCCTTGTTTCGGCCCCCGCATCCGCGACGAGCCCTTTCCCAAAGGGTTCTCGCTCCCAAGAGACACGCCCAAGTACAACGGCTCCGTGAAGCCGGAAGATTGGTTGATCGACTACTCCACGGCGGTTAGCATAGCCAACGGCAACCGACGCGTTGCCGTGAAGTACGTGCCCCTCATGCTGCAAGGCATGGCGCGGACCTGGCTCAACAGCCTCAAGCCGCGCAGCATCAACAGCTGGCTAGATTTCACAGAAGCCTTCATCCGCAACTTCACCAGCACCTACAAGGGGGCTCCCAAGCCCAGGCAGCTCTCCTTGTGCGTACAAGGCCCTGCCGAGTCCACTCGCGATTACCTCACGCGTTGGGCCGAGCTCCGCAACTCCTGTGAAGGGGTGCACGAGGTGCAAGCTATAGAATACTTCACAGCCGGATGCCGAGAAGGCACCCTCCTCAAGCACAAGCTCCTCAATGAAGACCGAGCTTCGGGTAGACGCATCCGGAAAGGTACTCAACCCGGCGCCCAAGGCGCCGGCTGGGGATTCCGGCCGACTCCCCCACTCAAACGACCACAAGCGCAAGGGCCCCGCACCGCCTCCCGCTAGTCGGCAGGTGGCCACAGTCGAAGACGCGCCACCTGAAGAGCGACCGGCGCCCAAGAAGCCCAAGGGCGGCAGGCCGGCTTGGCATCCCGCCTTCTCCTACGAGCAAACTCTCGACGCCCCTTGCAAGTTCCACAGTGGCGCGAAGCCGTCCAACCATACGACCCGGAAGTGCCATTGGCTCACCCGAATCTCTAAAGGCGAAGGGCTCACGCCGCCTCCGCCTGCCGGCCCGCTGCCTCCGGCCGCTCGGCCCGCAGTCGGAGCCGTGCATGATGAGTTCCCTGATGAGCAAGCAACCTACATCGTCTTTACAGGCCAGCCCGAAGACCGGCGTAGCAAACGCCAAGAGCGCCGGGAAGTTAGCATGGTCGCTGCCAACCCCGACGGACACATGCATTGGTCAGAAAAGCCCATCAGCTGGAGCCGGGCCGACCATCCGGAGGTGATGCCGTCTCCCGGCTCTTACGCTTTGGTCCTAGAAGCCACCCTTGCAATGGACATACGCGCCGCCCGCTTCTCCCGTGTGTTGATAGACGGCGGGAGCATCATCAACATCCTGTACCGTGACAACCTGGAGAAGCTAAATGTCAAGACGAAGCAGCTCGTGCCTACTCGGACAGTGTTCCATGGCATCGTACCCGGCCTGTCCTGTGCCCCCATTGGCAAGATCAAGATTGATGTACTTTTTGGGGACAAGGAGCATTTCCGCCGGGAAGCGATCTGGTTTGAAGTGGTGGACCTGGAAAGCCCTTACCATGTGTTGCTTGGCCGACCTGCCTTGGCTAAATTCATGGCAGTTCCCCACTATGCATACCTCAAGATGAAAATACCAAGCACCAAAGGCGTCATCACCGTAGCCGGCGGTTACAAGAAGTCCTCTGAGTGCGCAGCAGCCAGCAGCCGGCTAGCCGAGTCCCTTGTGATTGCCGAAGAGAAGAAGATGTTAGACCGAGTCGTGGCCATAGCCGACAAATAGTCGGCTGTGTCCCCTGACCCCAAGGAGCATGATACTCAAGGATCTTTCCAGCCAGTCAAGGAGACGAAGAAGATACCTCTTGACCCCGAGCATCCAGAGAGGTTTGCCGTCATCGGGGCAAACCTGAACAGCAAATAGGAAGGAGAGCTCGCCGATTTCCTCCGTGAGAATCGGGACATCTTTGCATGGTCCCCCAAGGACATGCCGGGTGTTCCGAGGAAATTCGCCGAGCACAAACTACACGTTCGAGAAGACGCAAATCCAGTCAGACAACCCCTTCGCCGACTGTCGGAGGAGAAACGCAGGATCGTAGGGGAGGAGATAGCCCGGCTTTTGGCAGCCGGCTTCATTATGGAAGTTTTCTTTCCAGAGTGGCTCGCCAACCCGGTCCTTGTGCTAAAGAAGAATAACAAGTGGCACATGTGTATAGACTACACGAGCCTCAACAAGGCCTGCCCCAAAGATCCTTTTGCCCTGCCAATGATTGACCAAGTGATAGACTCCACAGCCGGATGCGAGCTGTTGAGTTTTTTGGATGCTTACTCCGGATATCATCAGATAAAGCTAGATCCGGACGACCGCCTGAAGACCGCCTTCATCACGCCATTTGGAGCCTTCTGCTACCTGACTATGACATTCGGCTTGAGAAATGCCGGTGCCACTTTTCAGCGTTGCATGCAGAAGTGCCTCCTCAAGCAGCTCGGCAGGAACGCTCACGTTTACATGGACGACATCGTGGTGAAGACGGAGAAGCGCGTCACCTTGCTGGGAGACCTCAAGGAAACGTTTGAGAACTTACGCCGGTTCCAAATCAAGCTCAACCCCGAGAAATGCGTGTTCGGAGTGCCAGCCGGCCAGCTCCTAGGCTTCCTGGTCTCCGAACGCGGCATCGAATGCAACCCGGTGAAGATCAAGGCCATCGAGAGAATGGCGATCCCCACCAAGCTTCGAGACATTCAGAAGTTCACCGGGTGCTTAGCCTCCTTGAACCGCTTCGTCAGCCGTCTCGGAGAGAAAGCTCTCCCCCTCTACCGCCTCATGAAGAAGAGCACTCACTTTGAGTGGAACGACTAGGCCGACGAAGCTTTTCACGAGCTGAAGAAGATGCTGGCCACGCCGCCTGTCCTCACGGCGCCGACTGAGAAAGAGCCCATGCTCCTCTACATCGCCGCAACCAGCCGGGTGGTCAGCACCGTCATCGTAGTCCAGCGCCCAGAAGAAGGCCGAGCCCAGCCGGTCCAGAGGCCGGTGTATTATTTGAGCGAGGTGCTGTCCGCCTCAAAGCAGAACTACCCGCACTACCAGAAGATGTGTTACGGCGTGTACTTCACCGCCAAGAAGCTGAAGCCCTACTTTCAAGAGCATGCCGTCACGGTCGTATGCACTGCCCCGCTAGCCGAGATCATAGGCAGGCGGGACGCATCCGGCCAGGTGGCGAAATGGGCCATCGAGCTGGCCCCCTACACGATCTTCTACTAGCCCCGCACTGCCATCAAGTCCCAAGCACTGGCCGACTTCCTCGTCGACTGGGCCGAGACCCAGTACCTGCCGCCGGCTCCTGACTCCACCCATTGGCGCATGCAGTTCGACGGGTCCAAGATGCGCACCGGCTTGGGAGCCGGCGTCGTCCTTACCTCTCCGAAAGGCGACAAGCTCAGATACACGCTACAGATCCACTTTGCCGCCTCCAACAATGTGGCCGAGTACGAGGCACTCATACACGGGCTCCGGCTTGCCAAAGAACTTGGCATTCGCCGGATCCTATGTTATGGCGACTCGGACCTGGTGGTCCAACAATCATCCGGCGACTGGGACGCCAAGGACGCGAATATGGCGAGCTACCGCTTCCTGGTCCAACAACTCAGCGGATACTTTGAAGGATGCGAGTTCCTCCATGTACCGCGAGCCGACAGCGAGCCAGCCGATGCCCTGGCTCGAATAGGCTCCACTCGGCAAGCAATTCCAACCGGCGTCGCTCCCAACGCCTCCTCAAGCCATCTATCAAGCCGTCTCTAGAGTCCGATTCCATCTTCGTGCCGCCTGACCCCGATGCGGCCGGGTCCGGCTCGAAGAACCAAGTAGGCGACCCCAAGACTCCCGTAGCCGGCCCGACGACCTCTGCGGCCGGCTCGGGGACTTCGGCAGCCGGCTCGGCGACTGCCGCACCCGGCTCGGGGACTGCGGTAGCCGGCCCGGGGACTGCACCAACACAACAGCCGGCGGCCGACTCCAGCACCTCACCACCCAGCCCGCCCACCCTGGTGGCAGTAACCACATTGGCAGTAGAAGAAGTCGCGGCTCCATCATGGGCTCAGTCCATCCTCAACTTCCTAGTAAACCAAGACCTGCCGGCTAACGAAACAGAAGCAAGACAAGTCCAACGTCGAGCCGGAGCATACACAATCGTCAACAGAGAGCTCATCAAGCGCAGTGTCACTGGAGTCCTCCAACGGTGCGTCGAGCAAGAGAAAGGCATTGCAATCCTCAGAGACATTCACCAAGGAGAATGCGGCCACCATGCGGCCTCAAGATCACTTGTCGCCAAAGCCTTCCGCCATGGTTTCTTCTGGCCGACTGCTTTGGATGATGCCAAAGAATTAGTTAAACATTGCAAGGGGTGCCAACTCTTCAGCTCCAAGCAACACATGCCAGCCTCGGCACTCAAGACCATTCCCCTCACTTGGCCCTTTGCCGTTTGGGGACTGGACACGGTGGGCCCGTTCAAGACGGCGCGCGGCAGCATGACGCATTTGCTCGTCGCCGTGGACAAATTCACCAAGTGGATTGAGGCAAAGCCGATCAAGAAGCTGAATGGGCCGACTGCTATGACATTCATCGCAGACATAACAGCACGGTACGGCGTGCCACACAGCATCATCACCGACAATGGCACGAATTTTGCCAAAGGAGCCTTGGCACGTTTCTACCCAGCCCAAGGTATCCGGCTGGACTTAGCATCCATCGCCCACCCGCAGTCAAACGGCCAGGTCGAGCGAGCCAACGGCCTCATCCTCTCCGGCATCAAGCCCCGACTGGTTGTACCTCTGGAGCGCTCAGCCGGCTGTTGGCTCGATGAGCTGTCGGCTGTCCTCTGGAGTCTGCGCACTACACCAAACAAGTCAACCGGCTTCACCCCTTTCTTCCTTGTGTATGGTGCCGAGGCGGTCATCCCAACTGACATCGAATTCGACTCGCCTCGAGTAACCATGTACACGAAAGCGGAGGCCAAGGAAGCACGAGAAGACGGCGTCGACCTGCTGGAAGAAAGCCGGCTGTTAGCCCTCAGCTGGTCTGCCATCTACCAGCAGGGTTTGCGCCGCTACCACAACCGGAAGGTCAGGCCAAGATCTTTCCAAGAGGGTGATCTTGTGCTCCGGCTGATCCAGCGAACAGCCGGCCAGCACAAGCTCTCAGCCCCTTGGGAATGCCCCTTCGTCATCAGCAGAGCTCTAGGCAACGACTCCTACTACCTGATCGATGCACAGAAGCCGAAGGCACGCAAGAGAGACGACTCCGGCAAGGAGTCGAAACGACCATGGAACGCGAACCTCCTTCGAAGGTTTTACAGTTGAAAGGCGGTATGTATCATGCTAACCTTTGTATTAAGTACAAGACAATAGGCCCCCCGAGGAGGGCTCGGGGACTGCCATCCCTTATTTATGAATGAAAAGTATCATGCTTATGACCTCGTCGTGTCATTTACTTATTCCGTCCGGCACCGAGTTCGACTAGTCGGCTCGGGGACTGGCCGACTGGAGTTATGTTAGAAGTCCTACCCGCAGTCAGATAAGTAGTGTGCCGGCTCCCAAGCTTCTCTTGCCAAAAGTCGCAGTTCGAAGAACCGGCTGTCCGGCTGGCAAGAGTTAAAGGCAGGAACGAGCGCCCACATGAAAAACGGCTAGGGACTAACGGACTAATATAACAAAAGCCGGTTTTTCTCACACCGCCGACTGGCTACCAGAGTAGCCGACCGGCCGGTTTCCATTCACTTCACTTCAATCCAAGAAAGCTCAAGTACTTGCCTCCCCAAAGAGGGAAGGCGGCAAAGGAAAAAGCCTAAGGATAAAAAAGCATACGCGAGTGGAAACCAAACATGCACATGATAATATTTACATAAAAAGACCTCCGAGAGGCCAGCATTCAACATAGTTTGGATACACCCCCAGTGGGTGGAACTGCGAAAACATAACAAAGATTGTTCAAAGACAACAAAGCAGGAAAGATAAAGACGGCAGGTCAAGCTGGAGGAGCGCCGACGAGCCAGACTGGTTGGCAGAGACGGTCGTGCCGGCTGAAGGAGCGGCCGGCTGACGAACTTCGGCTTGGTCGCCGCCTCCCGCAGAGGGCGCGCTTCCACGCGCCTCGTTGCTGGAGGCACGGTCGGCCTGAGGTCGGCCGGTTGTTCCACCAGCCGGCTCGACGTCTTCGCCGTCCTCTTCATCATCCTTGCCTTCATCGCTGGAGGCAATCTCCTCCGCCGAGTCCTCGCCCACCGCCGGGTTCAGCCCGAACCACTCCTCGGCTGAGCAACACCGTCATCATCGATTTCGGGTGCGAAGACGCTGATGTCGGTGCACTCGGCGATCATCGAAGCTCGCTGGGCGATAGCCGGCCTCACCTCTTCCAGCTCCGCGTCGGCCTCCATCCGCCAAGTGCGCAGCTGGTCTAGGATCAGCCCTGGGTACCAAGCCCGAATGAAGTCCAACGCCCGCCCGGTTCCGAGGCGGGCCGCCGACGCCTCCCAAGCCTCAAAGCGACCAACTGCGACCTCCAACCAGTCGGCAGTTCGGCTTGGGGTGCGGGGGATCGTCTCGCCGGGCCAGAGGGCGGCCAGCACTTGCGCCCCGGCATGTTGGAGCCGACGAAGCATCCGATGAGCCAGCTGCAACCGCGCCTGGACAGCCAAGAGCTGCTCCTCGAGCGTCCGGTTCGCATCCGGCGCGATGTTGGCCCCCGCCTGACGACGCGCCTCGCGATGGGCCTCAATGCTTTGGGCGGCGAAGGCGGAGTAGCCCGGGAAGTAATCTGCAAGAAATAACAAGCAGCACCTCAGGATAAGCCAAAACCCAGGTGGCAAGGGGCAGGAGAAGGGCTAAGAAGGCGACTTACCGTCGATCAAGTCCTCGATCCGGCCGAAGCCTTCGTCCAGGGCTCGCCGGGTCTCAGACCAGCTCGCCGCCTCGATCTCATACTCCGCCTTCAAGGCGGCTTCGCTTTCCTGCGCCGCCTGCAGGGCCGCTTTGTGGCTCTCCTCTTGGTCGGCCAGCTTCTTGGCTAGGCAATCCCGTTCCTGGACCAAGGCGGCACACTCGGCCTCCTTGGTATGAAGGGCGGCCTTCGCTTCGCCGAGCTCCTTCCTCAAGTCGGCGTTGGCCCCTGAAGACAAAGAAAAAGAAAAACCAATAAGGAAAGAGTCGTCAAGAAAGATCCGACCGACTGCGTAGCAGTCGGCCCGAATCTCGGGGACTATACCCAGTGGGTGCGCTGACGCGCCCCCACAGGTGACAGACAAGATCGAGTACTTACTTCGGCTGTCGGCCAGGTCGTCGGTCCCCCGTCTCAACTCCCGAGCCTGGGAGTTGAAGGCGGCAGCACGAAGGTTGTGGTATTCCTGAAAGTTCAGAAAAAAGCAAAGTAAGGTAGCCGTCGAGAAAGATCCGACCCGACTGCGCAGCAGTCGGCCCGAATCTCGGGGACTACACCTAGTGGGTGTGCTGACGCGCCCCCACGGAAGAAATTAAGAAAGCAAAGCAGCCAGGAACGAAGGATTCACCCGGATAGTGGCTCGCGTTGACAAGAACTCCTGGGTGAACTATTGCAGCAGGGCGGCCTGAGCTTGCAGCCGGCTCCGGACCCCTTGAGCCGCCACATCCAGTTCGCCAGTCCCCTCGCTGGGAGTCCACTCGGACGTGGCGGTGCTGGCCGCCTCCAGATCTTCCGCCGACTAGCCTACGCCCGCAACTCGGCACAACTCCGGCGGAGCGGCGCCTCCCCCTGCGCGCCGGCTCGCCGCCGGCTGCACCTCGAGGCCGGCTCTGTTCTCCGGCTCACCTCCGGCCGGCCCCTCTGGCGCCGCTGACGATTGGCCGCCTTGGCCCACTCAGGTTGGCGCTGCTGGCGGCGCTCTCCTCGCAAAGGCCACGGGGTCCTCCCCCCTCTCCATCAGCGGCGGGTCTGGGACGATCTCCTCCGCCAAGGGCAATGGGGTGTCGGGGGCTACGGCTCGGAGAGGAATGGCGAGCAGCGGAGGCTGGTTGTGCGAGCTTTCCGCCTCCGTCTCCGCGGTAG
Organism: Triticum urartu; assembly: GCF_056163025.1. Taxonomy (NCBI): domain Eukaryota; kingdom Viridiplantae; phylum Streptophyta; class Magnoliopsida; order Poales; family Poaceae; genus Triticum; species Triticum urartu. The sequence continues at coordinate 439,011,159 of NC_141879.1, read as the reverse complement.
CCGCCGCCGTCTGGGCCTTGGCTGCCGCGTCGGCCTGCTCCCTCGCCGCCTGGGCGGCCGCCTTCTCCGCCGCCTCGCGCTCCTCCCGCGCTTCGCGGGTGTTTCGCTCTGTGGCCTCCCTGAGATCGGCGCGGGGGTCCACGCGGCGGGAGCTCAAAGACCCTCCAGCCGGCCCCACGACGGAGCCGCCCGGACCCCGCTCAAGGGAAAGCGGCGCCCTGTCTAGCAAGCGAGAAAAAGTTAATAAGAATATTCGAAGAGAAATAGAATGATGACAAGCATGCGGCAAGGCAATCGAAGACTTATGCTGAGACCGCCGGAGGCTGCTTCACCGCCTTGCGGAAGCGGGCCGCTTTCGCAGCCGCCTCGTCTCGCTTGGTCGCCGCGGCGGAGGCTTTGGACTTCTTCGGCCGACTGCCAAAGAGGCCTGAAGCGGCCCGACGCTTCTGTGCACCGCCGCCGGCCGCCGGCGCGATAGACGAGCCCGCGCCCTGATGCTCGGCCGCCGGCTGGCGACGCGGGGCGACTTCGGCTTTGAAATCGTCCGGCCAGTCCTCGAAGCTCGCAGTGAACCTTGAGCCTCCGGGCTCGGCGCTGTCCCCCACCACGGCGTCTTCCATGGCGGCCGCCCCCAAGTCCGGGTCGTCAACGTCGTCCACCGTGCGGTCGGGGGCATACTGGCGTTCAATCCCTGCCGCCCCGGCCGGCGGCGCAAGAAGAGGGTTCTGCTCAAAAGAACCGACTGGTCAGAAGCCAGCCGTCATGAAGCCGGCTGACGACAAAAAGAAGATAGAGAGAGAATACGGCACCTTGCCGTATTGCCAGTCCCCGGCGAACTTGCAGTTGGCGATGTAGTTAACCATGAGCGCCACCTCCACGTGGGGCATTTCCCATGTGCTCAGCCGGCTTGGGTCGAAGCGGCCGCTCATCTGACACATCATATGGGGCCGGCTTTGTAGAGGAAGGATCCGGTGCTCCACGAAGGCAGCCACCAAGTCGGCCCCGCGCAGGCCTTCCGACTGAATCATCACCCGAAGCCGGGAGATGGCGGCGTTCCCGGCCGGAGACAGTGACCGGGACCGGAAGCTCCACGAGGGCTGCCTCCCAGCCGGCGGGCCGGCTATGTAAGCCGGCAGGTTGATGTAGTCTCCTTGCTCGGCGACGTTCTTCACATAGAAATATGATCTCTGCCAGACCTTCACCGACTGGATCGGGGGGATGGGCGGGAACGGGTTGTTCTCGCTCGCCCTCCTCATGGCGATGAAGGCCCCGCAGGGGGCGGGCATGCCGGCGACGACTGTGCCGAGATTGCTCTGGAAGAACTCTCCCTAGAGCTCTAGCGTGGGGAGCAGCCCCAAGAAGCCTTCGCAGAGGGAGACGAAGGCCGACAGCAGCATCACCGCATTGGGCGTGAGGTGATGCGGCTGGAGGTTGTAGAACTCCAGGAAAGAGCGCAGAAATCCGCTCGCCGGAAGGCCGAAGCCGCGCAGGCAGTGCGAGCGGAAGACGACCCGCTCGCCCTCCTCCGGTGCCGGCGAGATCTCCTTCTCCGGCGCCAGGCGGACCTGTACGAGGTCGGCGCCGGGCAGGCGCCGAGTCCGGCGAAGGAACTCCACATGGTCTTCATGGACGTTGGAGCCGTCCCATGATCTTGACAACGCCATGGGAGCGAGGCGGTGTAGAGACGCGACGGCGCTGAGACGGGGAGCTGCGACGGCAGCGAGAGGAAGAAACGAGGGTTAGGAGGGGAGGAGCGGGAGAGAGCGTGCGAACCTCTATCGCTCTCCCTCCTCCCCCTACTTATAGGCTCACGTGGCGGAGCCGAGGAGGCACGGCGTTGGGAAGCGTGGGGATCGACAGTGCCCACTCCCCATGTCCCACGATTATTGAGCCTTAACGGTGAAACCAAACTACCTCGAGAAGGCGAGCGGCCCCTGTGGGCCACGGAAGATCCGCGCCCGGACCAAGGCTCGCGAGTGGCGGGCCCGGGCCTGCGGCGGCGTCCCGTCGCGCGCGTGCGCTCGCAGGATCTCGCCGCCACGTGGCCGCGGGAGGGCCCGCAGTCAGCATGCAGGTCCCCCCCTCCTCCCGCCTACAAGACGCGGGGCTCTCTTAAGTCGGCATACGCCCGCTAAGCCGGCTCTTCAGGATGGGAAGCTGACCAAGCTTCTTGTCCCCCTGCTCGCCTCGGAGCTCGATCAGCTTCGGGGACTACTGTCAGAGTAAATAGCCATGGGTAGCCTAGCCGGCTTCCCCTGGCCCTTCTGAAAAAAGTTGCGAGCCTGCCCGGCTCTCAAGAATCCAAGGCATGGGGCTGCCTTCCCCTTGTTGGCTGCCACCCAGGCTGGCTTTCGGAAGGCGGTCCGACTTTAGCCCTCATGAGAAGGCCGACTCCAAGAAGCCGGCCATGAGAAGGCCGACTCCAAGAAGCCGGCTCCCCATAAAGCGGTCCAGACCGTACCCACAAAAGTTTGCACCCACCTAACGGTGGTGCGACGGGGCATGGCTACAGTAAAGCCTGCCACCCCCGAATCCCGGAGCACGCCTGGCACAGTGCGCCGTACGGGGTAGGCATGACCCGTCCGGTGCGGCACTGTTGCCATGTTGACCCTGGCATCACCCACGACGGGCCGCCAGCGTGGCCCATAGACGGTGGGCCCCTTTGAGCAGAGAGACGCCCGAAGGCGGCCACGCCTCCAACCAGTCGGCCCAAGACAGAGCCGGCTCCCCACAGCCGGCTTGCCGCCTCCGTCGAAGAAGACGCCCCATTAAGGAGACAAGACGCGGTGAGGCTACAGCGATCGCCAGACAGGCGGCGGTACTGTAGCCGCGCTTACCACGATGAAGCTCACGTCAACAAGATGGAGCCACAGTAACCAGCCGCCGACCAGGCCCTGGACAGTGGGGCCTGCCTGTCGACCAAGGGGCCGGCAGCCAGCGGGACCCACCAGTCGGCGGGCCCCAGCAGCCGGCGCAGAAGCCGGCGAGCATAGTCACAGACGGCTAGGCCCCGCGCCCAGTCGGATTACCATTGTATCCCGGGGGGTAGGCCTATATAAACCCCCCGGAGCACCCATGCAAAGCATTCGACCCCTTGCTAGTCCTAGACACCACACAAGGAGAAGAAGCAGGCTAGCCATGCCCTTCTTCCTCCTCCCACCCAACAGCTCTAGGAGCGTTGTGTAGCTACTTGATTCATCTAGTGAATATGCGGGGACCCCGCAGAGCAGCAGTAGGGGTGTTATCTCCACGGAGAGCCCTGAAGCTGGGTAAGATCCGCCGGCGTGCATGTCTTCGCCTTATCCCGTTTCCAGGCACCGGCGATGTCTTACTGGCTCCCACAATGATAAGCCACCCGTTGGCATATGTCGCACCTACCACCCGACAATGATAGTTGATTCTTCTTCCCATAAGTTGTTTGCTCACAAAATCCCTATGCATAGGAAGTGTGTTAGGCTTAAATGTTCTAGCCATATGCTTCATGATGCTCCCGTTATGTTTCAATTCTTATATTTTATGTGAGCATCATTGAAATCATCATGCCTAGCTAGGGGTGTTAAACAATAGTGCTTGCTGGGAGGCAACCCAATTTTTATTTTGTCTTTTTTGTTTTTGCTCCCATTTTTCAATAAATACCCATTATTAGCTATGTAGTAATTGTGTTTTGGTGTTTTAACTATTGTTTGAGCCAAGTAAGACCTTTGGGATGGTCTATGGTGATAGTTGATTTGATCTTGCTGAAAAATAGAAACTTTTGCGCTCATTGCCAGAAATTTAGAAAATCACAGAAATGTTCTTTTGCTCTGAATTCTTTTACACAAGATTGATATAGAAATTTCCTAGATTTTCATATTTTTCATAATTTTTGGAGTTATAGAAGTATAAGAAATTTCCAGATTACTAGAGACTATTCTGTTTTTGACAGATTCTGTTTTTGATGCATAGTTTGCTTGTTTTCTAGTTCTATGGCTTATATTGCTCAATAATAATTGTGTAAATGATAGGGTATAGTAGGAATAATGTGATAAAATTTTGAATCTTGTCTTGATAGTACCCAAGTGAATGATTTGTTTTACTACACTAACCCATCTCACGAAGTTCTATTAAGTTTTGTGTGATTGAAGTTTTCAAGTTTTGGGGAGATATTGATGTGAGAAGAATTAAGAGTGACAAGGCCCTAAGCTTGGGGATGACCAAGGCACCCCAAGGTAATATTCAAGGAAGATCCAAGCAACTAAGCTTGGGGATGCCGTGGAAGGCATCCCCTCTTTCGTCTTCAACATTATCGGTAACCTCACTTGGAGCTATATTTTTATTCGTCACATGATATGACTTTTGCTTGGAGCATCATTTTATTTGTTGATATTTTCTTGCTGCTATTTAGAGTAATGTTTTGCATCTTTTAGTTCAATAAAAATGTCAAGTATAGCCTTTACCATGCTTATTTTGCAAGTCTATATGTTGCTGTTTTGAAAATAGAAAGTTTTCTATCATTGCCTGAATTCTTCTGGAAAGTCGGAACGTGATAAAATCTTGAAATTTTTACACAATAGCAACATTTTTCTATAGTGTGGTAATTTTTCAGAATTTTTTGAGTTAGAGAACTATGAATCTTCTTGCATTCTTTACGGACTATTCTGTTTAGACAAATCACTACTTTAGGTTGCTGCTAACGCGACACTACAATCAGAGACCTTTCGACGAAACTGTGTGCGATGCCATAATCGCAAATGGTGGTGTAAAAAAACCACCAAAAAAGGTGCAAAACGTTTGTGATGGAGGATGCATCAAACACGGTTAAGATTTTAGTTGCGTGGGCGATGGAGGGCATATAGTTTAGCTCAATTAAGTGTTTGCGATGAGGAGGAACAAAAGAAACATGCAGCCAGATGAAGGTGTGTGCGATGTACAGCATACGGTTCACTCGGATGAACTATTTTTGATTAGGAAATACAAAAGAAACGGTCTGCCAGATCAAACGTGTGTGCGATATACGGCATGCGGTTCACTCGGATGAATTGCTTGCGTTGAGACATGAGAGTAGAAACGGTTCAAATGAACAAGATGTGTGTGATACGAGGCAAACATGTGTGTAATCGGAAACGTGTGCGAAGACCGATAACAACACAGACGATTACTACTAACAAGTCGTGTGTGTTGTGAGCAAACAATTGCTGGTATACAATTGTGAGTTATTGATGAAAACATCACCGACGGGTTACATTGTTTAGTCCGTGTGCGATGTGATTTTCTTTGTCCGCACAATATCTACACTCTGTCTACAGAGCATCAACATTTATATTTAAAAAGACAGCATTGCGTAACCAAATTAAGCATACAATTACACAAGTGACTAGACACATAACATTTCCACACACCAAAGCAAGCAATTACATGCATACTAAAGTAGGAAAAACGAGGATCTAATCATCTACTTATTGTTGCGATGATGCTTGCCATTGCTCTGCTTCTGGCTAGATCCCTGGACGTTTTGGGGAAGGAGGCACTTCCTCATATCAATGATCTGCCTGTACATGTCGTAGCTCGTGTACGCCTCCTTGGCCAAGTACACGATGTGAGCTTTTCGAGTTTCTCCATCCAGGCCGAGTGCCAGGCACGCTTGTCCTTGTTGCACGAATCCTTCATGTCTTTGTAGTAGGGGTCAATGATGGCCTCGGCAAGGTGAACCAGTGAGTCCTTCTCATGCTCCTTGCTGCCCCAGATCTTGTATTGGCCTTGGATGTCGACAAGATTCTGGCAGGCGATGCCCGAATTCTCAAGCGCCTTTACATCGTTGGTGATGTCCACCGTAGCGAACATGTAGTGGGGGCTGTTGACAAACCTGGCAAAACGCTCGCAAGGCCTTGTGGCCAGGCAGTAGTGGTAGACGAGGACGTGGTGGCGCACACACATCTGGGCGACGGTGACCTTGGGACGAGACCCGGCACGAGCGCGGGTGTACTCGAGGTCGAACCCGACCACCTTGTACTTCCCCGCGGCAAGCAACAGCTCCATGATGTGGATGGAGTCCTCCACCCAGACCGGGTCTTTGGTGTACACCACCGAGAGGTCCATGAACCTTCTGTGGGTGTCCACCACGGCACGCATGGTGAACTGCTGCTCGTCGTCGGCAGCCGTTTAGGGCGCCATTGGAGCCGCGCAGGATACCCTCTAAGAATTTCTCGTGGTGGGTGTGCTTCTTGCAATGGTGTGGCGTGATCGAAAGGTTGAAGAGACACAAGGGTTAAATGGCCGCTGTAATAAATGGGGGCCGACCAGCCCGTAATCGTCATGTCTTATCACGGCGTTCATAGCGGACGATTCCAGTGCACGCTTGACAACACCGCCCCACACACGTGGGCTTGAAGAGGAGCCAAATGTATCATCGGTGAGCCTGTTCCCATGATACCGTGCTCAAGCTTCCCACCCGGCTTGTTTGGCCACGCGTCGGTGATACGTCTCCAACATATCTATAATTTTTGATTGCTCCATGCTATATTATCTACTGTTTTGGACTATATTGGGCTTTATTTTCCACTTTTATATTATTTTTGGGACTAACCTATTAACCGGAGGCCCAACCCAGAATTGCTGTTTTTTGCCTATTTCAGTGTTTCGAAGAAACAGAATATCAAACGGAGTCCAAACAGAAAAATCCTTTTTGGAACGTGATTTTCTTCTCGGATAAGACCCAGGAGACTTGGACCCTACTCCAAGAAGTACCATAGGCAGTCACGAGGGTAGGGGGCGCCCCCCCCTATAGGGCGCGCCCCCTGCCTCATGGGCCCCTCGGTGCTCCACCGACGTACTCCTTCATCCTATATATACCCACGTACTCCCAAACGATCAGAACAGGAGCCAAAAACCTAATTCCACCGCCGCAACTTTCTGTATCCACAAGATCCCATCTTGGCGCCTATTCCGGAGCTCTGCCGAAGAGGGCCGTCATCACGGAGGGCTTCTACATCATCATAGCCCCTCCACTGAAGTGTGAGTAGTTTACCTCAGACCTTCGGGTCCATAGTTATTAGCTAGATGGCTTCTTCTCTCTTTTTGGATCTCAATACAATGTTCTCCCCCTCTCTTGTGGAGATCTATTCGATGTAATCTTCTTCTTTTGCGGTGTGTTTGTTGAGACCGATGAATTGTGGGTTTATGATCAAGTCTATCTATGAACAATATTTGAATCTTCTCTGAATTCTTTTATGTATGATTGGTTATCTTTGCAAGTCTCTTCGAATTATCCGTTTGGTTTGGCCAACTAGATTGGTAGTTCTTGCCATGGGAGAAGTGATTAGCTTTGGGTTCGATCTTGCGGTGTTCTTTCCCAGTGACAGAAGGGGCAGCAAGGCACGTATTGTATCATTGCCATCGATGATAACAAGATGGGGTTTATTTCATATTGCATGAATTTATCTCTCTACATCATGTCATCTTGCTTAAAGTGTTACTCTATTTTTAACTTAATACTCTAGATGCATGCTGGATAGCGGTCGATGAGTGGAGTAATATTAGTAGATGCAAAATCGTTTCGATCTACTTGTCACGGACGTGATGCCATATACATGATCATGCTTAGATATTCTCATAACCATGCTCAATTCTGTCAATTGCTCAACAGTAATTTGTTCACCCACCGTAGAAAACTTATGCTCTTGAGAGAAGCCACTAGTGAAACCTATGGCCCCCGGGTCTATTCTCATCATATCAATCTCCATCACTTTAATCTTGCTTTGTTTTTACTTTGCCTTTTACTTTTCACTTTGCATCTTTATATCAAAAATACCAAAAATATTATCTATCGGATCTCACTTCCGTAAGTGATCGTGAAGGGATTGACAACCCCTAATCGCGTTGGTTGCGTTGAGCTGTTTGTGTTGTGTAGGTACAAGGGACTTGCGCGTGGACTCCTACTGGATTGATAACTTGGTTCTCAAAAACTGAGGGAAATACTTATGCTACTCCGTTGCATCATCCTTTCCTCTTCGGGGAAAACCAACGCAAGCTCAAGAGGTAGCAAGAAGAATTTATGGCGCCGTTGCCAGGGAGTCTACGCAAAAAGTCAACATACCAAGTACCCATCACAATCCCTATCTCCCACATTACATTAGTTGCCATTTGCCTCTCGTTTTCCTCTCCCCCACTTCACCCTTGCCATTTTATTCGCCCTCTCTTTCTCCTTCCCCTTCTCCTTCTCCGTTTGCCTTTTTCTCGCTTGCCTTTTGTTTGCTCGTGTGTTGGATTGCTTTTTTGTCGTGATGGCTCTACCAAATTTTGGTGATCTTCACTTTAAAAGGTTAGAGGAGATCGAAAACAACATTAGGAAGTTTATGGTTTTGCAATTTGAGCATAATAATTTCTTTAGAAACGAGCTTAAGGAACAAAAAGGTTTTATGAGTTATATGAATAAAGAGCTTGATGATATGTCTAAAGAATTTGATGGTATCAGATCCCAAATTGCTCGTCTTGAAAACATGACTGCTGAAATTTCGGACATGCAAGCTACCTTAGTCAATAAGATGGCCGCAAAACCGAATACCTATGAAAATCAAGATGAAGATCTAAAAGTTATTGATGTGTCCTCTATCAAATCTTTGTTTTGCAATATGGATCTTGATGAAACTGAATATGATCTTCATTTATCTAGAAGGTGTTCCAAAAATTCGGAGTATTTAGATCTTTATGATGAAATTGATGAAAGTGGGATTGAAAGAAATAAAAATTTAGATGTTGCTAAACCCACTACATTGGATTTCAAGGAATTTAATTATGAAAGTTGCTCTTTGATTGATTGTATTTCCTTGTTGCAATCCGTGCTAAATTCTCCGCATGCTTATAGTCAAAAGAAAGCCTTCACCGAACATATTTTTGATGCCTTGATGCAATCTTATGAAGAAAAACTTGAGTTGAAAGTCTCTATCCCTAGAAAACTCTATGATGAGTGGGAACCAACTATCAAAATTAAAATTAAAGATCATGAGTTTTATGCTTTGTGTGATTTGGGTGCTAGTGTCTCCACTATCCCCAAAACTTTGTGTGATTTGCTAGATTTCCGCGATCTTGATGATTGCTCTTTAAACTTACATCTCGCGGATTCTACTATTAAGAAACCTATGGGAAGGATTAACGATGTTCTTATTGTTGCAAATAGGAATTATGTGCCCGTAGATTTCATTGTTCTTGATATAGATTGCAATCCTTCTTGCCCTATTATTCTTGGTAGACCTTTCCTTAGAACGGTTGGTGCGATTATTGATATGAAGGAAGGGAATATTAGATTCCAATTTCCATTAAAAAAGGGCATGGAACACTTTCCAAGAAAGAAAATAAAATTGCCATATGAAACCATCATGAGATCCACTTATGGATTGCCTTCCAAAGATGGCAATACCTAGATCTATCCTCGCTTTTATGCCTAGCTAGGGGCGTTAAACGATAGCGCTTATTGGGAGGCAACCCAATTTTATTTTTTTGTGTTTGTGTTTTTCTTCTATTAGGGAATAAATAACCCATCTACCCTCTGTTTGGATGTGGTTTTGTGTTTTAATTAGTGTTTGTGCCAAGCTAGACCTATTGGATCTTCTTGGATGATAGTTATTTGATCTTGCTGTAATTTCCAGAAACCTTGCATTCAGTGCCCGAATTACTAAAAATCATCAGAACGTGATAAAATACTGATTCCAATTTCTTCTGATCAATAAACAAATTATCTAGGTCGTCTAATTTTGGTAGGTTTTTTGGAGTTCCAGAAGTTTGCGTTAGTTACAGATTACTACAGACTGTTCTGTTTTTGACAGATTCTGTTTTTCGTGTGTTGTTTCCTTATTTTGATGAATCTATGGTTAGTAAAATAGTTTATAATCCATAGATAAGTTGGAATACAGTAGGTTTAACACCAAAATAAATAAAGAATGAGTTCATTACAGTACCTTGAAGTGGTTTTATGTTTTCTTTCTCTAACGGAGCTCACGAGATTTCTATTGAGTTTTGTGTTGTGAAGTTTTCAAGTTTTGGGTGAGTTCTTTTGATGGATTATGGAACAAGGAGTGGCAAGAGCCTAAGCTTGGGGATGCCCATGGCACCCCCAAGATAATCCAAGGACACCAAAAAGTCAAAGCTTGGGGATGCCCGGAAGGCATCCCCTCTTTCGTCCACTTCCATCGGTAATTTACTTGGAGCTATATTTTTATTCACCAACATGATATGTGTTTTGCTTGGAGCGTCTTGTATTATTTGTGTCTTTGTTTGTTAGTGTGCCACAATCATCCTTGCTGTACACCTTTTGAGAGAGTCATCTATGAATTAAAATTTGATAGAATACTCTATGTGCTTCACTTATATCTTTTGAGCTATGTAGTTTTGCTCTATGTGCTTCACTTATATCTTTTGAGCGTTGAAATTTTGCTCTATGTGCTTCACTTAGATCTTTTAGAGCACGGTAGTGGTTTGTTTTAAAGAAACTATGATCTCTCATGCTTCACTTAAATTATTTTGAGAGTCGTAATAGCATGGTAATTTTCTTAATAATAACATGCTTGGTATTCAAGATTTGTGAAACATTCTTTTGAGTGCGTTGAATACTAAGAAAAGTTGGATGATTGATAATTGTTTTGAGATATGGAGGTAGTAATATCAAAGTCATGCTAGTAGAGCAATTGTGAATTTGAGAAGTTCTTGAGTTAAAGTTTGCAAGTCCCGTAGCATGCACGTATGGTTAACATTATGCAACAAATTTGAAACATGAGGTGTTATTTGATTGTCCTCCTTATGAGTGGCGGTCGGGGACGAGCGATGGTCTTTTCCTACCAATCTACCCCCTAGGAGCATGCGCCTAATACTTTGGTTTTTGATGGCTTGTAGATTTTTGCAATAAGTATATGAGTTCTTTATGACTAATGTTGAGTCCAAGGATTATACGCACTCTCACCCTTCCATCATTGCTAGCCTCTACGGCACCGTGCATTGCCCTTTCTCACATTGAGAGTTGGTGCAAACTTCGCCCGGTGCATCCAAACCCCGTGATATGATACACTCTTTCACACATAAACCTCCTTATATCTTCCTCAAAACAGCCACCATACCTACCTATTATGGCATTTCCATAGCCATTCCGAGATATATTGCCATGCAACTTTCCACCATCCAGTTTATCATGACACATTCATCATTGTCATATTGCTTAGCATGATCATGTAGTTGACATAGTATTTGTGGCAAAGCCACCGTTCATAATTTTTCATACTTGTCACTCTTGATTCATTGCATATCCCGGTACACCATCGGAGGCATTCATATAGAGTCATACTTTGTTCTAGTATCGAGTTGTAATCATTGAGTTGTAAATAAATAGAAGTGTGATGATCATCATTCAATAGAGCATTGTCCCAAAAAAAGGGACAAAGAAAAAAAAAGAAGGCCAAAAAAACAAAAAGGGGCAATGTTACTATCCTTTTTCCACACTTGTGCTTCAAAGTAGCACCATGATATAGCGAGTCTCATATATTGTGCTTCAAAGTAGCACCATGTTCTTCATATAGAGAGTCTCTTGAGTTATCACTTTCATATACTAGTGGGAATTGTTCATTATAGAACTTGGCTTGTATATTCCAACAATGGGCCTCCTCAAGTGCCCTAGGTCTTCATGAGCAAGCAAGTTGGATGCACACCCACTTAGTTTCTTTTGTTGAGCTTTCATACATTTATAGCTCTAGTGCATCCGTTGCATGGCAATCCCTACTCCTCGCATTAACATCAATCGATGGGCATCTCCCTAGCCCATTGATTAGCCTCATTGATGTGAGACTTTCTCCATTTTTGTCTTCTCCACACAACCCCCATCATTATATTCTATTCCACCCATAGTGCTATATCCATGGCTCACGCTCATGTATTGCGTGAAAGTTTATGAGTTTGAAATTATTAAGGTATGAATCAATTGCTTGGCTTGTCATCGGGGTTGTGCATGATGAGAGCATTCTTGTGTGACGAAAATGGAGCATGACTAAACTATATGATTTTGTAGGGATGAACTTTCTTTGGCCATGTTACTTTGAGAAAAACATAATTGCTTTGTTAGTTTGCTTGAAGTGTTATTATTCTTTATGTCAATATGAACTTTTGTCTTGAATCTTTCTAATCTGAATATTCATACCACAATTAAGAAATTTTGCATTGAAATTATGCCAAGGAGCACTCCGCATCAAAAATTCTCTTTTTATCATTTACCTACTCGAGGACAAGCAGATATTAAGCTTGGGGATGCCTGATACGTCTCCAACGTATCTATAATTTTTGATTGCTCCATGCTATATTATCTACTGTTTTGGACTATATTGGGCTTTATTTTACACTTTTATATTATTTTTGGGACTAACCTATTAACCGGAGGCCCAGCCCAGAATTGCTGTTTTTTGCCTATTTCAGTGTTACGAAGAAACAGAATATCAAACGGAGTCCAAACAGAAAAATCCTTTTTGGAACGTGATTTTCTTCTCGGATAAGACCCAGGAGACTTGGACCCTACTCCAAGAAGTACCGGAGGCGGTCACGAGGGTAGGGGGCGCCCCCCCTACAAGGCACGCCCCCCTGCCTCGTGGGCCCCTCGATGCTCCACCGACGTACTCCTTCCTCCTATATATACCCACGTACCCCCAAACGATCAGAACAGGAGCCAAAAACCTAATTCCACCGCCACAACTTTCTGTATCCATGAGATCCCATCTTGGGGCCTGTTCCGGAGCTCCGCCAGAGAGGGCCGTCATCACGGAGGGCTTCTACATCATCATAGCCCCTTCGATGAAGTGTGAGTAGTTTACCTCAGACCTTTGGGTCCATAGTTATTAGCTAGATGGCTTCTTCTCTCTTTTTGGATCTCAATACAATGTTCTCCCCCTCTCTTGTGGAGATCTATTCGATGTAATCTTCTTCTTTTGCGGTGTGTTTGTTGAGACCGATGAATTGTGGGTTTATGATCAAGTCTATCTATGAACAATATTTGAATCTTCTCTGAATTCTTTTATGTATGATTGGTTATCTTTGCAAGTCTCTTCGAATTATCCGTTTGGTTTGGCCAACTAGATTGGTAGTTCTTGCCATGGGAGAAGTGCTTAGCTTTGGGTTCGATCTTGCGGTGTTCTTTCCCAGTGATAGAAGGGGCAGCAAGACACTTATTGTATCGTTGCCATCGAGGATAACAAGATGGGGTTTATTTCATATTGCATGAATTTATATCTCTACATCATGTCATCTTGCTTAAAGAGTTACTCTGTTTTTAACTTAATACTCTAGATGCATGCTGGATAGCGGTCGATGAGTGGAGTAATAGTAGTAGATGCAGAGTCGTTTCGATCTACTTGTCACGGGCATGATGCCTATATACATGATCATGCCTAGATATTCTCATAACTATGCTCAATTATGTCAATTGCTCAACAGTAATTTTTTTCACCCACCATAGAAAACTTATGCTCTTGAGAGAAGCCACTAGTGAAACCTATGGCCCCCGGGTCTATTCTCATCATATCAATCTCCATCACTTTAATCTTGCTTTGTTTTTTACTTTGCCTTTTACTTTTCACTTTGCATCTTTATATCAAAAATACCAAAAATATTATCTATCGGATCTCACTTCCGTAAGTGACCGTGAAGGGATTGACAACCCCTAATCGCGTTGGTTGCGTTGAGCTCTTTGTGTTGTGTAGGTACGAGGGACTTGCTCGTGGCCTCCTACTGGATTGATACCTTGGTTCTCAAAAACTGAGGGAAATACTTACGCTACTCTGCTGCATCATCCTTTCCTCTTCGGCGAAAACCAACGCAAGCTCAAGAGGTAGCAGTCGGCTAGAAGAGGGACAAATCATGGGCGTTTATTGGCAAAAAGCTTTGTAAAAACGAAGTGTGTGGAATGACTTCGATCATAAGTTTACCCATGGGTGATGAGGTCAAAGTTACACAGAAGGGTGATGATGGACACTCGAGTGCGGTAAGTAATTCTGCGCTCTACGGTGCACACGGTGGAAGAAACCAACCGTGTGCAATAATGTCGAAGATCGCAGTCGAGTTAGCTATACAGATCGTGGGCTGTGAGATCAACAAGACAAACTGATTTGAGAATGGTTAATAAAATCTAAGACCATTGCATATTAAGGTCAAAATAGTGTTAGCAATATACAAGTCTCATACGATGCCATTTCAATGATTGTACCACAAAACCTCAAAATGTTACAAGGTTCAAATTCCAGAGTTATATGGCTCAAATTCGAAGATTACAAGGTTCAAACTGATATTAGAAATGAAATTCAGCTCATTAGCTGCAAACGCTCACGCTGATCCGCTGAACATGGATATCAGAGAGGTTCAAACTAATATCACTGCTTCTAAGTCTGGTTTCGAAACCTCACAATTTTTGCAAAGGGGTCAGCCACTAAGAAGTCATGTATGGGGTTGACACAATGACTTCCGATTACTCTGTCATCTGAAGTTCCAAAATGAAATTCAGCATTTTTTGAGCCTACTCCATTCTGCCGCAGGCGCCGGCGCTGATCAACAAACCAATCATTTTTGTGAAATAAATGTAGGGCAAATGTGGGAGTCCTGGATTAGGGGGTGTTCGGGTAGCCGGACTATACCTTCAGCCGGACTCCAGGACTATGAAGATACAAGATTGAAGACTCCGTCCCCGTGTCCGGATGGGACTTTCCTTGGCGTGGAAGGCAAGCTTGGCGATGTGGATATTCAAGATCTCCTACCATTGTAACCGACTTTGTGTAACCCTAACCCTCTCCGGTGTCTATATAAACCGGAGGGTTTTAGTCTGTAGAACAACTTCATCATACAACAATCATACCATAGGCTAGCTTTTAGGGTTTAGCCTCCTTGATCTCGTGGTAGATCTACTCTTATACTACCCATATCATCAATATTAATCAAGCAGGACGTAGGGTTTTACCTCCATCAAGAGGGCCCGAACCTGGGTAAAACATTGTGTCCCTTGTCTCATGTTACCATCTGGCCTAGACGCACAGTTCGGGACCCCCTACCCGAGATCCGCCGGTTTTGACACCGACATTGGTGCTTTCATTGAGAGTTCCTCTGTGTCGTCGCTTTTAGGCCCAATGGCTCCTTCGATCATCAACAACGATGCAGTCCAGGGTGAGACTTTTCTCGCCGGACAGATCTTCATCTTCGGTGGCTTCGCACTGCGGGCCAACTCGCTTGGCCACCTTGAGCAGATCGAAAGCTATGACCCCGGCCATCAGGTCATTTAGAAGCCTAAACTACACGGCTGACATCCACGGGGACTTGATCTTCGATGGATTCGAGCCACAGCCAAGCGCGCCGCACTGTCTCGATGGGCATGGTCTAGCTCTGCCACCGAGCAGCGCTTGGGAGGCCGCACATGCACACGTTCCGACCATTGATTTGGAGCCTACTGCACCGATCGAGGATTAGCGGTTAGACGCTGCCTTAGGGGCTGCGATCTCAGAGGCGATCGAGCCAAACTCCAGCCCCGCACTCCGCATGGCCCGTGACTCCGAAGAGCCGGATTCCTCTCCGAACTCCGTGCCCCCCGCACCCCCGCCGATCGAATCCGATTGGGCGCCGATAATGGAGTTCACCGCCGCAGACATCTTTCAACACTCGCCCTTCGGCGACATCCTGCATTCTCTAAAATCTCTCTCTTTATCAAGAGAGCCCTGGCCGGACTATGGTCAGCAAGGTTGGGATACGGACGATGAAGAAATTCAAAACCCACCCACCACCCACTTTGTAGCCACTGTCGATGACTTAATTGACATGCTCGACTTCGACTCCAAAGACATCGACGGTATGGACGACGATGCAGGAGACAACCAAGAACCAACGCCTATCGGGCATTGGACAACCACCTCATCTCACGATGTGTACATGGTGGATACCCCTAAAGGAAGCAACAACGAGGAAAACAGGGAGGGGGTCGATCTCTCGAAAAACAATCAAAGCATCGGCGTAAACGCCGACCTAAGCCCCGCCTCGATAATGACCCAGCCATCGAGCAGGATGAGCCGGTAGATGACGAGCATGCCTTAGAGCAACCGTCCCAACAAGACAACCCGGATAGAGAAACCGAACATTCCTCCCCCGGCGAAAATGGCATTCCGGACGACCCTACGCCGGACAAGCCCAGGAAGCAGAAGAACCTCCACAAACGGCTCGTTGCAACCGCACGCAGCCTGAAAAAGCAGAAGCGGAAGCTAAAGACTGCGGAAGATGCACTCAGGATCAGATGGAGTAAAGTAATCAATACCGCAGACAAATACGGCGGCAGTTGCTGCACTAAAAGCTATCCAAGGAGAAAACTACTGCCTGAATTCGACGAGGAGGCCTTAGAGCCCTCGCATTCAAAAAGTAAGAAAGCCACACGGTCGGATAGACGACCCCAGGGCCAGCTTAAAGCGGCAAGCAGCGCTGCACTTAAGCCGGTATGCGACCCACTTAAGGATTCGCATCATGGCCCAGCCAGGTCCATTTACGGCCCAAGAAAGCTAGCTCTCGTAAGCAATGCAATAAAGCCATTATCAGAATACAGCACACCCAAATACAGGGGTGCCGCACACCCCCTATGTTTCACCGATGAGGTCCTAGATTATGAATTTCCAGTGGGATTCAAACCCGTAAACATAGCGGCATATGATGGAACAACAGACCCTAGAGTCTGGATCGAGGATTATATCCTCCACATACATATGGCTCAAGGAGATGGCCTCCACGCCATAAAATACTTACCCCTCAAGCTTAAAGGGCCAGCCTGGCATTGGCTTAAAAGCCTTCCTGAAAACACAATCGTAAGTTGGGAAGAGCTCGAGGACGCTTTCCGAGCAAATTTTCAAGGGACCTATGTCCGCCCTCTGGATGCAGACGATCTTAGTCACATAACTCAACAGCACCGGAGAGTCAGCTCGGCAATTCTGGAATAGATTTCTTACTAAAAAGAATCAGATAGTCGACTGTCTAGATGCTGAAGCCTTAGCAGCTTTCAGGCATAATGTCCAAGATGAATGGCTCGCCAGACACCTCGGCCAAGAAAAGCCAAGAACAATGGCCGCACTAACAAGCATCATGACCCGCTTTTGCGCAGGAGAGGATAGCTGGTTGGCAAGATGCAGCACCAGCGACCCAAGTACATTCGAAACTAGGGATGGAAACGGAAAACCGCGACGCAATTAGGACCGTCGCCGGACTAAGGAAAAAAGTCTGAAGAGCACGGCAGTTAACGCCGGATTCAAAAGCTCACGACAGAATCAGAAAAAGCCGCCCCTCCAAGATAACAGGGACGACCTATCCAACATAAATAAAATCATGGATAGGATATGTCAAATACACAGTACTCCCGGAAAGCCTGGTAACCATACCCACAGAGACTCAACGCCGAACACAAGGGGCTCGATACACCAAGCGAAGACGAGGACGAACCCCAAAAGCAAAGTACCGAGAAACAAAAGAATTTCCCACAAGAAGTAAAAACAGTAAACTTACTCCACATAACAAAATGTGCGGCGCCCATAAAGGTACGCGCCCCACGGTCTATCCCAAAGGAATCCCTCCACTGGTTGTCAAAACCAATCATCTTCGATCATCTGGATTATTCTAGAAGTACCAAGAACCCAGGCTGGACTGCCCTGGTACTCGATCCAATAATTGACGGACTCCAGTTTTCAAATGTCCTTATGGACGATGGCAGCGGACTCAACCTGATATATCAGGACTCAATCCGCCACATGGGGATCGACCCAAAAAGAATTTGCCACAGCAAAACCTCCTTTCAAGGAGTAACGCCAGGTCCGGACACCCATTGCATGGGTTTTCTCTGGCTCGAGGTTATTTTCGGCTCTGCCGATAACTTCCGTCACGAAAAGCTGACTTTCCACATCGTCCCATTCTCAAGTCGCTATCAAGCACTGCTGGGACGCGAAGCTTTCACCCGCTTTAACGCAATACCGCATAATGCATCTCTTACGCTTAAGATGCCCGGTCCACGCGGCATCATCTCCTTAACGGGGAAGCAGTAAGGGCGGCTCCCCCAAGCGGAGGATTGTGCGGCCGCTTTAACAGCCCCACAATACAATGGCTTCACCAGCCAGAACATCGGAAAAGGTCATTAAAGACCACGGACACGGATAGACGAGTCCGGCACAAAAGTATCGTTGATAAAGGCTTAGTGGCCATATACCCCCGCACTAGGGGCTTCACACGTATAAAATAAGAGACAATAAAGCTCAATTTTCCATATTTTACTTTACACTTTGTTTATTTCATATAACTTTTGTTCGGCACGCCCCTTTTTCAACTTAGTTGCTCTCTTTTTTACAGATGAACGTCGTGCTGCGCCCATCCAGGATACGTCACAATGGAGACACAGGCGCAGATGTGCAGTGGGGACCCGTTCCAAGGATTCTTTTCAGATTAAGACCCTGCGTAAACCTTTTTTACTGTGTCTTGTTGATACACATCCCCTGGTTCTATGACCAAGGAGGAGGCTGGCGTCTTGGCATGTGGCCACGTTAGAATTCTTGCGCGTACCTGGATACTAGGGGCTTATACCTTAGAGCGTCACTTAGCCCGCTCTCATAAAGACCGAATACCTTAGGGAGTGTTCGGCGTCGCGAGTTCGGCCTTATATGCATCAGCTCCGAGTCATGATTTTGGTCAAATGTTGGGTTGCCCCGCTCCTGTGTTCGGCCGCCTTACGTTCCGCTCTATCGGCTAAGGCGGCACCAGGAGAACTACTGCAATTGTGCCCTGGTTCGGCCAGGCGAGCACCTCAGTAGAGAAAGCCGAAAACCGACTATCATGATATGGCGTGAGACTGGTCAACCACTCGATGACTCCCCGGAATCTATAGGATTCCCCCGCATTAACGAAGGGCCGTTTCCCGGCCAGGCACATACGCGCCCCAAATTCGGGCGAGCGCAGTCGCCACCAGGGGCTACCTAAATAGTCCCATTGTCAAGCTCCTATGGCTAAGTGAAAGTGTTAAAGCATTATAGTCCGGTTGCCTAGCTCGCTGCGCTATCACCTCCTTGGTAGGACCAAGACGTTGGATTAAGTGTGAAAATGCGCCTTCTGCGAGCACCCCCGCACTATGTGCGTGGCGGCTGAAGCCAACGACTGCCATCTTTCAGATTTTGTATGTATATCTTAAAACGGCCGCACAGGAGGTGTTCCACATACTTGCAGGCACAAGTATAAAAGGCTACTACAATTCATCAAAATATTGCTTCATAATTACATATGCTATCAAAACATAGCATCCTTCGAGCACTGCGTCTCTATTACACGAGCGCCTTCAAGGACTTCCTAAAAATAGTGCTCGGAGGGTACTCGGCTTTGGTCCGAATCTCGGGATGCAACAACGGTGGTCTCCATCTCTGCCCAGTATGTCTTGACACGAGCAAGAGCCATCCGTGCGCCCTCTATGCATGCTGGCCTCTTCATCGCATCGATACGTGGCACCGCGCCAAGGAATTGCTGCACCAAGGCGAAATAACTCTTCGGCTCCGATCTCCCCAGTCACAGATGAACCATGACGTACTTCATGGCGAGTCCGGACAATCTATTTAGTTCGGCCCATTGAGCCAGACGATCGTCCACTGCCAGTGGACGCTCTGGATTGTGAAACTGCGACCAGAAAAGCCTTTCCACCTCGCGATCTTCTTGATCTCGAAAGTGTTCGGTCGCATCAGCAGCACTCGCTGCCAAATCCAGATAGGTGTCCTTCGCACTCCACATCCGGTCCAACGGAGCAAACTTCGGATCGCCAAACTTCCTCCACAGCATAAAGGGCTTTCCAGCCGCAATCTGTCCGGCCTGACGCAGCTCCTCCTTCGCAGCTCTCATCGCAGAGCGAGCGTCCTTGGCATCAACAACAACCTTCTCTAAGTCCGTTTGTCTCGCCCGGTCTTCTTTCTCAAGATACTTGCAACGGTCAGCAGCGCTTTTTAACTTCACGGCCATCTCGGCCATCTCCTTCTTGCTTCGGCAGTGAGCAGCCTGTTCGGCTCTCAACTCTTCAAGTGCCTTCTCGGCAGCCGCATCACTTGTCCTGGCTTGTTCCTTAGCTCTGGCAAGTTCCGCTTACCAGATACTGGCATAAAAGCTCCTCTTACCAGATGCCGCCCGAGGAATTGCATACCTTGAGCATTATCAAGTCGCTCGTTGACGAGCGCGATGTCGGCATCTGCCATGTCAAGTTGCCGCTTTAGTTCGGCAAAATCATCAGTTCAGCTCGATTCCGGACACTTCGCCACCTATATACAAAGGCGAAAATTAGACCTGGGATTATGATCCTCTGTGCGCCGTCAATTTTGACAACGCACAGAGTCTCAGGGGCTACTATCTACACAGGGCGCATCTTGTTTATGCGCAACTGGCAAAGAAGTACATTATCAAACGTACCTCAAAACCCGTCAGCAAACTTCTGACGGCCTCGTGATATCTGCTTTCCGCGGACGAAATCCTTCCAATCACCGTACCCATCAATGCACGGTGCTCCTCTGAAGCTCGCCCCAGCAGAATCATCAGCTCCTCCGACCGCGCACCAGACGGTGCCGGACTCGTCCTACGACCTCCATCGAAGGCAAGACGCGAAGAACCTTGGGGGGCCATATGGCTACCATCCACCCCTGTCGGATTAGGAGAAACCCTCCGCGACGACACCTCAGGGTCACCCGCCCCTCTAGGCGGTACGGCAGGGGGAGGCGTTCCACTCTCCATCATCTCCGGAAGAAGATCCCCCGAAGACGAGCTCTGTTGAGAAGGGCTGAGGTCCGAGCTACAAGGTAAAATTTCGGTTAATCTTCTCAGATAAAAAGTAAGGATTTCTCTCATCCCTCTAAAGGAAAATCTTTCTCTACTTACGGATCGCTGGAGGGCTGATCCCTTTGGGGGCGTAGTTCGGCCGAGGATCTCCCTGGCACCGAACCCTCTGACGAGGACTTCTTCCCCCTCTTTGAGGCCATGGTCTCCGGGTCGTCAGAGGCGGCCCTCTTCTTCCCCCTAGGAGAGGAATTGTCGGTTCCTCCCTTCGGAGCAGCCTCCTTCGAGGAGGCCATAGTTTCCTTGTCCTCCACCTCACTTCCCTCCAAAGTCACGATCTTCAACATCCTGACTAGCACGGGATCCGGCCTGGTCTCAGGAAGGGGAGCCGGACACCTGATCAGCTTCTCCTTCGCTACCCACTCCTGTTTAAAAGGATAGCTCTTTTAGGGGCGAGTCCATGACAATTTTACGGATAGCGAGTCCGGGCACAAGGTTACTTACTTGAGTATCCGGGCGATTGCAGCTTAAACCTGCGTCCTCGGTCAAATCCGGACACACTGCTTGTGATCCGAAGAACATTTTATACATCTCCACGGGCGTTGCGCCCATAAAATGCTGGAGAGCTCATGGTCCCTCCGGATTAAACTCCCACAGACGAAGGGAGCGACGTTTGCCGGGCAATGTTTGGCGAATCAGCATGACCTGCGTCACCTTAACCAGGTTGAGGTCTCCTTCTAAGAGACCCCTAATGCGGCCCTGCAACAGGGGCACATCTTGGGATAACCCCCAATCTAATCCTTTGTTGACCCATGATGCTAGCCGTGGTGGGGGACCCGAGCGAAAGGCAGGAGGCGCCACCCACTTGGCGCTCCTGGGAGCGGTGATATAGAACCACTCTCGTTGCCACAAGCCGAGCTCCTCTTGAAAGGAGCTCTCGGGCCATGGAGCATCGGCATTCTTACTAATGACAGCACCTCCGCACTCTGCGTGCCGTCCCTGGATCATCTTTGGCTCCACTCCAAAAGTCTTGAGCCATAATCCGAAGTGAGGAGTAACACGGAGGAACGCTTCGCACACAACGATGAATGAAGAAACGTGGAGGATGGACTCCAGAGCTAGGTCATGAAATTCCAGCCCATAGTAGAACATCAGCCCCCTCACGAAGGGATCCATCGGGAAGCCTAAACCCCGAAGGAAGTGAGACATGAACACTACGCTCTCACCAGGCTGGGGAATGGAAATAGCCTGCCTTTGAGCAGGCAACCTATGCGAAATTTTGGCGGTCAAAAACTTAGCCTCTCTCAACCTTAGCACGTCCTCCTCCGTGACGGAGGAGGGCATCCATCGGCCTTGAAGGTCGGAACCGGACATTGTCAAAGGTCCGAAGCGCCTGGAATCTGGAGCCTAGGGTGTTGGAACTCGAGGCGACAGGCGAACCTGTTTTGAGATTGGAGAAAAGGAGTAAGGCCTTGGTCTCTTTATAAGAGGTTGAATACCAGGAGCCCTCCCCGTAACCGTTTGGGACTCGCCTTTAATCGAGAAAACATGCTAACGGGCACGATTGGGTTACCCACGTCCGTATGGATGAGAATCCCGTAAATAAAGGGGACACGATCTCTGCTTTGACAAGATGTGCCATGGAAACCGCCTCGCAAAACACGCTGAGGTGGAGAAGTGAAAACGATTTGAATAAAGGCTTGGCCATAGTGTGATGTCACGCTGCGGAATACGTCAGCAGATTAGATTTGTGTTAATATTATTCTCTCTATGGAAATACGTGGAAGACTATTTTGCAGAGCCGGACACTACTCTTAGTGTTTACAAACTTTTATGAAGAATTTGGAGGAGGAACCCGCCTTGCAATGCCGAAGACAATCTGCGCGCCGTACTCGTCGTCATTGAAGCCTGGTTCAGGGGCTACTGAGGGAGTCCTGGATTAGGGGGTGTTCGGGTAGCCGGACTATACCTTCAGCCGGACTCCAGGACTATGAAGATACAAGATTGAAGACTCTGTCCCGTGTCCGGATGGGACTTTCCTTGGCGTGGAAGGCAAGCTTGGCGATGTGGATATTCAAGATGTCCTACCATTGTAACCGACTTTGTGTAACCCTAACCCTCTCCGGTGTCTATATAAACCGGAGGGTTTTAGTCCGTAGAACAACTTCATCATACAACAATCATACCATAGGCTAGCTTTTAGGGTTTAGCCTCCTTGATCTCGTGGTAGATCTACTCTTGTACTACCCATATCATCAATATTAATCAAGCAGGACGTAGGGTTTTACCTCCATCAAGAGGGCCCGAACCTGGGTAAAACATTGTGTCCCTTGTCTCCTGTTACCATCCGGCCTAGACGCATAGTTCGGGACCCCCTACCCGAGATCCCCCGGTTTTGACACCGACAGCAAACCTCATTTCCTTCAGCACCCTTGCTCTAAGAACAAAGAACCTGGCGAATATAATCTCCGGTAAGGTCCCTCGGTAGGAGTTCAAAGTAATTTCTAAGAGATGAAGATCCAGGCATTTGACGTGATTGTTATATTGTATCACATTATCGACCATTGGGCCTAATCTTATCTGCAAAAGAAGAAAACGTGTTAGTGCCTACATGCAGTTTTGAACATTACTACATGCCTATTTGGATTGCAGAATTTTTAAAATGCACTAACACGCCATCTTCGATCTGACATGATTAACATGGGAATTTGATTACATTCTAGACAAATGTAGCCTTCTTCATAAGAGGTTGGAGTGGATGAAAAGTTCCCTAAGAAAACTTGAACTCCCTTATGGTTAACATTTAACAGGAAAGGAACATCACCTCGATATATCGCTTCTCCAGGCATGGAAAGCATCTCAGGAAACTGATAACTTCACTACAAAAAAAGACACATCCGCGACATTTTGGGCCGAACGAAAAAAATCTATCATACTTATGACACTTCTATGACAATAATTGTGAAAAAACACGGTATCATCATAGATGTGGTGGGGTCCTACTTCTATGACAAAAAATCATGACAGCAAATGGGCTTTTCGTCCTGGGCGGGCCGGAGGACTGCATAACATTCTTTGGGCCGCCCATGACGGAAAAAACCGTGGTAGAAGCGAGGGCGAGGAAAATATCGGGGTGTTCCCGGTTATGGTGGGTGGTCGAGGCCGTGTGATGCATGTTTCTCTTGTACATGCACACGCGTGGGTGCGAGGCGTTGGGCTCTAACTAAACCCGAGCGAGGCGTTGGGCTCTAACTGAACCCGAGCGATTGCACTGCAGGCTACGCGTTACTGAACCCGAGCGATCAATCGATGGCTGTTAACTGAACCCGATCGAGCGATCCATTCGCTACTGCTGCTAACTAAAGCCGATCGATGCTGCCTCTAGATGAACAGTGAGCTTTGCTGGGGGGTTTGGATGAACAGTTCCCGATGGGGTGGATGAACAGGACCCCGTGGTGTTGCCTCTGGATGAACAGGACCCCGATCGATCGAGCCGGTTGGGGCTGGATGAACAGGACCACCCCATGGAGGGCTGGATGAATAGTAGACGGTGGAGGGATGGATGAACAGTAGCCCGTGGAGGGGTGGTTGAACAGGAGCCCGTGGAGAGGGCTGGTTGAACAGTAGCCGGTGGAGTAGCGCGCGGTGGAGGCTGGATGAACAGGAGCCCGTGGATGAACAGTCGCAGGTGGAGGTTGGAGGAGGTCGATGGTGGATGAACAGTAGCCCGTGGAGGCTGGAGGGGGTCGACGGTGGAGATGAACAGCATCCCGTGGAGTCACGTTTTGCGGTACGCCACACCCCTCCCGATGAACAGGCCCCCATTTCGACCGTAGCGCTCCAACACAAGTCTGTTTCCTCCGTTTTGTGGTACGCCACACCCCTCCCGATCAACAGGACCCCCGTTTCGACCGTAGGAGGTCCGTTTCCTCCATTTTGCGGTACGCCACACCCCTCCCGATGAACATGATCCTGTTTCGAACATGGCCGGTCGAACACATGGCCGTTTCCTCCGTTTCGCGGTACGCCAGGCCTCGTTTCCATCGGCTATTCCGTCCAAGCCCTCCCGATGAACATGATGACGCATTCCGCTCCGACCCAGCCAGTTGGCTCCCCATGAACACGACGACAACGCAGTTTCTCCGTTCCGACCCAGCCATGTACACGAGCCCTGGCCGTACGTATGCGCAAGTAGGCGTTCGAGACCCTGCCCGTATGTACGTATGTGGACGTATTTTCTTTCTTGCACACTGGCTGCTGTATGTACGTGTACATTCTACATGCATGCCTCTACATCGACTAGTATGTACGTACATGTTTGCGACCAGAATGACAATGCTACGTACGCTTCGACCAAGTGGGTCCCGACTGTCAAGCACTTCCTTGCGTGCGAAGATGTAGCTGGTGGGTCCCAACAGTTTGGGGGGCAAATCATTTTTTTTTGCCCGGACGCACTTCCTTGTGTGGGAAGATGTAGCTGGTGGATCCCAGCAGTCAGGGGGAAACGTTTTTTCACAAAATACGGTGGCCCATCCGGTGGGTCCCCGCTGTCAGGTGGAGGAATAATTATTTTGCACGTAATAAGGAGGCACTTCCTTGCTGCGGCCATGGAC
The DNA here is from genome assembly GCF_056163025.1 of Triticum urartu. NCBI lineage: Eukaryota > Viridiplantae > Streptophyta > Magnoliopsida > Poales > Poaceae > Triticum > Triticum urartu. Next base: position 438,985,753 of record NC_141879.1, on the reverse strand, counting down.
CCAGCTGTCAGCCTCTCCACATACAGTCCATGTCCGATGGAAGCCATTCCTTGACCACGTTGACCACACCGCGCCAAGAGCACTAGGGCAGTGGACGACGGCGAGGCCTAGGAAGGGGACGACACGGAGCCAGGGAAGATGAGGCAATAAAAGCCCGCGCGGAGAGGAGTACGAGGGTTCACTGGTTCGGCTGCGGTGTGAGGCTGCCATTGCCGCAGAATAACAGGGGTATGGGTGAGTAGAGGGATGGCCTGGCCAGCGGTGGGAGTAGTAGGGGCGGTGAGGCCTCCGCGGCATCATAGCCGGCCATGGGAGGCAGGAGCACGCGGCACGACCGGTGCTGGTTTGGGCGGCTGGAGCAAGAAGACCAGAGGTTGAAGAAGCACTACGGTCGTTGGATGGACATTGTACGGTCACTGGAGCTAGAATCGTTCATATTGACTACGTTGACAAAGCCCTCCGTCCACGTCAACTTAGTAGGCCCACAAGTCAGCCTCCCACCAAGGTGGGTCCCAGCTAGCAGGGGAGTATTCATTTTTTTCTGCGTAATAAGGAGGCACTTCCGGTGGGTCCGAGCTGACAGCGGGGGGAACGTTTTTTTCATGAAATACGGTGACCCGTCCGGTGGGTCCCAACAGTCAGGGGGGAAACGTTTTTTTCACAAAATACGGTGGCCCGTCCGGTGGGTCCCTGCTGTTAGGTGGAGGAATCATTATTTTACGCGTAATAAGGAGGCACTTCCGTGCTGCGGCTGTGGACCCAGCTGTCAGCCTCTCCATGTACATTACACTTCCGATGGAAGTCGTTCCTTCACCACGTTGACCACTCCACGTTCCGTTGCATGCATGCGTCCATGGGCATGGTGCGTCCCCACTGTCAGCCTCTCACGTACAGTCATCTTCCGATGACTCTCGGTTGTTGACCATGTTGACCACACCGTGCCGAGCACACCAAAGGCCTGTGGACGACGGCAAGGCCCCAGACTGGAACGACCCGGAGATGGGGAATACGGGGCAGTGGAGTCACAGATGGAGAGGAGTGGGAAACTTGACTGGTTCAAGTGCGCGGCAGCACAACCGCGGTGCCGCCCAAGGGAGATAGGAGCAAGAACAGAGGTTGAAGAAGGAGCACGGCTGTTGGATTAACATCCAACGGTTCAGCTGCTAGAATCATTTGTTGATTAAGTTGACAAAGCCCTGCGTACACGTCCGCTTAGTAGGCCCACAAGTCAGCCACCAAATCTGACGGATCCCAGCTGTCAACGGGAGGCATAATTTTTTTCGCATAACAAGGAGGCACTTCCTTCCGTGCGAAGATACAGCCAGTGGGTCCCAGCTGTCAGGTGGAGGAAACATTTTTTTCAGCTTAATAAGGAGGAACTTTCCTTGCGTGCGACCATGGACCTCGTGGGTCCCAGCCATCAGGCTCTCCACGTACAGTCCTCTTCCGATGACTCTCGTTTGTTGACCACGCCGCATCGAGCGCAGCGAGGAGGTGGACGACGGCGAGGCCCCGGATGGGAACGACTTAGAGATGGGAAGATGCGGCAGTGGAGTGGCAGATTGAGTGGAGGAGAAGGGTTATAACTGGTTCTAGTGCGGCATGGGGCTGCAGTCGGTGGAGAATAACAATGAGGTGTGGAGGGGTGGAGGGATAGCCTGGCCGGCGGTGGGGTACCGCTTCGCAGCGATGCGTGCTAAGCAGAGCCGCTAGCCGCCGAAGGCCGGACCAGGCGGTCCTAGCGATGCTGGAGGAAGAAGACAAGAGATTGAAGGTGCATGCCGACCAAGGTGACAACGCCCTGCGTAGGTTTCGACCTATTGGCCCACATGTCAGCCTGCAAAAATGTGGCATATATTTAACCCATGTTTTCTAGAATGTACAGTCCATTTGCTGGGCTGGGTCAAAAAATAATTTCGCGTCAATGCGGCCCATTTATATTATCTAAGAAATCCCAGCCCATTTGCACTTCCTTCAAATACACGAATTAGCTGGTCTCATATAATGTTATGTTAGAAGGAGCAATTAATATCAAAAATAAACCAGAGAGGCACATTTTTTATATACATAATTAACAAATTAGCGAGTTATTGCTCAAAATAAAAATGAGCGCATTATTATTACATTGGTCCATAAATCCTCGCAAGCTTCTGTACGCAATCACCAGGATTTTCCTTGCGTGTGAGTCAAAAACAACCATGATTTTCCTTGTCAACTTTTGTTAAACATTTACTTTAATAAGTTAATAACATGTGGGATGTTTTTATAATGTATATATAAGTCTCTATAAAATATACGATAATAGTAATAATATAAATATATATAATGTGGTTAAAAAAATACATTGGGCTGCCGATCTTTAAGAAAAAGCCCATAGGCCGGTATGGACCTAAAAAAATAAGTTGAAACCACTGTCACTGTATGTCGTGGGCTACGCATGTTAAAATACAAAACCTAGGCCTAGCTTATACTTGTTCGCCCTCAGGAAAAAAATGATACCAGATCCCTGAGCGAATTGGATTATAGAGGGGGCCGGCGGCACGACTGAAGAGGCACATCAGGAATGATTTTTTTCTTCAGTGGATAGCTCTCGATGGCGTTTTTTTACTTGCCTCTGCACCATACAACTTGTATTTTTAGCCTCCCAGTCCGTGGTGGACCAGCAGCCCATTTGCTGGGCGGGCCTACCTACAGAAACCAACACTCAATTTTTCATCACGCCCCCAAAACAACGCAGTACTATGTTTGTTTTGAGGCCGAAAACATTACGGTAGGGGTTGAGCGGGGGAGGGGGCAAGACAGAGCAAAAATATTAAAAACAGTTGATGCGCCGTTGCTACCCTAACAAAGTAGGTGCAATTCTTCTTGGAAGAAGGTGTGTCGCTGACACCCACACGTCACATACCCCAAAGTAGGCATACTAACAAGTTCACACCCAAGCACAACAGAATAGGTAAACATTCGTATCAAACTTGAGTTCACAGGACACGTTCATATTCATAGCCAACATTCACTATCAACAACTCAAAAGATTCATATATACACAAGTTCAGCATGTCTATGGATCCAAATGATTGATAGATCACACAACAATATTCATAGATAATTCACAAAAAGATTCAGATATACACATGTTCAGTATGTTTATGCATCCAAATGATTGAGATCACAGCCAATATGATCCATGGATGAACTTTAATTACCTAGGGTACATACTGGTAAATGGTGCTCAGTCGGAGGTACTTCTTGCTAAAATTAATGCTTGTACGAGTAAACTTTCGAATACATAAGAGGCAACACAGACAATCTGGACTTTGCTTGTAGGTTTATCCTCAAATAGTGGCCTCGTGCCAAGGGAGGTTTGAGAAACTTGGCCACTACTTTCATCCAACTAGTTTACTGGATCATCTTGGTCCTGTAGCTCGCCAAAATTCTACATTGCAGACTAGTAAATGGTGTTCAGTCAGAGGTACTTCTTGCTAAAATTAATGCTTGTACGAGTAAACTTTCGAGTACATGAGAGGTAGCACAGACAATCTGAACTTTGCTTGTAGGTTTATCCTCAAATAGTGACCTCGTGCCGAGGGAGGTTTGAGCAACTTGGCCACTACTTCCATCCAACTAGTTTACTGGCTCATCTTGGTCTTGTAGCTCGCCAAAATTCTACATTGCAGACGAGAAAGGAGGCGGTTGAGAAAATGAACCACCCAATTTTTTGTGTAGTTCAACTGAAATGGAGCATCCCTGGCGTGCAGACTGATTAAGTGCCAGATGAATATACGCATCAACCAACTTCGCTGGAATCTTTAGATTCCATGCCATACAGTTCGCTACCATATGTGCCGATAACCAAAAGGCACAAGTTGGGACCAAAGACTGGATTGTGTTTTTCTCAGCTATGCGCTAAGCAATATTTTTAGCGTTCACTCTCCTAATACTTGGAGTTTGACAACTGGTTGACGCCGGTTGATACTCGAATGAATATAGGCACTTCTTGTCAACATCGATGCTTGTCTGAGTGAACTTTGGAGTACATAGCAGCATCATAAGTATCTGTCCATCTCATCTTTTTGTGCAGTTCTACTGAAATCACCCAATGCAATGATTAGCCTGCGAGTTCAAGCTCCAAGTTACTCCTTTGTAAAATCGGCAAACAATAGCACAATACCAAATTACCAATACATGACAAGCACAATAATCAGGAGAAAGACCAGTACCAACCTGTGTGAGGTAGCATATCAATTACTTTTTCCTTTAACTGGAAGCCGAGATAAGCGAAGGGACTGACAACAAAGGAAGAAAGCAGGCCCAGATTAGCGACTGACAGGAAAGGACAGAAGCTATCGAGGCAATGAAGCACCCAAAGTTTTTGTGATGTTCCACCAAAATCAAGCATCCCTGTTGGCACATATATTGAGAGAGTGAGATAACTGTAATAGTGGGACTAGTTGATGAAACATACACTAACAAATAGAAGCACCCTCATTATCTTAATGGGTAAAGTTAGCAACATAGTAGTCTTGCTTAAAGAGAGGTATTAGTTTATTTAATCAGTTCCAATTAGCTCAACACTCAAAGCATTGCCATGTATCATAGGTTGCAAAACTTTAATGTGCAAAGATAAAGGAGTTTCTCATGACAGTAGCACGATACAAATAGAGATGACAGCAAACTAATATGGATGAAGGCCTTAGGCCCATACCAACCTATGGAAAAAAGCTTATTCATGTAGTCCCATAAGAGATGATAAAGCACTCACTGGAATCACTCAATAGTATATAATTTTGTGCACTTCAAATGTATGGTTAAAATCACTCTTGTTTACCAATGCTGAGATTATATCGAAAGATTATCAAGAACTTCCAGCAGAATTAAAGCACAGGCTGGGATACAGTTCATTGTATTGTCTTGTGTAGTTCCACTAAAATGTATGATTGGCACAACATGATCCCTGTTTGCACAAGTAGGAACAAGGTGAAACCTTCATTAGCTTAGTGATAAAGGATAGAATGACATTAGCATATTACTCTAACAGTAGCATCAAATTCATGATGAACAATACGCAAAACATTGCCTCATTGAACCAATGGCAATAAATTGACATGCAAAACAATAGCACTATTATGTCATGACACTAATAATATTCCCTCCCTACTCCACCACATGATTCACCTCCATAGACAAACATACACACGTATAGGATTCAGCATAGGGTGCTACTAAAGATTTGTTTAACTCCGACAGGAAAATTAGGCAGCAATAAATTAGTGGTACTTAAGTACTCCTAATTAATTAAGTGAGACAGTAGAAGTGGAAGGTCTCCCTGGAGGATCGTCTCACATGTAAGGTAGTCGTTGCGGGAGCCCTTGAATGGCCTCGACTGAGGCCTCTCGCTTCAACAAGATCACATTGGCACTGTTTCTTCTTCTTCTTCTTCTTCCTCTTCCTGCTCTGTTTCTCATTCTCCTCACCACTTGGTGAAACCAAGTACATGATTGGCCTTCTATTTCAGAATTGGTTTTTTCAGTGAGGGAGTACATGTGTACTAGTAAAACATAGCATTATTTTCTCATGGCAGTTGCAAAATAGAGATGAACACATGCATTAAATATCATTCTTACCTAAAGGAAGGTTATGGTGCCAATATTGATGATGAGGATTGGAAAACAGATCTCCCTTTGTGCAGTTCCACCGAAATGAACCAACTGTTCCATTCTGACATTCTAGTTAAATAGCACAAAAGTCACTGCTTTTAAGAGGACCTTTTAAGAAGAGTTTTGTGCAGTGCACCAAAAGGTCACAACAGCAGCTAGGTGAAATGGATATCCCTATTTACACAAAAATCTATAGCGGAAACAGTCAGAGTCTCAAACAATTATAGACAAAACCATTTGGCTAAACTTGTCATGGCTTATAACAGTGGCATGGCTTCATTTTTACCAGGGGCATTAGATTAAGAACGACTAAATATTTGGTATAAGGGCATGGGACAGTGGGTGCACCAGTAGTCCAGCACCATGTACCTAAACAGGGGCATAAAGTGGCGATTCATAGTTTATTGCCCCGAGAAATAAACATCCAAGAAACATATCTGGGTTGGTCCCATTTTTTTCACTCTAGCCACCTACTCCTATGTGTGGATAGCAAATCTAGTCCTGGTCATACCACTGTGTTCAGCATTACCCCTATATTTCCCTTTTATACCAAGAGACCAGTTGGATGACCAGTCTGTACTACTTTCACCCCCTTTCCTTCCTGTTTCTACCAAGTCCGATGTACTATGTTTGGTTCTAGGCCTAGTATTGCCTTATTTTGCCACACATTTTTTCCAACCTTGCCTAAGTTTAGGGGCTATTTGGTTCTAGGCCTAGTATTGCCATATTTTGCCACACATTTTTGCCAACCTTGCCTAAGTTTTTAGTTCATCAAAATGAAAGCCACAAGTTGGCAAGCCTAAGGGAATCTTGCCACACTTTTTGTGTGTATTCCATGTGGGGCTCAAGTGTGGCTTGACTAAGGTGTGGCTTGAACAAAACGCTCACCTAAGTTAGTCAAACTTGCCTAATCTTATGTAATGCCCTCGATGCGGCTATATCTCCCACGTGTCGAAGCACGACTTAGAGGCATAACCGCATTGAAAGCAATGTCGCAAGTGAGGTAATCTTCACACAACGCATGTAATACAATAGGGGAAAAAGATACATAGTTGGCTTACAATCGCCACTTCACACAATACATGAATAAAGCATTACATCATCCAGATACAATCAGGGTCCGACTACGGAACCAAAATAAAATAAGACTACCCCAAATGCTACACAGATCCCCGATCGACCCCAACTGGGCTCCACTACTGATCGACTAGAACCAAACAACATAAAGGACAAGATCTCCATCGAGCTCCTCCTTAAGCTTCGTTGCGTCATCTGCACGGATTCATCGGCACCTGCAAGCTGGTTTTGGAAGTATCTGTGAGCCACGGGGACTCAGCAATCTCGCACCCTCGCGATCAAGACTATTTAAGCTTATGGGTAAGGTAAAAGGTATGAGGTGGAGCTGCAGCAAGCGACTAGCATATATGGTGGCTAACCTACGCAAATGAGAGCGAGGAGAGAAGGCAAAGCACGGTCGATAAAAGTATGATCAATAAGTGATCCTAGAACAACCTACGTCAAGCATAACTCCAACACCGTGTTCACTTCCCGGACTCCGCCGGAAAGAGACCATCACGGTTACACACGCGGTTGATGCATTTTAATTAAGGTCAACTTCAGGTTTTCTACAACCGGACATTAACAAATTCCCATCTGCCCATAACCACGGGCACGGCTTTCGAAAGTTCAAAACCCTGCAGGGTTGTCCCAACTTAGCCCATGACAAGCTCTCACGGTCAACGAAGGAATAGACCTCCTTCTGAGACATTCTGATCAGACTCGGTATCCCGGTTCTTCAAGACATTTCCATAGGTTAAAACAAATCCAGCAACACCGCCCGAATGTGCCGACAAATCCCGATAGGAGCTGCACATATCTCTTTCTCAGGGCACACTCAGATGAGACTAGCTACAAGTTAAACCAACCCTCAAGTTTCCCCGAGGTGGCCCCGCAGGCAGCTCAGTTCGGACCAACGCTCAGAGGAGCACTGGCCCGGGGGGGTTAGAATAAAGATGACCCTTGAGTCTGCAGAACCCAAGGGAAGGTGGTAGGTTGTTAGTGCAAATGGTAAAACCAAGGTTGGGCATTTCTGGAGGAGTTTTATTCAAGACGAAGTGTCAAGGGGTTCCCATATTACCCAACCGCGTAAGGAACGCAAAATCCGGGAACATAACACCGATATGACGGAAACTAGGGCGGCAAGAGTGGAACAAAACACCAGGCATAAGGCCGGGCCTTCCACCCTTTACCAAGTATATAGATGCATTAATTAAATAAGATATATTGTGATATCCCAACAAGTAAACATGTTCCAAACAAGGAACAACATCTCCATGTTCCAACAAGGAACAAACTTCAATCTTCACCTGCAACTAACAACGCTATAAGAGGGGCTGAGCAAAGCGGTAACATAGCCATACAACAGTTTGCTAGGACAAGGTGGGTTAGGGGCTTGGTTCAACAATATAGGAGGCACGATAAGCAAGTGGTAGGTATCGCAGCATAGGCATAGCAAAAGAGCGAGCAAGTAAGCAAGCAAAGATAGAAGTGATTTCGAGGGTATGATCATCTTGCCTGAAATCCCGCAAGGAAGAAGAACGTGTCCATGATGAAGACAAACAGATGTAGACGAACGAATCCTCAAAACACGACGTTATCGGAACCATCCCGAAGAAGCAACACCGGAAAAGAGCAAACAACCTAGTAAACAACCACCACATGAACATGACATGATATGCGGGATGCGGTATGCGATGCATATGCATTATTGGACAAGGAATGCATGAACCTGGCCTCAACATGGAAAACCAAGTGTGCCACTGCAAAGATGAGATGAAATCGCTTGAAAATGATATAAAGAACGCCGGAATCGGAGTTACGGTTCGGAAAAGGCAAGCAATTCAAATATGACTCTGGTCTGCGATTTACAGCAAGTAGCCATCTAAATGCAATGAGATGAACATGCTACAGCAGCCAAACATGGCAACAAAATACATGGCAGGGATGAATTCAAGATTCTTAACAAAATTCTAGCACTGAGCTACGGCCAATTCATCCATTAACAGGTTCAAACAGGCATGGCAAAAATGCATATGGCAAACAGATTTCAGACTTAGTGAAATTAACACTTGTCTGGAATTTCAGACCAGATAGCACTCTTCAGAGCATTAAAACTACATGCTACAGGACCTGATCATGGCAAAGTAAAGCATGGCATGGAGCTACTCAAAGAGCTTAACAAAAGTCCCTTAGTGACCTTGAGCCAAAAGGGATCTGAAAGTACAATTGCAAGCATGTCAACATAGCAAAAACATAATCAGTTTTCAGACTTAGTGAAAACTGGCACATGCTGAAACATAACTCAAGTAGGCATGTTTACGAGCTCGATGCACTCATTACAGATCAAGTCATGATAAGCTAATCATACACCCATTAATAACACACAAAAAGAAAGCTAGAAATGGCAAGAACAATAGCATAGCATGCACGGATCAACCACAACATCATCGGCAAAATTGCAAACAAGTTGACAATCTGCCCAGATTCACAAAGTAGCAAAAGTAGAGCTCGATTGACTCGAGCTAGGTTGCTCCATATTTGCAAACAAAGACATGGATGGATAGAGCACTACAAGATTAACAAAACATCCTTACTGATCATCCTCAAAATAGGCACGGATCACTAGGAAACAACATGAACATATGGCAACATGGGATAAACAGCTCAAGGACTTAGTGGAATTGCTAAGTCCCTGAAATCAGAATTTCCAAGTGCACCACTTTGCAAGCTTGTGCTAGTCACCACACACATCAAAAAAATACATGGGTTGCACCTATAGAAAGATGGCAAAACCCTTAACAAAACATATGTAGAGCTCATGGGCATATCATGCACACAATAATCATGGCAAAAATGACAAATATCTAAATGGAGCAGCAGATCTGACAATTATCTCAAGTAGCCTACTTCTAACAGCTTTTCGAGCATCAAGATGAACTCAAATGAAAATGATGCAATGGAACGAAATGATGTACCCTCTCAGACGAACATGTTGATATGCTATATCCATGAATCGGAGCTATGGGTGCAAAGTTACGGCATAACGAACATGGGCATATGGATCTGGGAATTTCGGGGACTTGGTGGTTTTATACCTGCGCGAAAAGTCAACGCGGGACGGAGCGGTTCCGGGACGGGCTGGATCTACGACGATGGCACGCGTTTGGTTGGTGGACTTGGTGGATCTGATCCATCTTCTCCAGATCTGACCGGAGAGGAGCTCCGGCGAGGTTGGAACTCCGGCGAGGCCGGCGTCGATAGCGCGGGCGGCAGCTTCGGCGAAGGGAAAAGGTGGGGCCGAGCGGCTCGGCCGGGTAGAGGCGAGCCGACGGCCGGCCTGCGGAGGAGGGGGCGGGGCCGAGCAAGTGCGGCGGCGCGGGGAGGAGCGGCGGCGGCGGCGAAGCTGCACGGTGGAGGCGGAGGGCGGCGGCGAGAGCAGCGGCGCTCGGGCGGCGGCGGTTGCGGACGGGCGCGCGGGGCACGCGAGTGCGTCGGCGGCGGATCCGGGCCCGGGCGGGCCTGCCTCGGGCCCCGCGGGCCGGCGGGTGGTACGGCGAAGTGGGGCGCGGTCGCGGCTGAGGTGGCGAAGCCTGAGTGGCTGAGGCGGCGGGGATGCTGAAGTGGCGCGCTCCCATTGGCCGGGCGACGTGGCGGCGGGCGATGGACACGTCCGGCGCGGCGTGGACACGTCCGGCGCGGCGTGGACACGTCCGGCGGCGCGAGCGGAGTTTTTGGGTTTGGACTGCAGGATTTCGAAGGGGATCACATATTTATAGATAGAGGGAGCTAGGAGAGTCCAAATGAGGTGCAGTTTTCGGCCACTCGATTGTGATCGAACGACCGAGAGGATGGAGAGGGTTTAGGTGGGTTTTGGGCCACATTGAAAGGGTGTCGGGCTGCAACACACACGAGGTCTTTTCGGTCCCTCGGTTAACCGTTGGAGTATCAAACGAAGTCCAAATGGTACGAAACTTGACAGGCGGTCTACCGGTAGTAAACCAAGGCCGCTTGGCAGGTCTCGGTCCAATACGGAAATGTTTAATCCCCACACATGAAAGAAAGGTAGAAATGACCACCGGAGGAGAACAGAGCGCCGGATTGCAAAACGGACAACGGGGAAAATGCTCGGATGCATGAGACGAACATGTATGCAAAAGAAATGCACATGATGACATGATATGCGATGCATGACACGCAAACAATGACAAGGCAACAACAGCGAATAACTGGACGACACCTTTCACATCGGTCTCGGGGCGTTACAACACTCCACCACTACGAGAGGATCTCGTCCCGAGATCTAGAATGGCACCGGAGGGAAAACGGAAGAGGAAGATAAGCGATAAAACTAAGTTGCTTCTTTGACAAACGAGTGGAACCAAAGAACCTTGAAAAGGTTGAACAAATTGAAAGAAAGAATACAATGAAGTAGAACAAAGTTGAAAGCACTCCGGTAGGGAAGAGTTTCAAGGAACAACAAATTCAGACAGCACTCTGGTTGAAATAGAAGGCAAAAACTTGATAAAATGAAAAGAACTTGAGCAAAAGGGCACAACACTCCAGTTAAATGGATAAGCACGAAAAAAACATGAACTTTGACAACGGGATGATGGTTGAAGAAAGCAATATCACAATGCCTCCGGAACAGAAGTGAGAATGGAATGGAATGAACGACGAGAAACAAGATCTTGAGCGAGCACACTTACAAGAAATGGTAGAACGGAGTTGTTGGAAAACCAACAACGAAAAGAATAAGCTTGATATGATCTTATGGAATACATCTCAAATTATGAGGTGACAACCTGTCACTCACGGGAAAAAGAATTGGATAGATAAGAACAAGGAGACGAGAAACTTATTTCACCGGGAGGATAAATGAAGAACTTGGATTATTTATAAGCACCATAAATAGCAAAATCCTTAGGGAAAGCTTTAGGTGAAATATAACCCAAGATAACTCCAATGACGAGATTAATGGATTTAAAATATCTCATTCTTAAAAACATGTGAATCATGAAACATGAACTCAAATTATCAAGAATGACATAATTCCACCTCCAATGATATGGAAGAAAGAATTGCACTCCGGATAGCAAGAAGAAGAATGCTTGAGTTCCTCTGAAAAGAATCTCGATGAACACTTCGAAAAGGAAATAAATCCTTTATGAACCAACATGTAGAACCTTCATGAAGAACTCCGGTAACAAAAGGATAACGAAAAAGAAAGAGAAGATGAAAACACAAGGTGAAACCTTGCAATGATTTAGATGGATCTCCGTGATAATTAGAGCTGGGAACTCCGGGAGAGAAAAGATAAAGCATCTCGAACTGAGAATATGATATGATGAACCACTCCGGAAAAAAGAATTAATCACTTGGATGGAACAAGAATAAGAATTATGTTATGCGTATCCTTCAACAATTTAATTGCTGACAAGCAACGGATTGCATACAACTTATTCTCGTAGAAAAGATTAAGAGAGATATAACATAAACTTGAGAAAGTCTTCAACGATCCATCAGTAGAATTTGAAAAGCACGAATGCATAGATATGATACATGAAGGGATATGATACATGAAGGAAGAAAACTCTTGAACGAACCACTGTAAGAATTGAAAAAGAACTAATAAAACATAAAGAAACACCGGGAAGAAATATAAAATGAACGAAGAAATCACGAGCCGATTAAAGATCACTTGAACGAAGCACCGGTAAAATTGGAGAATGGCAACTGAAAGCTGAGAATGAATAAACATGAATTGATGGACTCCGGATAATCAAACTGCGAAGACTCTTGAGTATCTCCTGATGGGTGAAAAGGATTCTCACAATCAAACAATTATGAGAGGATGGCCTCGAATTAGAACCACGAATCTCTGAGAGAACGGATAAGATATGGAGGTAGAACTCTTCTTAGGTCTTCAAATGACGACGAGAAACACCACCAAGAATTATTGAGTCACACTGGAAGAATCAAAACGAAGAGGTTGAGCCAACGATGAAAAAAATTTGGAAGATCTAGGAGAAAGGCATTTGACTGATGATAAATCATTCTTACGTCAAACTTCGAAAATAATTTGAGAATACCTCCGGAAAATAAGAAGAGTCAGGTAAGATCCTGGGAAAAGACCTGTGGGTTAGGGTCCACTCAAAGAAACACCGTTGAACGATTCAAAAGAGAAAGCACCGGTTGAATTAAATGACTTGAATGAGGGAACATCCTCGAAATAGGTTGAACGGATCTTGGATGACAAGGCGAGCCTTCTGAGATATCTTCAGGGCACCAGAACAAATGAATATCAAGAAATGAATGATTAAGAGGTCCACCGGCATGAGAAAAGCATTTGAAATACAGAGAAGAATATGGTCAATATCGAGAGCTAGAATAGAATCCACCGGAGAAGAAAACGAGTGAAAAGTGACGAACTTGAAGCTCCGTTAGAATCTTCATGAGAATCACCGGATAAGGACATTGAAGGAAAAGAATGAAGAGACTTAACATCAATAAGATGGATACTCAATTAAGAAGTCTGAGTCCTTAAAGAAAAACAAGGGAGGGAGGGCGGGAAAAACAAAGACAATTTGGAATGGATGAAACGAACACCGTTGAGAAGAAGTGATAATTGGTCTTGCGAATGTTGAAGTGAACGGATCCACTTGAGGAGAAGCATAACCGGTTAAAAAGGATTGACAAAAACAATCTTGATGATCAAGAAGGATTGGTATTCACATCGGAGTATGAGAACACCGCTTAAGAACAGGTATGGAATCAACATTTGACTTCGAAGCAACTCGAATACCACCACTCAAAACAAAACAAGGATTGGCTTGCCGAATAAGCCGGAACAAACATATGATAGAGATTTCGTCCGAAGTTTTCGTGGTGGGGCCTACACGGGCTCGATCGTACAGCACCATCATGTACAAGGCAGTGCACATGACATACGAAGCGTCCCCGAGTCGGCATAGCCAAGGACTCATTAAGACACAACGAGACCACTGTAAAACCGACCGTGAATAGGCGGACCACTAGACGTCGAACCCCAATTTCATATCATACATCTGTCGGAAAGATATCCTAAGAGCTACTTGAATTCCCACTTATAAACTCCCAAAACTTTCCCAGTTATGCAATCAGGTGTTGGGGATACAGGGGAAGCATAATATCTCACCCAAAACTAGCAAATCCTACATCCAGCTGTATCCATCCTTCAACACATAACCAAGAAACCTTCGGAAATCGTCTACCTCAACCTTCGAAAAGCATCCGTTATACAAGTTATGGCAATACTCCCGAACTCCCGCCCCAGTACTGGGTGGCGTCGAGGTTATCTCACCAACGAACTGCATAAAAGAGATTTTCGATGTCGGCGTACTAGACTCAGGTATTCCAGAATTGCAACGATAAAATTATGACGACAACACCTCAGAGCTCAACTCCCCGGGACACTTCCACTAAACCCCTGACAGGAGGCACCAAGACAATGTTCTCATCACAAAACCATCGGAACGATTCCAAGATACCCACGTGATCCTAAAAAAAATTTAGTGAAATTTGAGAAGAGAAGAGTCAAAACTCTACGTCAGGATGCCTTACCAGAGCGATGAGGAGACTGGGAAGTAAAAGAATTCCTAGACTCTCCGATATATAATTCCTAAAGGACTCAAAACATTTTCTAGACTCAACTCGTCCGCTAATTCGATCAAGTAGTGGGGCTCCTAAGGTCGGGGAATGCTCTGATTACCAACTTGTAACGCCCTCGATGCGGCTATATCTCCCACGTGTCGAAGCACGACTTAGAGGCATAACCGCATTGAAAGCAATGTCGCAAGTGAGGTAATCTTCACACAACCCATGTAATACAATAGGGGAAAAAGATATATAGTTGGCTTACAATCGCCACTTCACACAATACATGAATAAAGCATTACATCATCCAGATACAATCAGGGTCCGACTACGGAACCAAAATAAAAGAAGACTACCCCAAATGCTACACAGATCCCCGATCGACCCCAACTGGGCTCCACTACTGATCGACTAGAACCAAACAACATAAAGGACAAGATCTTCATCGAGCTCCTCCTTGAGCTTGGTTGCGTCATCTGCACGGATTCATCGGCACCTGCAAGCTGGTTTTGGAAGTATCCGTGAGCCATGGGGACTCAGCAATCTCGCACCCTCGCGATCAAGACTATTTAAGCTTATGGGTAAGGTAAAAGGTATGAGGTGGAGCTGCAGCAAGAGACTAGCATATATGGTGGCTAACCTACGCAAATGAGAGCGAGGAGAGAAGGCAAAGCACGGTCGATAAAAGTATGATCAATAAGTGATCCTAGAACAACCTACGTCAAGCATAACTCCAACACCATGGTCACTTCCCGGACTCCGCCGGAAAGAGACCATCACGGTTACACACGCGGTTGATGCATTTTAATTAAGGTTAACTTCAGGTTTTCTACAACCGGACATTAACAAATTCCCATCTGCCCATAACCGTGGGCATGGCTTTCGAAAGTTTAAAACCCTGCAGGGGTGTCCCAACTTAGCCCATGACAAGCTCTCACGGTAAACAAAGGAATAGACCTCCTTGCGAGACATTCTGATCAGACTCGGTATCCCGGTTCTTCAAGACATTTCCACAGGTTAAAACAAATCCAGCAACACCGCCCGAATGTGCCGACAAATCCCGATAGGAGCTGCACATATCTCTTTCTCAGGGCACACTCAGATGAGACTAGCTACGAGTAAAACCAACCCTCAAGTTTCCCCGAGGTGGCCCCGCAGGCAGCTCAGTTCGGACCAACACTCAGAGGAGCACTGGCCCGGGGGGGGTTAGAATAAAGATGACCCTTGAGTCTGCAGAACCCAAGGGAAGGTGGTAGGTTGTTAGTGCAAATGGTAAAACCAAGGTTGGGCATTGTTGGAGGAGATTTATTCAAGACGAACTGTCAAGGGGTTCCCATTATTACCCAACCGAGTAAGGAACGCAAAATCCGGGAACATAACACCGATATGACGGAAACTAGGGCGGCAAGAGTGGAACAAAACACCAGGCATAAGGCCGAGCCTTCCACCCGTTACCAAGTATATAGATGCATTAATTAAATAAGATATATTGTGATATCCCAACAAGTAAACATGTTCCAAACAAGGAACAACATCTCCATGTTCCAACATGGAACAAACTTCAATCTTCACCTGCAACTAACAACGCTATAAGAGGGGCTGAGCACAGCGGTAACATAGCCACACAACGGTTTGCTAGGACAAGGTGGGTTAGGGGATTGGTTCAAAAATATAGGAGGCACGATAAGCAAGTGGTAGGTATTGCAGCATAGGCATAGCAAAAGAGCGAGCAACTAACCAAGCAAAGATAGAAGTGATTTCGAGGGTATGATCATCTTCCCTGAAATTCCGCAAGGAAGAAGAATGAGTCCGTGAAGAAGACAAATGGATGTAGACGAACGAATCCTCACAGCACGACGTTATCGGAACCAACCCAAAGAAGCAACACCGGAAAAGA